>NW_028277075.1:86485000-86795357 GCF_059951505.1 Python bivittatus | reverse complement strand
ACAATTACAAATTTAATTGCCAATAGCTTCAATAAAGAAGCTATTAGAGTATCTGGTAAGCATTCATTCAGTTAAAATAACATTTTTCCCAATTCTTTTGAAGAAGCAAATGAACTGGTAGGGTTATCATGCAATAAACTGAGGCAGGCTACCCCAAATGGACAAGAGCAGTTAATATGACATAAGATGGAAGTGTGCTTCATAAGTGGAGCCAAAAAACATGCCTTGAAGTTGGAGAAATAACAGAAGATGACATAATCTGTTTCTGCCCTCCAGAAATGGTCCCCTATCAGTTCTAACAACAGGACAACTAGGCAGAGTAGATAAGCCTTAAATTTCAAGCACCAGATCTAGTACTGTTCCTGCTTTCTACCTCCTTGACAGCTTCCATGGCTAGCTCTTCCTGATACCAGGACATCTCAACACTGAAAGATCTGAAAAGGGAGCATGGTGAGAGTTGATAAGAAGGGCAATGGGAAATTTTGGATCTTAGTTATTTAAACCTCTTGCAGCTCTCTAAAATGCCATTGATCTGGAGAGAACACTGAGGTTGGTGGGCTGGACTCAAAGTGCTATCATTGTTAACAATAGAAGAGAAGACAATACATAGTCTTGCCTAACTTTTAGCCAACCAGTCTTCTGCCACTATAGCTTTGAGTTTCTTGGAGAGCTCCTATATTACAGCATTCTGACTTTAATTTAAGCTTGCTACGTCTATGTGCTTTAATTAATTAATTTCAACATTCAATTCAATAATTTTTACACTTCTTTCAAATTACATGAACTACTGTGGACTAAAAGGTATTACTAACACACAATGCTGTCTAAGATAGATAGATAGATAGATAGATAGATAGATAGATAGATAGATAGATAGATAGGGTGTGTGTGTGTGTGTGTACACACACACATACACGCACACACAATTAAGAGGATTTATGCCAGACTTCCTCACTCCTGATCCTCCCGATATAAGGCCATTTATGAGGGTCGCAGTAGCTGAAGTTCACATTCTAGAGAGTGCCCAAGCTGCGGAAGGCTGGTATAGGCTACCCTGTCATTAAATCCAGGTTTCCAATTTGGCTGTTTTTGCATTCTCAACATGTACTAGATGTGAATATCCATTTATCTTAATTGTTTCAATTAGAGCATATGATTCTTAGGCACAAGATTGTGGCTTTAGCTTTAGAATGCTTCAGACATTGAAGTAGCTATTACAACTGAGTTTCCTAAGCTTGCAAATAAGGTAGTGTAAAAATGCTCAGAAATGGCATATGAGGAAGCCATTAGATGCTGCTCTGAAAAAAGCAGCTGCTTAATTCCCAAATTATGTCTGATGTAGTTCAGAAACATGTAGTTTTGCATAAAACATAGGGCTGTTTTCTTCATCCTTAAGGAATTTAATAGCTGTAGTCAGGACTGAAAAAAGTTAGAATATTGGGTGATCTTGCAAGGTTTTTCCTTATTTTATACCATATGCCAATATATGGTATAAGATGGAAGAAATATAAGGATGGAAAAATGAGATGTGCAATGAAACTGAACTTGACACACATGCCAACCCTTGATTCCATCCACCCACCCAACACAACTTGGGTTGACATGCTAAATGTAATTTAGCGAATGCATATGATACTCAGAATTCAGTGGACCAGGAAGCAGACAGAAATACTCTGGTGTGAATCCCTATGTAAAGTATGAAGTCCTGTGGCTGGTTTTTATGGTTTTTATCAGCTTTTAAATTAGCATATTCTTTTATACTTTTGTTTGCCACTCACTTGGAAACTGTTTCTGGTCATATGCCTCTAGAAGGCATAGGACATTCAGCTGTTAACCACGACTGGATTTAATAGTAATAAGAGGGAGGAGGTGGGAAATTGCCTCTGGATTCTCCACTGGGTTGCTCAGCAGATGAAAGGGCTCACAGCAGCTAATGAAAGATTAAGAGCTTCTCAGGATAAATGAGTTCTGTTAGCCATGGAAAAAGATAGTAGATGTTAGTAACATCTGATGGGGGCCAGTTTAAGACACTATCTTACTTCACCCTGAAGAAGGAGGAGAAGACATTACTGGCATGCTTTTAAAATGAAGCCTCTTTACATTGTTTTTAATTCATTGATTGCACTTTTTAGCAGAAAATCTGTGAACAGAATGCAACAGGCTGCATTCCTACCTCAAAATTATTGATATTTTTCCCCTCTACTGTGAATATGCAGATTTTATTTCTCCTGTGATAGTAGAACTGTATCTTCTATCCATTAGAAGGCTTCTGGCAGAACAGGGAAAGAAATGATTCTGGTTGTTTTTTCTTCTCATCCATCTGCTCCTGATTGGTAATAAGATTGTAGAAAACAGGGGAGGAGAAAATTAGAAATCTCTGCTGCTGTTTCTTTATTTTCAGAATGTGTTCCTGACATTTTGCCACTTGCAGAGGCAAACTATGAATCCAATCTGTTGGGCTCAGAAATTTCCCCAAAATGAATTATACTGTCTCTATACTAAAGCACTAAGAATTTCTGTTTAGCTTTTTCTTCTCCCAAGTAACCTTAAAAATAAAATATACGGTCCCACCTTCATTCATGCCCTGACAGCAAATCCTGTGATTTAGCCTTGTGATAATAATCCTGACCTAAAAGAACTTCAAGGTTGAACAAGTATTTGAATTCAGATCTCCCTTGTTATAGGTCAGTACTTCATCCACAATGTCAAACTGTCTCTGAATAATGCTATTCTTTTCTATGGTTATGGATGTAAGAAGTGAAACCTAAGCCATTGACTTGTGTAAACTTTAAAAATGTATTTGACTCCTGAAAGAAGACATGTTAGGTCAAGCCAGGTTTTACATGTTAACATAATTTCTGTAAGAAGTTTAATTTTGTGCCTTGAAATTTCTTACAGTTCCTCAGGATCTGAGCTTTCACCTGTATAGTTATTGTAATTCTAACCTCTGCTGATTGATCACATAATAATCTTGCTTCCCAGTGGCAGGACTGTATGATATATTTCCCAAGTAGAATAAATATTGCAGTTTTCCCCCTAGATATTTAAGCATTTCATCTTTGCTATGGTGTTTTTTCCTCTAGATATTTAAGCTTTTCATTTTTACCCTCAGAAACATCTCTCTCTTTCAAAAAAAAAAAAAAAAAGGATGCTCAATTGGTGTCTACAGCTGCATATGGCCTCTGAAAGCCCCCAGAGTTCCAAAAGTTATTACCAAAGTGTACAAGACAGTGTGGCAGAAGGTAAAACGGCCAATACATGATTCGGAAAGTAATATTATTAACTATATTTAATATTAATGAAATGTAAATGAAATAAAATGTCATTATTGTCCTGGTCCTGTTGTCCTGGTTCTGTGAAACTATTTTATGGATAGTCTCCAGTACCATTTGGATGTCAGTTCCCCACCCCTACCCCCACCACTACCCCCACCCCAAAGTTGCCCACTACTGTCTTATGCCATTCTTTTTTACTTTTTTCAGCTTTTTCTCTTTATAAACATTACACAATTTCGCTTATCTTCAGTTTTTGCAGCATTTTGCATATTCACTTCCTCTGTCATTATTCCACTTTTTTTATACTTTCCATTAGTATAAAAATTTCTATAATGCCTTTAATTGTTTCTATTTTATTATCCAGGTGGAAAAAAAATCAGAAGTATACATACAGCAATAAAGGATCAACAGTAAAAGAAATGTAAGCATAGTTATAAGAAAAAGAAAGAAGGGGGGGAAAGGCCTGAAAATTATGTTGAAAAAAACAATTCCAAAAACTTTGACTATATTGCTCAAAATGCATCTTCTTTGCTCCTTTGTTAAAAAACATAAATTAAGATATTGACAAATAACACTGTTCTGAAATCTATTAATTCAAATAAGGTATGGATTTCTTCTTCCTCTTAATTATTTTTCTTCTTCTTTGTTAATTCAAGCTCTTTGCCATTTACTCCTCTTCCATTCCAAATCTCTATTTTCCATATGCTTTGGTTATGTGCCCATACATATTGGCCTCTACCACCCATCATGATTTTTGTCAATCAAAGAAGAGAAGGAATGAATGGATTAATTACTAGCTTAGATGTACCTGAATCACATGGAACGTTCCTGCTGTGAGGACAGCATTAGTCAGTTGGGTCCATTTTGGCCAGTATGTCACAAGAAAACCAAAGCCAAGTTTTAACCAAGAAGACTTTATCATAACACCTCTTTAGTATTAAATCTCAGATCAATTTTATTTGATTATAAGATATGTGTTATTTGATTTTCGGATTTGTGTTATAAGCTACCAATAAAATAATAATGGATTTTACATAAGGAACTGAGAAATGTTCTATTTGTGATGGTGACAGTTGCTCATTATAGTTTCTATGTTTTCTTCTATGGTTCAATTTAAGAGAAAACTAAGCATTCAAAATTATGGTGGTGAGAGTTCTTGAGGATTTTTTTTCAGAGTTCCCTTTTTGCTGGTATTGTTGATGGAAATTAGATGTATTACTGAAATAAATGAAGAAACCACGTCTTCACTGGGAAAGAAGATTTCCAACTAAAGTTGATGCCTATTCAAATTAGTATGATTTCAGAACAAACTTATATTTGAGACAGATGTTTTATTTTATTAAATCCATAACTAATTAACAAAAGTCTACAAAAATCTTCCTCAGATTTTAAGTAGCTATATGGTTCCATGCCATTATCAGCAGTTCAGCCAATTTAATTTCCAACTCAGCTGCATTACATCCCAACTTGCAAAATAAATAAATAAATAAATACCTTTTTAAAAGAGAGAGTAAACTTTCCAATTCTTATCCACAGGAAACCAGCCAGCTTCAAACTACTAAGTTTGTACTTAGGTTTGGTTGGCTGGTCTTCAGCAAATTTCTTATGAATAGAAGAATACTAGCAATTTCTTCTCCATTTGTTTCAATTTTTGCACACAAATGCACATGACATAGTAGTGTTGTGCAGAGTTTCATATTAAAAGGGAACAAGGTACTTTGGAGCTCATGTAGCATCTGTTAACAACTCCAGCCAAACACACCTTTTCTCATGTGATCCCAGAAAAAGATACTGTTGATTTAAGGAGCTGCTGACAAGTACTTCTAGTCCTAGTCAGTCTTGTGTGCTCCAAAGAACGTTTTTTTCCCCCTCAGAACTGAACTGCTATATTTGTTTGTCATAACAAAGCACACCAACACTGATTTCTCTGCCTTTTCCTTTCGTTTGGTAGCTGTAGTAGGTGAGTCAGGAGGAAAGAAGGATCACTAAAATAATAATTACTACCAATTCAGAAGTTTCTTTCTGGTCAGAGTACCTAAGTGGAAACAATGATTTATTTCATCTTTTTAAAGAGGGCTTTCCACTACAGCAGCACAGAGGAAACCATCAAAAGTTGATTCAAGTTTGCTGATTGCAGCAATAAGATGGGATGTGACAGATAATTTCCTAGCCAGAATTTTTAGCATCATGCATTCAGAAGACGGGCAACATAAAATAAGTGCAAGGAAATTAAAAATTTCTATGGAGGTTTAAACTCTATGGAGTTAGTTTGATTAAAAAGTTTCCAGAGGGTATTGCTTATATTTCTGAGTCAATGAGTGGAGCTCGATATGCAACTTAAGAAACGGAGACGGAATGACCGAGCCTGTTGGATTTGCTAGGTTAGAGGTGATCCTAATACATTTTGAGATGTCATAAGAGCCTAATAGATTAAAGTGTGGGGTCTGTCTCTTTTGTATGTGTCTGTAAATGAGATTAACATAATGTTATAACAGTTATACCTGAGCCCAAGGATCAGTTTCTGGGATTCCTAAACTAGAATTTCTATATAGTATACGGATAATATGCTGATAGACACAGATCCGAAGAGATCCTAAAGTCAATAATGGCTCACAATAATTTTTTGAACACCTGGTAGCTGTATGAGGATTGAGAATGGCAGTATATGCGCTGATAAATAACAAGGTACATAACCATTTGTGACCAATGTTTTTCAACTTAATCAAGGATATAGACAGCACCAAATGAGGCTTACTCACTGACAGGCATTCCCACACGATAGTTAAATTATGGCGCAAAGAACTGGATATCATCTCCGACAATTGGCTGGTCAATTTTAAAAGCTCCCTGCTGCTCCCAAGAATAGAATACAGTTATTACTTTTTAAAGCATCTTTAAAATGTGACTTGCTGTCTCTGTGTATGCGTGTGTTCTTTTCTTTTTCTTTTTTTCTCTCTTTTATTCAATAGATCTTTTATTTGGTAGGTCAGGCCTCTTTCAGGTAATATTGTCATTGACAGCTCAGAACAACTATTCCTGAAAACAGCAGGGAAGCCATTTTTGAGGGGTACAAGTTTCATCTTGAAAAAGAAGGAACTTGAGAAAAGGGAATATCACTAACAGAAAAGAAACTTTGGTGCCATACTAGAAAATACATAATTTTGTCATTAGTATTTATTACAATGCCTAATTGTCAGCCTTTGAAGATTCTGTTATTAGAGCCTACATCGTTACAGTAGAGTTCTAGCATTTCTTGTGGTATTTGTTTCCTGACTTGATCTACCTCAAAGGCCTTCAAGATTGATGTCAGCCCTTTGAGGTAGACCAGGTCAGGAAACAGACACCACAAGAAATGCTAGAACTCTAATGTATGGATATAGGCTCTAATAACAGAATCTTCTGTCTGACAGCATTTCTCCTTCCCTCCCTCTTATACCAGTGAGAGTCAAGGCATAGCAATCTAGAGTCTCCTCCTCTAGAAAACTTACCTGTTTTCCCAGGCTAAGCTTATATTTTAAGAGTGGTTGCTTCATATTCACTTCAAGGTCACCTCAGACTCCTCTATACTAATCAGTATGCACACTATGTACAATCATGTGGAACTCTTTATAAATGAAAGGCAGATTGTAACTTTAAAAATAAGGAAAGAAAATACTTAATATAACACCAATTTATAATATTTCCCTCTTTTGTCTCATATGGATTTTTTTTGCATATGGACAATATGTAGGAACATTTCCTATTCTACAGTTTCCAAAAGAAGATAGATAGATAGATAGATAGATAGATAGATAGATAGATAGATAGATAGATAGATAGATAGATAGATAGATAGATAGACAGACAGACAGACAGACAGACAGACAGACAGATTTTACTCCAAGGTATTGCTGCAATTAGTGTTTTAGTGTTCCTGGGAAAGAAGCTGGCACACTAAGGATATTTGGTCCTTTTCTTTATTGCAGCAGTGACTCTGTGCCAATCCAAGGAGTTTATCACAAATAGATCAGAAACTCGGCAATTACAGGAGACAGAGTCTTACAGGAAAAATGCTGCAGCAGGATACAGAGATGATCAAGCTGGAGTTAAGAGGAAATATTTTGAATTGTATGCATCCATAAAAATTGTCTTTGCTGCTGTCGTTGTTTCTAAGATAAATACTGAACATAAAATTCCTATTACTGTTTTTATAGGCTGGGATTCAAAGGATTTGTGCTCTTATTTTTGTGAAATAAGAAATAAATGAACATGTTGGGTGTTGTAAGCAGTAAGCTTTGATTACAATCAGGGAAGTCCTTGGCTATGGGTTAAAAATCTGCAAGATGGCAGGTTCCACAAATGTATAAAAAAAATTGAGGTATCAGCCATGATATTGTCCTGGCCCTGCATACAATATAGCAAAGTGCTGTTGTATACAAGTAGAGTCAGGCAGATCTGCAGCCACTACTTGCAAAAGTCGTCTTCTTCCTTTTTTAAAAAAGCAAAACTTTGTTTTACCCAATTTGTATCTTGATTTTTAAAAAAAGGTTTGCAACAAAATTATATGTGTGTTTATAACACATTTTTTAAGTAACACTTCCACAGTTTTTCTTTGCCCATGACTAGTATAATGTAGGTTTTGAAGCAATTGAATGAATGTCTTTTTGTAGACTAACATATATTCACAACAGTATGTGCTGTTTCCTAAGATATTGTATGCCATTAATGGTCTGGGACCTTCAAGCTCAAAATTCAAAGAAGTGTGAAAACATAAGAATAATTGGGCTCCAGTTTTCATGCTTGTTTGGGCAATGAAAATTAGTGTTCAGTTCATATTAAAATGCAGAAAAAAAACACTGGTTTTGGACTACATGTGTACTGGTTACAGAGTCAAAGGGAACAATCAATCAATAGTCACATGTGAGACACACTTGAGATGATTGAAAGTTGTAAAACAGCTCAACTTGATGACTGGCAAAATCTGAGCTTAGAAGCTAAGCAACATCACATCTGGTTAGTTTTTGGATAGAAACATGCTGGAGAATCCCAGGGTTGTAGGCTACACTGGGAATTTAAAAAATTAAGCCAGAAAAAGGCAATGTCAAGCCATTTCCATAATGTTCCCAAGAAAACTCCATGGTTTTGTCCATCTAGCGAGCCAGAGT
Organism: Python bivittatus; assembly: GCF_059951505.1. Classification (NCBI taxonomy): domain Eukaryota; kingdom Metazoa; phylum Chordata; class Lepidosauria; order Squamata; family Pythonidae; genus Python; species Python bivittatus. The sequence goes on along the minus strand of NW_028277075.1, from coordinate 86,786,938 downwards.
TGAGTTTGACTCAAGCTGAATTTAGCCATTACCAGTAATTTCATGAAAACACTATAAGCTCTCAAGGACTCCTAGAAAATACACTAAATGCCTTTTATACTTACAAACCAAAATGAATAAATAAGCATTAGCTAAATCACACTTCTCCAAATTCTTCTTAACCAAGATATGGAAAGTAAAGGATGACCTAGAGATCTTGAAAAGTATGCTTAACTTTAATTTTGCAATCAGATTTGGGGACAACCCCAGATTTCTAATCATATTTCCCCAATTATTTGATTATACAAAGCAGCCTGTTCATTAAATATTTGGCAAATACTTCAGAACATTGTGACTGGCATGAATGGATACCTAACAGATGTTAAAAATGCCAGTGGATAGTTTTTATGAGATAATGAAATATCTCTTCAGTTGTTGAGGGCATTTTAATTCTAATAAAAATAATAACTCATTATAAATGTAGCTATTGAGATATTGTTGAAGTTTTTACCTTGCAACCTGTAAAAAAGGCCATTGTTTATGGGGCAGAAAAAAAAATTCTTTGTTTCTGAGAAATGCTATTATATTAGAATGAAGACTACCAAGTCACTAATTAGTATAAACTTCAGGAAAAACATACATAATATTTATGTATGTATGTATGTATGTATGTATGTATGTATTTATTTATTATTAAACTTGTATGCCGCCCATCTCCCCCAATGGGTGGCTCTGGACGGCTCACAGTAACAAAAAAGGAAAAAACACCAATTCCTCCAACAATGGCTAAAATCCATAAATAATTAAAAATAGAAACATGCTTTAAAAATATCCTAACCCCCCCTATAAATTTTAGCCCTAAAACAATACTTTATCATATCAGTCATTCATGATTTGCCCAGGTTTAATATGCCCAAATCCCAAATCAGACTTAGAGATCTGATCTGTTGACTCGATTGAGATATCAGCGGGCACCATATGTCTATTGTTTCTGACGAACAGTTGCAAAAGTTAGTCAGATCTCTTTGGCATCAACCTGAAATCCACATGGTGAATTTCTTAATTGTGTGAGAACTGCAAAGATTAGAAATCAGCAACAGTTTTGTTCTCTTGAGATGCTTTCACAGAAAAGAAGTCTGAAGATTTTAGTAATTTTATCTAAACCAAGAATTGGCAACCTGACAACTGCAAAAGGTTCAGGATGATGAGTCAAGAACATGCACAAATATGCACAGACACATGTTGAAGAAGAGTACAGGAAGCTGTCTTCCCTAGCAGACCACCAGTGATCATGGGGTGCTAGAAAACTTTATAGTGCTGGAGAAGAAGGTGTGCATGAAATGACCAGCTGATAAGTAGGCTGCTAGAAATTCAAGAACTCAGTGGAATTACAGGGGTAAGAAAATTTGGGGGTGGTATCCACAGCAGACTACACAAAGTTGTTGAGGGCCATATGCATCCAAAGCTTGCAATTTAGCTGATCTTGACCTCAGCTGTCTAAAGGAGCTTAGTGAAAGTATTCCCTTTTAAAATTTCATTTTAATGTTTCCTTTTTCTCTTCTGTAACATCCACTGAGAATTTGAGCTCATTTATAGCAACCTTCACATAGGAAATAGTGTTCCTTTATATAGGTAGTCCTTGCTTAACAACCATAATAGGGACCAGAAAATTTGTTGTTAAGTGGAGCAGTCATTAAGTGAGTCACCACGTGACCTTAGCCAATTTAAAAACATTTTTACAACAGTCATTAAGTGAATCACTGTGGTCATTAAACAAATCCAGCTTCCAATGCATGTTTTTGCTGAAATTCACTTAACGACCACAGTGATTCACTTAACAACCATTGTAAAAAAGGTTACAAATTGCGATTGTGTAACTGCGGGGGGTGGTGTGATGGTTCGTGGTGGACGGAAGTGTGAGTACAGGTCATAAAGCACTTTTTCCAAGACTATTGTAACTTGAAACCATCGTTAGATGAAAGGTTGTTTTGCGAGGGCTACCTGTATATGCTTTCTCAGAAAGGAGGCTTTGCTCAATTCAGTGGAAGAGAAAGTGGAATTTGCTTACTTAGCCATGCCTCAAGCTTTTTTAGTTGTCTGGGGCATCTGTCAAACAGTAGAAATGAAAATTATTCAAGTAATGGCACTAAATCTGGGAGATCTGGAAGAGAAGGCCACTGCATGCTCTACTCAATTAGAGTTCCAATAAGCCATCTCTCATCTAGGATACTTTATTACATTCCTTTCAGTTTTTCTGTATTCCTGGCCAGTCGTTTCCATTTTCCATGCCCATTGAGCATATTCAGAGTTCATGACTATTTTTCTCTCTTTAAATTCTATTCCCCCTTCTCACCCCAACCTTTTTTGTACTGAAAGCCTCCTCCAAGTCTGTTCTTCTCTTTAAACTTGCTATTAGTATAGAAAAGGGACAGGCATTTTTGGATGGCAGTCACAAAATGGCCAGTTATAAATCATCTACTTATTAGAAGGAAATTGTTGAAGCTGCTCACCAAGAATGTTACCTTCTCCCTTACTCTCAGCTCCTCGCTCTCTTTTCTTTCAACTCATCTCCGAAGTACCTACTGGACTCCACCCACCATCCTGATTTTCTAAGAATGCTTTTGGAGCCTATGGAGATTCTTGGGATATTCTGAGAAATGAAATTCTTTGCATTAAATCTTTGAGTTGCCATTTGCCATTTATTTGTCTAATTTAAATAGGTGGGGCAGGGAACTTCACAGATGTATTGCCAATCCTTGCCAATCCTTCATGTAAAGATTCCTTAACAGAACCAATTTGTTTTCATACATGGTCAAGCATTTAAAGATAATACAAAAATAGAGTCCCTTAAGTGTCTCAGATGAAGTGCTTCCTTAAACAAAAGTTAGAAATAATTGTCCTGCTACATTAACTTTCAGGAACTTCCATGCATTTTCTTTCCATTAAATCATTTTTGTCCTTGTAGTAAATGAGGGACTCTTTTTTGTTCCAATGTTATCCACATGTTCATGTTATTGAAGGGGCACCATAGCATAAATTTAAAAGAAAGAGGAAGTACCCACCTATGATGAGACACAACATTGATTTCTGGTTGCTCTTTATTTGTTTAAGTCTAGATTGAAAGGAATTACAAAGCCTTTGTAAATGTTTGTAAGTAAACTTAAAAAGAAGAAACAGGGTAGAATTTATGTATTGTGCACTTTTCTAAAAAAATATGAACTAGCAAAGCAAAGGTGAAGTACTGAATTAACTAGCGTTCTAAGGGCTTTGATCAAATAACTTCTGAAGAAATGAAAAGGTGATGCAGAAAACAATGGCATGACTGGATTTCTATTTGGGAGGGGAAACCAATAACAGACTAGGTGTGGAATTGTATCTGGATTACTGTAAATTGATTAACACGGGCCTGACCTTGAAGGTCACCTCAGAAACTATAGAATGCAGATGTGCCAATATTTATGGGCACACCTTGGTACACCCACATGATACCTCTACTTCCCAAGCTGCACTGGTTACCAGTTAGGTTTTGGGTACAGTTCAAGATGCTGATTATCATCCATAAAGCTTGTCATGGCTTGTTTATGAGACCACCTTTCCTCATTGTCTCCCCATCTTATAAGGTCAGTTAAAATGGTCATGCCATGGGTCCCATTGTTTAAACGGTGCCATCTTGTGGAGCCTTGGAGACATGCCTTCTCTGCCACCACTGCAGCCCTCTGGAATACCATGCTTCCCAAGATATATTTGGCCCGAGGCAATCTGTGATCTCACTTGACTGAAGATGAGTGGTTGGAATTTTCTTGTTGGCAAATTTCCCCAAAGCACTAGGATTTCTGTACTTGGCTGTGTATTCTTATGATGTGTTTAACTCTGCACACCATCTTGAGTCTTTTAATTTGTGTCTTATACATCTTAATAATAACAACAATGTAATTTCAGAAAACAGATCAGCCAGGAATATGTATTTCAACAGAGAAGACACACATACTCCTTGGTCACCATGTAACTAATCAAACAGCAAGACTCTTGAGGTAGAACTACAATGTTCTTTTCCTTAGAAAACAAAACAAGAGCACTTTCTTTTTTTTTTTTTATCAAATTGAATGAGAATGATTGAAAACAGTTTTGTTTATAGCCACTGCTTAGGACAGAAATTCTGCTGAGTTCAAAGCTGGGTCTCTCAGGTACCCTAAGTAGGAAACTCTTCAGCATCTTTGCAAGCTGCTTTAAACAAAGCCTGGAGCTGAGTTACCAAGGGGGTTGCTGGGGAGTGTCATTCCTTGTCAATAAAAATAAACCTCTAGATACAAATAGTAAATAATAGCTTTTCTTAAAATAAAGAAACAGAAACCATACAGATATATAGACAGTATCACACAGGTACAAGAATGACATGAAGCAACATTGGGATGAATCCCCTTTTCATCTGGCAGAGAGGCTTTCTCAGAACCTACAGATTGTCTGTCTCTTTCATGCTTAACTGACTGGGCAGTCTTCTTAAAAGCACAATACGTTTCAAAGCCACCGTATCCACTTCACCATATTGCCTCCCTCCCGCTGTCCCCTCCCATTGCGAGTGCTCAAGGCAACAGCTGGGTCTGCAAAAGTCTCCTGTAGCAGTTTTCCTCATTCTCCTCTGCCTGGCTGCTTGATCCCTCTTTTTTGGTTGGATCTCCTCCCTCCTGGCCATCTTCCTCATGACTCTTCAAGCCTTAATCCTTTTTCAATCAATCTCCTAAGAGTTTCTCTCCCGGGTGAAGCTGTCAGACTTTCTCTCCTCCATTGGCTGAGCATTGCCAACCAATATTCCTGATTGCTTTGAACTCCCAAATTGCCCCCCCTTCCCTGTTAACTACAAGAAGAGAATCTCAGTTGGACAGAGTGCTGCAGGGAGAAAAGGTCTGGGCTTTTTCCCTTTTACCTCCACCTTACTCATAAGTAGTCTTTCTAGCTTACTTTAAAGCTTGGCTTCTTATTCCCTTTATCTACCCCCAACCATGTCAGCAATCCCATCATTAATAAAATGTTCTGGATCATATCCATAACCAAAACTGTCAGCAGCAAAAGAAAATTCTACTTTAAAAATGGAACAGCTAAGGATGACCAGGATGCCTCAGTTGTGGGCTGAGGATGAAACGCAGACAAGTTATAAGGATTTGGTGCTAAAAAAAAATGGAGGGTATGTATGTATGTATTTAAATGAATATACCTGCCCATCTCACTTATGTGACTCTGGCCTGATCACACGTCCATTCCATGGCTAGGGGATATGAGGATGAGCTTTTAGTGTTAGATCTTAGGGTAAGAGTAAGCCCTATTCAGAAGTTAAAGTAATGGAGAATACTCATCAGTACTATCACTCAAATGATATTAACTTATTTCAAATTCTTCCACATTTGGCATGGATGTCTGCAGGAGGAAACCTTTGTGCACCTGATATATATGCACTGGCTTCCACACTAGCTTTTTTTTTTTTAATCTGTTCAATTTTATCCATTCAATTTTATCTGTTTATTATTTATTTTATTATTTATTCAATCATTCAATTTTATCCAATCTGTTAGGTTCAAACCACACTAGCTAGGAACCTGCATAATCAGGATCTTTTCTCCCTTAGAAGCTCATGTATTATAACCATATGTTCATATTAGGAAAATAGAGCCATTTCTTCTCCTGGAATATTCTTTTTGGTGGAATTTTCTTCTGCCATCTCCTAAGTGGCACACATTGGCTTTGGCCTACTTTCAGCTTGAGAGAGTCCAATAAAAGGTTTGGCTTTGAAGAATTTATGAAGAACATCTGGCTACTCTCCCAATAACAAAAGCTGCAGTAAATTTGTGCCAGTAAAGAGCATATTCTTTGAAATGTCCAACTTGCAATATGATACGGTTTAAATTAGAGGTTTGGGAAAAAAAGGTCCAGTAAAATTCCTTAGCCAGCAGTACACCATGTTTGAAAAGTAGGGTCAGGTTTTTTTTAAAGTTGGAATTCTAACTTGTTTCTTCTCTAAGGATGTGTAAGTATCACTGTAATAGATCAACAGGGCAGCTTTTCTCTGATGTATTGTTGCAATATATCAGAGGAACTGTGTCTGGCAGGAACATGAATTTCAGACATGAGCCTATTTTTTGTACTTTATTTGAGGACAATCTTAAGAAAATCAATGTGAGTTTCAGAAGCTGGCAAGGAGAACATCAGAAACTCAGAGAAAGTTCCAAAATGTTTAATACAGAAGACTTCACAAAAGTTTTGAGACATTCCAAATATAAGTGGGGCACTTTATAAAGCTCCTATAAAAACATGATTTACTGTAAGACTGGGCTTGGGTTTACTCTGTAGCTTATTGTTTACAAGTCTGAGGGGCTGGCAGGAGGAATAATATATATCTTTGCATAAAAGTTTATAAAGTAATGAAAATAAATTTCTCCGGAGATATGCATGAGTATTGATGACATGAAAGGACTCAACTGTACCATTTTGTTTCAGTAATATAAATACATTTTAATTATTTTAATTATAGTTACCAAATCTTGATTAAAGATCTATAATTTAGGAAATAATGAACCTAATAAGACTAGGTAAGGAGAGGATGGGAGATCACCCACATGTGCTCCGGATGGCTGCTCCTCACAAGGAGAGCACAGAACAGCAGTTTTCCATGGGTTTGAGCACCAAGAGATGACAGGATCAGCCATCCTGCTCACAACTGTGATGGAGACTTTTAAAGGACACTAAGTTCGCAAACCTCACTTTCTAATCACTTTTGGAAATTGCTCATTAATTACTTCTAACCTATTAGAGACCTTCAGACCAACAAGTCTAAAAACATCAGGTGAGTCTGCCTTGAATCCTGAATGAAAGAATGTTTTAATCAAAAGCTTAAGAATGTAAAGAATCTGAAACAAACAACAAAAAGCTAAATAAGATTTTGAACTTAAAAAGTTAAAAAGAGACTAAGGGCCCAGATGAAATTGGAGTATCGAAACTTTTACAATAAAAATTTGGAATTAATTATAAAGAACAAGCAGCTTCTTGTGGGAAATAGATTCTGTTTTAGTTTTTACAAGACATAACAAAGCTTTCATGATTTCAAAAACTGGACACTAGAGGGGACTAAAGATTTTAGGTAGAGGAAAGATATACAAGCCTACAAAATGATGCAAAACATTATAACAATAAAAATACTGAAGGAGACTTTTGAAGAATGGAATCAGAAAAATAGTAGCCATAATATCCACAATGTGAGTAGTGATGTCTGCTTCTGTGGATCGACTATGTCTAAAAGATGTTATTGAAAAACGTCAGATGTAGAACAAATTTTATCTGACAAGATAGAGATGGTATGATTTACAACTGACACGCCAAGAGAATGACTTAGGAAAGGATGTTTCACTGGATCTACAAAAGAAACTGACTGAGGTTTTAGAATTTAAAAGGGAAATATAAATGATAAACCAAGAGAGTGACCTGAGTAATTTTTTTCCTATTGGGTTTACACAGGAGGCTTGTTAAAGCCTTGAAGAACCCTGTGCAATGGGACAAAGAAGAAATGAAGAGAAATCAAATCCTACAACGATATTTGAATGAACTAAAGATTAAGACTGCTAGAAGTAAAAGAAAGAAATATAAAGTTGGTTTATTCTATTAAGGTTAAAACAAGTTATGTTGTTACTTCTGGCAACCCTTTATGGACTTTCTGCTGACACCAGAACTGAAAAGATGATGTTTTATGGATTTGTTTATAGATAAGAGATGGGATATGGGATGAAGAGATAAATGTTTGTAACCTTAGAGGGGGTGAAAATTCACTAAATTTGTTTATACTTGTGATGAAGGTTGGAAGTCACTTTGTATATTTCTTTTCTCCTTCCTTATTATATTTTTACTTTTCTCTTTCTTTTTCTTTTTTACTTATTGTTTCTATTCTCTTTTCTTTCTTTAAGTTTAGTTTGTATTAGATTTTACTATTATAATCAAAATTCTTAATAAAAATTATATATACCAAAGACTGTTAGCACATGGGCCAAGTTATACATTGGTGTGATGTTGGAAAGTAAGAAGCTGTGTTGATTACTTCATGCTATTGCTATTTCATTTATCATTAACATACAGCACTATATTAATATATAGCACTATATTTTCCATCTGGTGTGAAGATTCTCAATTATTTCATGACATTCGAAATATGATAAAGTCTCCAATTTTGCCAGTCATATATTAGATATAAACATTCAAATTTATATTTTATCTCCCCTCCATGTGACACTTATATAAAAATCTAACATCCAAGTCTTTGAGATCTGATGGCATTTTGTGACAGCTGAAACAACAATCCCATATTATTTTTTATCTGTTGACTGCTGTAAAAACTCAAAAAGAATGGTGCATATTAAAAGTAAAATATCATACATACATAGCAATTTCTATCACTTTGGCAATTATAATGTGAAGCTCTAGCCAAGTAGAGATGTTTGAAGAATATGTTTTGTCTTGTAAATTTGCCTCTATTTGATCTCTGTTTTTATTTAATCTCATCTTTTTAAGGTAAAGATTTTTTAAGGAACTTTCTCTATTCAAAAAGTGCTGTTAGACTGAAGAAGTGGGGAATCTGACTCTCTGAATCTTTAATAAAACATTTAACCCGGCCTGATTGGTAAGAATAAACCCTATGCTGTAACTAGAGACTCTCTGCAGAACGTTCTGAAAGGAATAATTAGTTTAAAAAGCTCCTGGTTGTTTGTCTGAACATTTCAGAGGATGAAGTACTCACTCATTTTTATCAGTAAAGATCTGTTTTGAATCACATGTCACTTCTGGCATTGCTGCAAAATATTTGTTTGTATGTTACTTACTAAAGTGGACTATGAAACTTCCTGACCATACGAAGTTCTCTTCTCTTTCTTCAGCCCTGCAAGAAACACTGTCCATGAAGATTAAACTGTTAAGCTTGTTTTTCTACAACAGAAAGCAGGCAAAATATTTTCTACCTGTTCAGCTCTTATTTTATCAAGTATCAGTCATGTTTTTTGCTCACCTTTTCTGCAGAATCTCAGCCTTCCATGGAACTGATGTCCCTTTTTTCAAACTTCAACATCTCCATGCCATTCAGTAGGCCAAAATAATAAAAAAATAGCTCAACTATCTTGAGTTATATTGTATAATATTTAAAATAGTGCATCTAGGGACATTTTCAGACAATGACTCAGATGAGCTAACATAGCAGATCCCTTCTTCCATTCAGTCTATGTTGCCATTGTGTGTGGTCATACCAGGTGATATCGCCTTCCTGATCAGAAAACAGAGTTTGTTTGTTTTCACTCTGCTTCTTCTTCTGGTCCTGGTCCTGGTCCTGGTCCTGGTCCTGGTCCTGGTCCTGGTCCTGGTCCTGGTCCTGGTCCTGGGTTGGGCTTGGCTTGGCTTGGCTTGGCTTTTTATTTTTTTTAATATATATAATTTTTATTAAAACTTAATAAATAAAAAATGAATACAAACTAATATAAAGTAAAGAAGAAAAGAGAAAAAGGAAGAGATCAAAGAGAGAGCAAAAAGTGCAAGAAAAGAAAAAAAAGTTTTTAAAAAGTTAAAGAAAAATAGAAAGGAAAGAAAAAAGATACAAAGCAGTGGCTTCCGATATTCTTCACAGCAGTTGTACAATTATATTTTACCCTCTCTCTCTCCAAAGTTACATCATAATACTCTCCTTTCTATAATCTATCCTATCTAATCATCAAAACCATAAATCACAAGTTCACTTTTTTTTCATTTTTACACAAAAAGTCCATAAGAGGTTTCCAATCACCAATAAATGCAGATAGTGTCTTTTCTCTAATCAAAAAGTTAGTTTATCCATCTCAGCAAGTTCTATCAATTTCACCAACCATTCCACCATAGTGGGTAGTGTCAAATCTTTCCATCTCTGGGCATATAGTAATCTCGCTGCAGTAATCATTTATTGAAATAATCTCCCATGGCTACTTTTCTAACTGTTTATCCATCCGTTCTAAAAGGAAAAGTTCTGGCTTCAACTGAATATTAATCTTTAAAATCCTCTGTATCAAAGGCTAGGGTTGGCTTTTCAAAGAAAGATTTCCTGTGAACATTAATGCAGAAGTGGCTCATATTTTCCTGGTAACTTAGTAGATAAGGCACCAGGCTAGAAACTGGGAGACTGGGAGTTCTAGTCCCATTTTAGGCATAAAGCCAGCTGGGTGTACTTGGGCCAGTCCCTCTCTCTCAGCCCTAGGAAGGAGACAAGAGCAAACCTCTGAAATCTTGCCAAGAGAACTGCAGGGACTGGTCCAGGCAGTTGCCAGGAGTCAACACTGACTCAAAGGTGCACCCCCCTCCAAACAAAAAACAAAAAACAGAATAGCCCACTCAAGCCCTCTTCCACTTCAGTTGTGCAGTTTGAAGACTTGAATAAGGAAAGCTTTACTGTTTAAAAATGTCCTAGATGTAAAGATGCTATTTATTGCATGGGTGGAACAGTTCTGTCTAGAGAAGCTGGATGGGACAATAAAAGCCAATCATCCAAAAGGACAAGAGAAAAGTATTTAAGCAGATGTGTTCCATCCTGATGTTAAGTTAGGTTTAGCAGTTTTACTCAAAGTGGCATTTCAAAGCAGTATTTAGTCCAAGAATGTGCAACTTTCACCAACTCTAGGCTGCCCTACACTTTACACAGGGTATTGAATGCCACTCTCCAAAAGTGGGCAGAATCAGGGACTGTTGTGGAAGGGTTTCAAGAGTTTTAAGAGAGACAATGGATGTCTTAAAGAGAATGTGTAAGGCTTAAAGTATACTGTATATTTGGAATGACCCCATTTAACATTAGTTTTCAGTGTCAAGAATTCTAGAATTACAGCGTCTTGTCCCACAAAGTGCCTGCTTTTTTGTTTACTATGAGCACTTCCTCATGGGGCTTTGGTATCACTCCTCCAGTGGCACCCTGTCTATCTTTCCACATCAGAATCCCCTAAAGGATAGTCAAGCCAATTTTCTTCTCAATTGATTGCCCAAAAAATCCTCAATTACAGAACTTCCATCTTGTAATTAAGTTGCTTGAATTTCACAGTGCTGCAGGGATCTGCCTTCCCATCAATCAAAACTCTCACCAAACCCTGCCTCCCAACTCTGTGGATATCCTTCTTCCCTTCAGCTACAAAGGCACTGTAGCACCATGGTGCTTTTGGATTGGGCTATGAGACTTTTCCTAGCCACATTAGAAGAGTTTTGTTATTTCTTGGTTACTAGCAAATGTGATGAGGCAAGAATATCACTCTTAGGATATGAGAACAAGGAATGACTTCCAGACTCCCTTATTGGTCAGGTGGAGGGAGCAAAGTTTAGGACAAGCTGATTCTAGAATGGGCACAGCCGGAACAATCACTACCTGTTGTGTTTCTGAAGGAAACAGCTGCAAGCAAAACAAGCCAGACATTACCTGGAAAGACCATGCTTGGCAGAGTTTGTTTCCCACTTATTTTAACTCAAATATTTTCAAAAGCATCACTCAGTTCATACTCCGAAGTTGGTAATCATCTCGTCTTTTGAGTCTTTGGGCTATCAGCCGGCGAAAGTCAGGTAGAAATATGTCCTAGGCTGAGTATACTAGGATATCTTAATGTATTTAGTAGACAATCACCATTTTTTTATACCCAGTTTATGTTTTTCCTTTATTCCCATTGTGAGTTGAGATTCTATAAAAAGAACTGCACCAGAAATACAAAAAAGTTGGTAAACTTTGATCCATTTAAATTACCAAGAAGAGCCAGGTTAGAACAGATAGAAGAGAATGTTTATACAGGGACTCTAGGAAATGAATTAAAGCAAGAAGAAGGAGATATTTCATTTTGCAATGACCTAACATGTGTCAAACAAGTATGGTTACAACTATTGTAGCATCTTTGTAAATTCCATAATGGCTCAATGGGGCAACAGTGCTAGAGGTGGATGGAACAGCTGATCCATTGTTTCTTCAACTGAATGAATCTTTGCTATGTCTTAATGTCTCTTTTTTAATGGAATATTAATGGTCTTCCCTCATGCGGTTGTTTTATTGTTGTGATTTCTTCATCTTTCTGTTTTGATGGTTTTTATCCTCTTATAAGCTACCCATAGTTGCTTGATGAAAGGGGAGCCTTAGAAACTGAATTAATAAATAAACATTAAATATTTAAAAATTAGTATCTTTTCCTTAACATATTTCCCCAAAATGCACTAAAAATGTAAGATGTGTCATTTGGTCCTTGAATTTGTGATTTATTTGGCATTAAATCTCTTGAAATCAATGTTCTAGCTCTGGTTAGCTCTGGTTTATTTTGTGTTGTGATTTTTTGGTTTGCATTGTGCTTAAATATAAGTCCATATCAAATATTAGTAATAAGTACAAGAATAAAAATCAAATCACATCCAATAAATAAATAAACAGTGCCTTAAGCTGTTAGAGCTGGTTGAATAAGAACATACATACATTTTAATAAAACTGAGACAGTCTAGTTTAGTTATTTTAACACAAGGTATCTAAGATAATCTCTTTTTGAGTAAGAGTTTCATATTACCGTAAAGCACCAAAGAGCCTTGATACGGGATAGGAAAACTCTATATGTTCCCTCTATGCTTTTTCATCTTGAAAAAATAATTAGAATTTATCAGGGAAACTTATAAGATCAAAGTCTAGAAAGCTAATTTTCACATTTTTGTCATTAATATACTGGAGGCATTTGGCTCTTTGGAGATGTCAAGACCTGAAGCTATAAAATACACCAGCCTGATTACTTTAAAATATTCTTTCTCTAAAATCTCTTTGACTAGCTACTGTATATCATTTTAAGAGGATATGTTATAGCTACCAAAAATATCGTTTTTATATTCTAACCATGGATGGAGGTGAGCTGTGGATGGAGATTTCAGTTTAAGCCAAAATGGCTTGCATATCATTAGCAAGTGCCTCAGCATAATGCACCCAGATCACAGGAGTCCCTTTGACGAAGTGATGGTACGTGTATTGTTTGTGAAGACACCCAGATATAAAGAGGCAGTACTTGAATAAACTTTGAGCTGCGACTTTGTTAACTTACAAAGAAATTAGCTATGTAAACATTGAGAAGATTATGCAATATGGGAGCACTTTACCTGGTTTTGGATATCCCTACATGAGGCTTTGCAGAAGTTTAAAAAACTGTTCAACTTATTTCTGGTTTGGCACTAGGTTTGTTTTGTTTCGTTTTGCAAAACAACTCTGTACAACCTGTGGACAAACCTTATTTTCTGGCCCCTGGATTCAAGACAACCTTTGTTCTTTCCCTCCCCAGTAGGGCCTCGGTGGTTTTTCATGATGCCTGCTGTAGAACGGAAGCAATGCCTCATAATAACCTACGTCACTCTGAAAGTACTTGCAATGCATTCTAACCCACAGCACATTTCTCCCAGTTTGTTCTCACCACAGCTAACCCAAAATGTACCCGACGTTCAGCTCCTTCTAACTCACTGGTAGCACAAGAAGCACAGTTTACACCATGCTTAGTTGGAAAATGCAGTAACAACCTTACCAGTCAAGTCCATCCACCCAGCTCTGTTAATTCATTACAGTAGATGAAGAAAAAACAAAAACTATCTTAACGATAGTGATTTTTTTTCCTGAATAAATGTGTACAAAATAATAGCTGTGCAACCTGGTCCTGTCCATGTATATTTAGAAACAAGATTTATTGTAACCTACAATATTGTAACTATACAGAATATTAGAAGCAGACAGCATAATTATTTGGGAGTGAAGATATTTTCAGATCATGCTTTATTTCGTTCAATCAACTTTATATATTCTTGGGCCTCATGGGGCATCTGGACATTTTCACATTTTACCTGTAACAATTATCCCCTTTTTTCCACTGCTTCTTCTGTCTTTCCACACCAAAAAAAAAAAAAAGTATGAAAGAAGAAAGGGCAAGGTATTTGCTCACTGTCTCCTTAGGTCCATGAATGTGGTGAGTTCCACTCAATTTGTAGGATCACATTGTTGACTAATTGTGCTAATTACAATTTATAGTGCTACAAATGCATAGTGAAATATAAAATTGTAAGAACTCCTAAGTAATTGCAAAGTATATCAACAAAAGAACACGAGCAGGTAAAACACTAAAAAATAGATTTACATAACCAGCAATGCTGCTTTGGTGATACATTTCACTCTGTTTTACACTTCTGGGTTTATATCATTTAAGAGAAATTTGAAAATTTGGGCTGTTGATCTGCTACTGAGCTCAGCATAATATAAGCAACTAGAAAATGCAAACATTACTCTGGACATTAGTAAAGTGGGAGTCAATAGGATTCGGTCCTGCAAAATTACAATGGGAGGTGACTTTTTGAATTAAAAAAGGATTGATGAATTAATATCCTGATGAATATGCCCAAAATAAAAAGTCAGCAATTAGTAGTCAGGATAACCTATGCAGGTTTAATCACAAGTAAGCTTCCCTAATTTCAACAGAAATTAATTTGTGCTGTCTCAGTATTTTAGGTTATTTTTAGTTTATTAATATATCGACTCCCTTATATAGCATAATATAACTTATTTGAGCAGTCTAACCTGTTCATCGGAAATGCAAGGTGAATAATCAGAATGAAGAAAATATACTTTTTAAAGTGCAACATCCCATAAATACTGAATTCTATTTAACAAGAAGTTTAGTTCCAGAAGGTTTCTGAAGAAATTGAGAAAATGAACACATTTATTACTAAGAGATGCATCATTGCTATTCATGAGCACGTTTGTGTTCGGAAGCCCCCAAAACTCTATGGATTTTGCCTCTTGCTTTATAGACCATGGCCTGAGAATCCTGAGTGTCATAAACGTTAGGCCATTTTTTAAATTATTTAAAATAATAATATTTTAATTATTTAAAATAACAGTGTTGCATTTTGACTACTAAAGACCACAGTGCCTAGGTCACTGTGTTTAGTGTGGGAATTTTACCTTTTATCAATGTTTCTCCTGATGTTTTATAATGCTTTGGTCGCTAAAGCCTGGTGGTCATTTTGGTTAATGCGGAACACTGGATTTGGCTAAACCCCAGGTCTTGAGACGGAGTGAGTTTCATTTCTCTGGGACAGAGTAGATTGCTCTAATTTTCCCTTTTTGTTTTTGGACTTCTCTAACTTTCACATGTTGATCTGTTTATTTGGTGTGCTGCACACACATTCACGTACACACATGCAATGCCCTTTTGTCATTATGAAAAGTATCACAATTTTTGATATGGGGAGGAAGATGGAGCATTGGATTCAGAGATCAAATGATCTGCTCCCAAATGAAAATGATGCTTCTGCCACCCCCTCCATTACAGAGCACAGCAGCTGATATGAGGCATAAGATCATGGATAAACTAGCTACAGTCAACACTCGAGATCGATTGCCAAGGCTCAGAGGAGAAGTACCATCAGATACCATGCTAGAAGATGCCAACAGAGCCCTCCAGACAATCCCTACTACCACCATAACTGAAACCAATGAATTGGTATATGCTACAGCCGCTGTAATCCTGGAAATGCTTGGCTACACAATCAAGAAGAACAGTAGTACATACCCACACTGGAAAATGAGATTGGAGGCTAAGATCAAGGCAACTCAGAGAGAAGTCAGTCAGCTGGTGGAACTACAGAAGGGTATGGAGATTAAGGATAAGACTTGGCTACTGAAAAAATACATGGGCCTGACTCCATCTGAAGCCCTAGAGACTGCTAAACAAAGGCTCACAGCACTGGCTGCCAGGCTAAGGAGATACACTAGAGAAGCAGAGGCCAAGAAGATAAATGCCCTGTTCTCCAAAGAACTGTCCAAAGTGTACTCCTAACTGCAGTGCAACCACACAGTAACAGCTGAGCCCCCAGCAGCGGAAACTGAACAGTACTGGAAGAACATATGGGAGAAAGAGAAGACACATAACACCAGTGAAAAGTGGCTGCAGGACCTGAACGCAGACCACAGCAATCTCCCAGAACAGGAACCAGTCACCATCACAGTAGCAGACATCTAACAGCGGGTCAAGAATGTGAAGAGCTGGACAGCACCTGGCCCAGATATGGTCCACACCTACTGGCTAAAGAAACTAACACCAATGCATGAACGCCTAGCAGTACAGATGAACCAGCTGTTAGCAGCAGGCTCCCACCCAGACTGGCTAACACAAGGAAGGACAGCGCTGATCATGAAAGACCTTCACAAGGGAACAGCACCATCCAATTACCAGCCAATAACCTGTCTCCCCACAACATGGAAAGTTCTATCAGGCATCCTAGCCACCAAACTACAAGATCATATGGGCCAGTACATAAACACAGCTCAGAAGGGCACCAGAGGCTTGAAACACCAGTTGCTCATTGACAGAGCAGTCGCCTGAGACTCAAGGTCTAGGCAGATCAATCTGAGCATAGCCTGGATTGACTACAGGAAAGCCTATAACTCAATGCCACACACATGGATCTGTGAATGCCTGCTGCTATACAAAGTCAACAGGACACTAAGGACCTTCCTCAAGAACTCAGTGGGACTGTGGAAGACAACACTGGAAGTCAACTCAAGACAGCGCGCACAAGTGCCCATCAAGTGCAGCATATACCAAGATGATGCACTGTCCCCACTGCTGTTCTACATAGGCTTAAACCCCCTCAGCCAAATAATCACAAGGACTGGATATGGGTACAAGTTCAAGAATGGAATCACCATCAGCATCTCTACATGGATGACATCAAGTTGTATGCTAAGAGTGAATGAGACATCAACTCACTGATCCACCTGACATGGATCTACAGCAAGGACATTGGGATGTCATTCGGACTGGAGAAGTGTGGCAGGATGATAGTAAAGAGAGGGAAGGTAGTTAAGACCGATGGAGTGGAACTACCAGTGGGCCATATAGCAGAAATAGAGACCAGCTATAAATATCGTGGTACCCCACTGTCACCTTGGAACCATGAGGAGGAGGCAAAGAAGACAGCAACATCCAAGTACCACCAAAGGATAAGACAGGTCCTGAAGACCAGCTCAATGGGAAGAACAAGATCCATGCCATCAACATATACTCCCTGCCAGTCATCAGATACCCTGCTAGTATAGTGAGCTGGCCAAAGGAGAACATGGAGGCTGCTGATGTGAAGACCTGGAAGCTCCTCACAATGTATGGAGGTTTCAACCCCAAGTCCAACACCCAGAGATTGTACACCAGCCGCAGAGAAGGCAGGCAGGGTCTGATAAGTGCCAAAGCCACTGTCCTGTCCAGCACAACCAAGTAGCTGGGATTGTGTACAGGAACATCTGCACAGTGTATGGGCTAGACCCCCCCCCCCAAGCCCAGATGGGAGATTCCACAGAAGGTCATGGAAAATAACAGGTCTAAGATCCTGTGGGAGTTCCAGATCTAGACAGACAGGCAGATACTGGCCAATCAACCAGACATCGTGGTAGTAGACAAAGACCAGAAGACAATCATAGTGATAGATGTAGCAGTGCCAAGTGACAGCAACATCAGGAAGAAGGAGCATGAGAAGCTGGAGAAGCACCAGGGCCTGAAGGAGGAACTAGAAAGGATGTGGAAAGTCAAGGCCAAAGTGGTCCCAGGGGTGGTAGGAGCACTCGGGGCTGTGACTCCTAAGCTGGGAGAGTGGCTCCAGCAGATCCCAGGAACAACATCAGAGCTCTCTGTCCAGAAGAGTGCAGTGCTAGGAACAGCTAAGATACTGCGCAGAACCCTCAAACTCCCAGGCCTCTGGTAGAGGACCCGAGATTGAGGAAGACACGTACCACCCATAAGGGTGAGAGGGGAATTTTTATATATGAAACTCTGCATGGTCACATATATATATATATATATTATTGAAAATCTTAAAAATAAGATAAAAACTAACAAAAACTAATATAAAGTAAAGAAAGAAAAGAAGGGAAAAGAGAAAGACAGAAGAAAGACAAAAGTGCAAAAAGAAAAGATGAAATATAAAAAAGAAACTTTCAATTTTCTTTGCAGCAAATATATGTATAATTACAAAGTTATCTCTTATTCTATGGTTACAAAAAGAAAAGCTCTATTTTTTCTATTATCTAGTTGTTGTTGTTGTTGTTGTTTTCTAATCATCAAAACCATAAATCATAAGTGCATTTTTTTTTCTATTTCATTCAAAAAGTCTATAACGGGTTTCCAGTCAGCCATAAATGTAGATACTGTCTTTTCTCTGATCAAGGAAGTCAATTTAGCTATCTGTGCAAGTTCCATCAACTTCAACAACCATTCCTTCATTGTGGGTAATGCTGATCCTTTCCACTTTTGAGCATATAATAATCTTGCTGCAGTTGTCATATATAAAAACTAAAATCCGTGACTACTGTGCAATTTCAATGCATTTGGATATTTGCTGCAGTAATAAGCAGAAACCATTCTGAAAAGCTGAAAATGATTGGGACAGAGAAGAGAGAAAGAAAGAAAGAAAGAAAGAAAGAAAGAAAGAAAGAAAGAAAGAAAGAAAGAAAGAAAGAAAGAAAGAAAGAAAGAAAGAAAGAAAGGAAAACACATTTTCCTCACTATATATTTTTAATTCTATTTCCCAGTTTGAGATCCCTAGGCAGTCCTTAATGTAAACCATTTTGATAGGGAGCAAATGGTTCTCCTCAGACAAAATAATGCTTTCATAAGAATAATACCTGTTTGGATAGTAATTCACATACCTTCTGGATAATATTTTCTGGGGGAGGAATATATATTTCTATATACTGAGCATTTATTTCTGATGTTTATGTGTATTCATTTTGATTCAGTACTGGTATTGTATAGCTCTTCATTAAATGTTGTTCAATAGCTTTGTGGGCATATCCAACTGCCAAAGCTGAGGATGTCAATTTAGGGTTGTTCAGATCCAGACTACAAAATGTCTCTGAAAGAATTCAGCCTGTAATAATTCAGATATCCTATATGTTGTCTTTCATCCAAACAGCACCAACCCTCAACGAATAAGAAATGTATCCATTTAAAGCAAAACACTGATAAAAGATGCTTCTATCTTCACAGAATATCCTAACCACTTTGTCCAAATATTCTGAAGACCTTGGAGCACTTCTTCAAGGCAATGGGCCAGTAGAGAGGAAGTGAAAAAGAAGCAATGTTTGCTCTGGGTTCTCAGGGGTTTTTTTGTATGCTTGTTTGTTTTTTGTTTGTTTTTTGTACCTCTTAGTCCCTCCCACTGCACGTAATGACTCATCAAAATCTCTGCCAACTTCAAGAAGATTTCTCCCCTGCCCAGCATTAACTTCCCTTTGGCAGACTAGACTTTGGCCAATGCTTCTCTGATGCTTGACCTTATAGCTTACCATGAAAATAACTAGAAATGAACATAAGGCCAGTTCTCTCCATGCAAATAATCCTGGTACAGAGTGCAGTGCCAGACCATTAAAATCTGTGTTTTGTCACCAGTTCAGTGAATAATGGGCTTAATGGTAAATTGGCCAGCATACATTCCTTATTTTGAAAACATATTGCATCCCAATTTCTAGCTGGAAGGCAAGAAAACAGAGTATGTAATTACATATTATGCTTCTGATACAATGGGAATGTTTAAAGCCAAATGATCATGCATTAATGTAAACTTTCAACCAATCCTCAGTCTTATTTTTAAGGTAACCTTTGTTTAATTCTCAAATTGTGATCCTTTAACATTTTGATTGCATGTAAATATTTATTACTTTGAAAGACAAAAGTAGTCTCTGCAGAGGTTGAAATCACTGTTGAGATATATAAAGTTATGAAGATGCTGCAACAGAGCAACAAAATTCAAAATTTAAAACTAATTCTCTAAATATAAAAGGAGCTCTGAAACATATTTTAAAAAATAAATACAATATGAAATGTTATTTAATTACTTAGCATTGTTGAAGCATTTTTATTCCAGTTTGGAGGACTAACGTATTGCAATTATAATTTCTTTCTGTTTAAAAAAAAAACTCAAATATACACATGGTACAAACATATCTTTAAACAAATGCTTTATAGAAGTGACATCTGTTCATCTGAAAATCAGGTCATTAGGCTGAAGTGGAAAAGTACTTTACAGTTAACATTCATTTAAATACAATCCCAAAATGCTGATTTCTTCAAAGAAAATTTAAATCTATGAGCTATATAAAAAGTTGCCATAGTCAGTTTGCTCCCCAGGGGAAAATGTTCCAAAATCCGTAGGTGGTTCATACTTTTATTAGGAGCATACAAGATAGCATAGAACAATGAGCTTCACAGTTTTCTGAACTCTGTCAGCCAAGATGTTTAAAAGAGAAGAGGGGAGGGATGAAGCAAGAAAGTCCATGTCTTAGGACAATTATTTTAATTATGAAGTTTGAAGTTTGTAGTCATCCCCAAGATGATGATAGTAAGTAGACTGAAGGCAGAGTCAGCATTTTGTCAATTAAAAAAATCTTATAATCCATCTAACACACATATACTGTATCACTCTCTTACTCCTCCCTGATTTTAGTCCAATTTTTAAAACAAGAACTCATAACATTGGCCAACCTTTAATGCTACCCCCCCCCCCATACTTGGTCTGGGGCCAGCCCTACCATTGCCAATTCAATTCAGGGTACATAGGAAGCTCATAATATTGAACAGCTGTTATTGACAAGTTGCTAATGCCTAAAATTGCTCTCTTTCCAGATTCTTTCAATGTTTCTTGGCTTTGGAAGTTGTAACCATATCTCAAGCAAATCACCAATGGACCCTACTGTCATAGATCAGAATGGCAAGAAATCTCTCCCTGATCACAGGGGAATACATACAAGAGGAGTCCTCTTTTTACTTAAAAGGTCAAGCCTATGAAATCACCAAGAGTTGAGCCTTTGCGTATAAGGGTATCTAAAAGGAAAATCACAAAATAACCATTCAGTCTTGAGGGAGGGATTCAGAGGCTTAAAGTGAAGGACTGAAAGACAAGGTCTTAAGCCCAGCTCCAGAAATCTGGAATAGTGAACTTTACTTACCACAGCCAAAGGAGGCCAAATCCTATACAACCTTTTGAATTACAATCTTTAGAACACATCAAACAGCTTAATCCTGTAAAGTTTAACCCCAGAGAGGGATTGTAGTAAAGACTTTTTCAGCCATATGAAGACTTTTGGAGAAAATGAAAAGACATCAAATCACACTCCTGCAGACTTCTAAATAAAATCAATAAAGTCATTAAGGACCCCAGCCAGCTCTAGTGTGCATTCAATCTAAATGAAATAAGGAGGTTAGATCAAAATTAAGCAGTTACAGTGGAAAACTGCTTTGGGAGCTATAAACCCCTCCATCTGTTGGCCACTATGTCATTCTCCAGATTTGCCAGCACAGTTTGGTTCAAAGCCTTACTGATTCTTCTTCTATGTCTTGCCATATATCTGTAGATATTTGATCAATTCCTGTAGCCTTCCAATTTGGTAATGACCAGAGTGCTGATCTAGCTTCATCTTCCAATATTAGAGGTTCTTGTAAATAGAATAGATTCTTCTTTTCCAAGGAAAAAAATGAGATTCACTTGGATGATGGATAATTGTGGTGGAAGACCCCTATAACATTAGCAACTGGCATGGAAAACAACTTTTTACACAAGGAATCCTGGGAATTACAAAATGAGAACTCCCAACAAGGGAAGAAAATTCTAACATGCCTCTCACATGATTCAAGTCAATTATTAAAGAGTAAAAACGTTGGTATATATAATGATGGGGTATAAGTTTTAATCTTATGAAGTCTCATTATTCTTGTTTTTTTCTGAAGCTATTCTGAACATGACTTCCTAATACATTCAGATCTCAAAGCTGGTGTGAGTTTATGATAGTCTGAGAAGGTTGCTTTTTACAATATGTAAAACGTAGTTGCATCCTTTCGGGGAGAAATTGATGTCTTCAGCTAATTATTGGAGCTGTGCTGAAAATGCTCTTCAGTTCATCCAGTGTGGTCTTTGGCTCTAATTGCTCCCTTTTATTTCATATTTTATTGTGGAAAGGTCATTGGTCTTTTTTAGATATCCGTGTTCTTTTTAATTATATACCAATAATTTGAAATTTAACATGAGGACAACAGAAATGGGCATTGCTTACTTTACATTAAAAAATGATACCTAGGTTGGAGGAATACCCAATTTCCAACAATGATGCTGTATTCTAAAGAACTTGCTGTTCTTCCTAAATCTGAAGAAACATTCTACTGCTAAAAGTCATGACTAGAATATTATTCAGAAATTTGGACTGCATAAACCAATTTATATGTTTAATTTCCCATTCATTTCTTACTATTCTTAGTGTTACTAAAACTTAAATCTTAATAAATGAATTGTATAACAGACAGAAACATACATGTCAGACTAGTTTGGATTAATATATAAGAGTTGCATGTCTCTGTGTTCTTTTTTCCTGCTCTACTTTTTTTTTTTTTTTTACTTTTTATTCATTTAGTTTTGCATATAAAACAAATAAACAAGAACCACAGTCAAAGCCATAAATTGGAGCAACATTCTTACCCTACCCCTCTTAAACTGATGAATGGCTACACATAGCAGGAAAATGGAAGCAACATTTTAATTTTGGAAATCTGTTTGTCTAAAGTCATTTCCCCAAAGGCTAGTCACCAAAACATTGCTGAACAAATCATGAGTTGTGATGGGAAGAAAATAACAAACACAAAAGTAAGAGCCTGACTACATGATTTCCAGGGAAGAAGCATTTTTATTGTTGGACCGTAAAGATGAGTTAATACATCATAGAAAGGCCCAAATAGCAATAGTCTGCCCCCAAACTATCAACAGTTTCCAGACTGAAACTATTACAAATGTCCATGATAACCTATTGCTCCTCCACCACGGCTTGGAACAATGTATTGGAGAAAATAGTTTTGTCCCTGACCTTTCCATTATTAGCCATCAAAATTCTCCTTTTATAGCAATCAATTTTACAGTACAGCACTTGATAAAGTGCACTAAATTATATTTTGTGTCATTTCTGAGCAAAGTATCATCTGCACAGATAGACTTGGTGTTTACACTTAGCAACAAATGCTAGCAATTGTACATGGGTGGGAAGGATACCTATTTTCCACCCCTACGTATTAATCATGGCATATAGTCTTACAGCCTGTATGACATTTATAACCTAAAAATCATTCTGCTTCTTTCGTTATAGAAATAAACTTACAGGATCACACCAGGGAAAATGATGGTGTTCCATAAAACCTAATGTGTTGCAGAAAACCCATTCTAAAATTACCTTATCAAAATTAGAACTGTCCTACATTTCAATACAATCTCAAGTCCGTGCTCAAAGAATATGAGGTTGCATCCAACTATCTGGTGCTTTAGTTTTTTGTGGCCTCACCAATATATTAGTTTGTTTTCATGATCAGGATAAAATTTTCCAAATGTTTGTTCCCTGAAGAAGAAAGTTATTAGCCAATATTAGCCAATATATGTAATGTGGCATCATCTCTTCATCAGGAGAGAACATGAGAATGAAAAGGTTTCCAATGACTTTAATGTTATCTTCCTCCCCACCCCCCACCACACATTTTATATCATCTTACCTGATGAAGAGATCTGGGGATTTTGAAAGCCTGCCTATAATTGTTTTTGCAAATTTGTTGGCAGTAATAAAAGCATTACTTGACTATGGGTTTGGGGTGTTTTGTTTTTTAATACCTTCTGTCAAAGCATTCTTCATCCAAGCTAATTACTTAAACTCATTACCTTATTAGTTTGAAGTCTGTTGAAATATGCCTAGGAACAGTTTTGTGACACAATGAGACTCTATCAATGCAGAAAATAGAAGTATACAATTGGAGAGTCCAAAGGATGCATCAGAGATAGGAATTCAAAATCAAAGACAAAAGCTGGCATCAGTTTCTCCTTCCTGCCAGATTGGCTGACCTCCAGGGATGACTCCACTTCAAACACAAAGAGGTGAAAATGAACAGGAGGTAGGATAAGGAGTACTTTGGATTCACAGATCCTTGAACCATCCTGTCCTTCTGATCAAGAACTGTTCTAAATACTATAAATATAAATAATGTTTGTGTAGGTGTGTGTGTGTAAAGAGATAGAAAATCACAAACTCTGTCCTTATCTTAAAAGACTCTACTATCATCTGATCTCAATAAATGTTGGATTTAGTTGTCTGGAATGTAGTAAGAAGAAATGCTTGCAAGAAGTGTTTTTCTCCCCCTTAAATTAGTGAATACTTTTTGTAATTTGAGGTCTATAGTTCTTCTGTTCAGGACAGGATTTACACAAATTATTCCAAATCCCTATTTGGTCTGGGATTCCATCTGTTGGCTATTAGAATGATCAATTAGACAGGTATGTGATTAAACAATTAGGCAAGCTGTTCTTCATTTACCAGAAAAAACAACTGTTCAAATGAGTGATGACAAAAAGGGTTTATAAAGCCCATACCACTTTACAAAAACTCCAAGAACAGAGATATTGATTAATTATTAAGGATATGACCCAATGAGGTTTGTCCTTACGTTGTCTAATGGAGAGTCATAAAGAAGATTTCATAAGCCTCCAGTGCTACTTGTTCTTATCTCTCCAGAGCAGTGTTTTTCAACCCTGGCAACTTTAAGATGTGTGGACTTCAACTCCCAGAATTCCCCAGCCAGCATGCTGACTAGGGAATTCTGGGAGTTGAAGTCCACACTTCTTAAAGTTGCCAGGGTTGAAAAACGTTTATTCACAGACTACAGACATGTAGAAACAAATGTGAGTTTACAATTGTTATTGTCCACTTTCTGAATTAAAACTGATCTCTCTCTATCCCCACCCCCACCCCAACATATGCACCTACCTATGTAACTAAAAAATGTAGCTGACCAGGCCAGATTTGAGTTCCAGAAGAACCAAGAAGGAGGGTGCCCAGTGTGCATGTACCTTGTTGTATGTGAGGGTTGCAAAGTACTACTGTTTGCATCCCCTTGTATAATTAACAACAAAGCCAATCCCAGTCTCATACCTCCTCCATTCATTTAACTGTTACTACTACTTCACAGAGGAAAACTGTCTTTTGTTGTGAGAACTGCCTTTTGGTTTTAGAACTCTCTTGCTGAGTCATAAAGGTCTTCATTCTGGCATTTTATTTTTTTTTTTCACATTCCAGAACAATCCTTTTGCCCTTACGGCCTACTTTGAGTGGGCCTCATGTTGCTTCATTTTTCACACTTGTTGATGTATAACCCCACTATAAATAAGTATCACACATCTAGATACTAGGTTGGCATTAAAAATATGATACCCATGGTATGCATTATATAGTGGTAGTATTTTACCCCTTAAAAATTGCTTCTCACACATAATGCTGTGGGTGTTTTTTTTTTTAATAATTTATCTGTTCATAAAGTAAAATTTACTAAAAGTACAATTTCTGTTAATAGCTTAATGATGTCCAATAACATCACAGAAAAGATATCCATTAACAGGAACCGTGGGTAAATCTTTTCACAGTAAGCTGTTTGCTGTAGTAGTTTTTCCTTTTCTTAAGGACTCGCAAGTTCAACTTAGTGAATTATTAAATGAATTTCTGAATCCGTAAAGTGAATCAAGCTAAAGAATAGGAACATGCCTTGGGCAACAAACAGAGATGCACTTAAAATATACACCCACCTCATCTGTCTGGAGTGTAATCCAAGTTTCAGAACCCTAAATCAATTATTAACTCAATAACAGCAACCTGTATGCCTCTTGATGATGATGAAAAAATGGGGCTAGATACACTGTGTGACTCTCATGCATTCAAGAGACAGTCATCATCAATTATTACCACCAACACATTCAAAAGAAGATTTGCCAAAACAAAAGAGAGAGTGAGAGCATAGTCCTACGCTCTATGATTCATGCATTTTGAAAGACCCAGACATGTAGCCTAATCTGATACCTGGTTCTATCTGACAAAAAATTGTTCTGAGCAAATGCAGAAAAATTTGTTTGAACAAATGCAGAAACTAGCCAAGTCAATTCCAAAAGATGTTAGTGAGCAAAAGTTTCTTGAATCTCTTCTCAAACTTAAGGCTTCCAAAAGAGTACAGTTAACAAGAGAGTGCCTTGTGTGGAATCCTTCCAATCAAGTTCTATATTGTTTTCCATGTTGGTTATTTTCTGAAGGGATACAAAAACAATGCAGTATGCTGGCATAAAGTGAAAGTTATGGAACAAGTAGGAAGAAATGTTGTAAGCTATATAATATACTTTGTGAACATGCAAAGTACACAAAACTTACTGGTGCCAATGGAAGGAATTACATCTATGGCTTTTAGGTGGAGATGAAGTGGCCAGTCAGGTTAAAAAATAATTATTAAGAGAAGCAATGAAGTGGTTAGAATTATTGAAAAGATTGTGGGATGTTATCTTATACTTTGCTGTAAAGGTTTTAGCATTTCAAGGAGACAATCAACTGATCATTGAGCCACACAATGGCAACTTCCTTGCACCTCTCGAATTAAGAACTCATTATGGCAGCCTCACTCCTCAAACAGAAACGAACAGAGGGCAAAATGTTGTCTCATCACCTCTCCTGGGAGAGTCAGAATGAACCTATTGAACGTTGCTTTCTCATATGTGACATCTTATAAAGAACAACACATGTTGATGCCAGAACCAAGGTATAGGTATATTTAACATTCAAGAAAGATTAACTGAGTTTATCTAGTTTGATGTAAACACTGGAGAAAAACAACAGCTGGAAAGCTAATCACCAGCTTGAAGAATCATACCACTCCTCTGGATGATTGCAAAAGTCAAGATTCTGATAATGGCTCAAATATGAGAAGCAAAAGAAAAGGTCTTCAGGTTAGCACTACCTTCAACGTGAACTTGCTGTGTATTCTCCCTCTGCTTCCCAGTCAATAAATCTTGTAGATGTTAATGTTGGGCAGCATATACTGAAATATTTACAGGTTTGGGTTGTGTGCAGTAACCTGTGTTCCTCTTTTAGTGCTATCCATGTGAAGTGAAATGTTGTAAGAGACAAGATGCATAGTTCAGTCCACTCTCAGTCAGACACACAGTAGAGTGCACGTGATGCTATCTATCCTCTACTTGTATTCTGGAAGCACAGGAATGTGCTCTTGATTTAAACTTTACACATGAAACTCAGTTACAGCTAGAAGCAGTAAAAAGATACTTCAGCTTGTTTCTGTGTCTTTTCTGGCTAAATTCTCATACAAAGTTCTCTCAGGTATGGATGTCAGAAATGAGATTTGACAAGCGAGGCATATCCATCTTCAGTCTGAAGTACCTCTCATGGCAGATATGACTGATAAAGTAAAACAGAAACCATGGCTCAAATTTCTACAGGAAACTTATTTTTTAACAGAAGGGGTAGAAAGTTACTAAAGAAGACTCAAAAAACAGAAAAGATTTCTTGATAATACTGCTGAGAAATCATGATTTATCCTTTCTGACTATGATCCAGACCATTTATTCAGAAGGAATATTTTCATTGTACCTTCAGATATTATCTGTGAATTAGACCACAGATACCAAGTAACAAAGAACATCTGTGTTACATTCTCTTCAGTTCCAAAATATGGCTATGGAGCTGAAATGAAGGAGCATCTAAATGTCTATTTTTCAAGCATCTAGCAGTTGTATCTTCAAATCTACTTTTGAGAAAGTGCATTTTATGCTGGCCAAAGACTGAAATTACAGTGGTTATATTCATTACTGTCAATGAGGAGGCACTACACAACTGGTTTCATTCTGGTTGGAATTCATCAGGCATGAGTAACCCTCATATATTATACCTTATCTACCATATGTTCTACCCTTACTGGAATTTGAATTCATTGTCCTTGTACTTTGATTGCTGTAGTGCAGTGTGTTTAGTTTTTAGAGCTATCTTTGCCCTGGGTGTCAGCAGCTTGTAGGAAAGGAAGTCTATAGATGTTATGAATGGTACCTTCTTTCTTACTTGTTTGCACTCTCACTTTGAGAGTACAAATAAATAAGAAAGAAAGGTGTACCATTTATCGCATCTACAAACTGAAGTAGAACCAACTAGCAGACTTCAGTTGTTTTGTTTCTAAAATGTTCACAGCCATGATGGTTCCTTAGAACAACCACAACATACTCAACACTGACAATACCTTTATTAGGAGCAACAATCAAAAAAGTTATGCAATAGTCCACAATGTGTAATAGTATTAAATCTGAATCTTGTCCATTATGATGCATAAGGGTTTTTGCATGTGGGGTACTATAAATGCATGGTCAACAACATGCCTATACAATACACTGTGCATTTGTGGCAAAAATGTTGAGTCCTGAAACGAAGGCGGTAGGAATGCAGCTGATCCAGTCAATTTCAAGTAAGGACTTGGGAAAGAAAACAAATCTTTTGAAAATAAATGATTCTACCTCTTGTGAAACAGGGCACATTAGTCCCATCTCTACCCACCATTTTTTACTGGGAATAATTAGAGGGGAATGCTAGTGTAAGAGTTAGATGCATATGTCTGCATGTTGGTAACTGATGGCCAATGGAGGGCATCTGAGATTTGGAAGATAATATCCATCATTTAGATGTCCAGAGCTAAAGCAGGAAGAAAGCAGATGTTGGTCCCCAAGTCGTAGGACACTGCTTGTGGATCTGCCTGCCTGAGAGTCCACTGGAGTTGGGCAGCCAATAAATTTAAAATAATAACAACAACAACAGCATCAACAACAACTGTGCCTCTTTCCAAGGGCTTTGAAGCTGTGACCAATTGGGTCCACAGGGTAATATGGCATCATATGATGAGAGACATAGAACTACTATCATAGTGAGTGTAGTGGACTGGGTGGTGACACAACATAATTATGCTGATCACTGTGGTGGTCATGGTGCTGGTGATTACATATTTGTACTGGGCCTGATATCTTAAACAACTCTTGAGTTAAACAGTTAGTAAATAAGAAAAACATAATTTAATAAATATATCCCATACTGTCTTTCAGACTTAGAAATTGACTTTGAAAATTGGCAATGCAACCCTATACATATCTGCTATGAATTAAAGTCCCCTCAATTCAGTAAAGCTTTGGCAGTAGATGTATACAGGAGAATGTGCACATTTTCGTTGAAAACAGGTGAGAGAAATATTTGGCCAGGAAACACATTCGCTATCTGTTCCTAAGTCTCTGTTTTGCCTTTCCATTTCCATTTCGTATCAAAGTGAATGCTAGAACTCAGAATATTGAAATTTTATTCAGTCTTAAGTAAGAATTTCCTTTTCAAATGTACTTCCTTCTTTTTTTAAAAAAAAAAATCTCTTATTCTCAGATGTCTGAAATAAAGTTGAATGTGAACAAGTGGGCAAGATAAAATTAATAACAATTCTTCATGTTTTTTCTCTCAATCATGTTCCTTTTCACATATTGCAGCTGAAAGTAAAAGAAGGGGCAGTTGGGATTTCAGCACTTCATTGAAAGACAATTTTTGCTCTTTTTATCTCATGTAAACAGCAGGCACACAAAACAAGGGGCAACACTATGTCACCATCTATTTTGCTACTCTACTGTCACAAAGAGACCATTATAGTACATAAATTCTTGGGTTCAGAAGATAGGTTGTACATATACAAAACTAGTCTCATAAAGAATAAAAGGACAGACATAAATGGGCTGCATGGATATATTATATTTCAATATAGAAATTAGAAATATTACATCATTATTTTACTTTCAGAAACAAAATAATATAGCATGGTAAAATATTACAAAAAGATTAAAGAAAGAAGATATTCTGGCCAGTGGTTCTCAAACACAATTACTTGTACTATAATTTCTGACAGATATATCCCTAACTTATCTCCATTCATTTACATGTTTGATGTGCCAAGTTCTTACTGCACCAATAAACCAACGTGTCTGAACTCAGTATAGATATATGAATATTCTCTAGTTGAGACTAGAATTTAATTCCTGCCAATCAGTTTGGATGAGAATCCAAGTCATCAATGAACCATGGAGTAGCAAGGCCAGGTTTTCAGCTTCTAAGCTTTAATATAAAGCATCAGGACCCCAAATCATCTCCTCTTCTTGATCTGTTTGATCTAGTAAACCATGGGAGAGCATGCTGATTTTTTCTATCAATTTAAAATGCCTGAGACTGTTTCTCTGTCTCCACCATATCTCAAGTGCAAAACTGACCTTGCCAAAGTACAAAGATGGATGACCACAATTATTGGAAGCCTAGAACAGCTGCCCCACAAGCAAAGATTACAGCTTGATAGAGGTATAGAAAAGCATGTGTTGTATCGAAATATAAACATTTTTTTCTTCCTTCCTTTAGGTCATCAGTGAAACAAAATGTGGGGAACAATTTAGACAACAAATGTTTTTCTATGGAATCCACTCCCATCAAATTTGATAAGGGTCACCCCTTTAGATTAATGGATGTTGACTATATCATTGGCTATAAGCACTGACGGCTGAATCCCAGGCAGGATATCTTAAATACCAAGTGCTGGGAAGTGATAGTGGAAGAAGGTTATCAGCCTCCTGTCCATACCTGTGAACTTACTGAATGCATCTGGTGAGCCACTGTGTGGACTTGAAGGTTGGACAAGATGGGCTGTTGTTCTGATCCAACAGGGCTCTTCTAATGTTCTTATTTTAAAAAGGAAAGGTTTGTGAGCCAAATGAAGCCAATACTTGATCCACATTGATGTGACAGCACAGGGTAGATGAAAAGATTCTGCCTAAGAGCAACCAATCTGGAAATGGAAGATGAAATTTTTACTAGATGAAATTTACAGAATAGAATAGAATAGAATAGAATAGAATAGAATAGAATAGAATAGAATAGAATAGAATAGAATAGAATAGAATATTAGATAACATGAAGAAAAGAGGGTGAAATCAGAGTAAATTGCTTTGGAAATCTGGAAAAGTTAGAGAATATTGTTTTCAATATATTCTTTGTTATTTCTTCAGGACCACATTTTAATGACAACCTTGCATTCCTGTGTAATATGTCCCAGTGTTTAAGTAGCTAATCAGATTTGTCTCTCTGATATCTGCAGACAAAATTCAAGAAGTTCAGTTCTGGAAATATTGATTTCACCCAGAACAGAGAGGTTTGCTTTGTTTGTTCTGTTCTGTTTTGTTTTGCTTGCAGTCATTAGACTTTGTTTTGTTTGCAGTAATTCAGCTCTTAGTGGTATTGATAGGGCTGTGCAAAGCAATTGAAGGGGCACCTTGCTCTGACCCAGGCAGCCGCAGAGGGCCTGGCACAGCTGTTTCAAAGGTTCTCCAGCTTGTCTTCACCAGGGTTGCTTTAAGGCATTTAGGGGCCCAATGCAACACTAGGCTTGGAGTCCCCTGTCTTACCCACAGGACTACATTAACATTGTAGATTGATTCCTGAAAAATGAATTGTTGAACCTGCATTCAAAACCCACAGAACCTAACTAAAAATTAAATGCATATTCAGAAAAAATATATTGGATACAAAAGCCACTAAGCAGTAAAATCCTAAATAGAAGATTGGCCTGATTCACCCATCAGTTAACACAGGCGTAGGTTAGTCTATTCATGGACCTTCTCATCCTAAAATCTCATCACCAGTTGGCTAACATAATGAAACATTAACTAAAGGGTGGATTGGCCTGTTAAAAATCTGATACAACTTGGTGTTAGCCTATGGGTGCTTCTATGCATCAATCTGATCTACTCACCAGCTTGAAAACCTGTTGGCCAATCTACTCATTGCCAAACACAGATTTCTAACCTAGATTATGGATGGATCTTCCCACACAAAAACCCCATTATTTTCAAGGTAAACATGTTGGGGATAGAACCTCCAAAGTAGGCAGCAATCACCTCTTTGCTTTTATACCTTCAACCACCAGTAGCCTGCTTCAGCCTACCACTCTACTTAGGAGGACCCTGGTTTTCTGGTCATACCCAGGCCATGGTTTCAGCATGTGTGTGCCATGCACAGCCACAATGCTTCAATGGCAGCCTCAACAGAAAGGTTGTCAGTGCATGAGAGTGTTCCCCCTTAAATATTGAGTACATTGAATGAGATAGTATATTGAATCCTTGACTTCTTCAGTTCCATTTTATTTTATTTTTCCTAGTTACTAGGGTGTGAGAATCAGCCGAGGTTCAAGTTAAATTCAGGAATCAAATTCACAGATGGCAAGATCTGAATCAAATTTCAAATTCAATTTTGATAAAAGTTTTGGAGGCACATCAAAATGCTGGCAGCTACTTCATCTTTGGTAGTATGGGATGAAATTATGAAGGATGATATATCTTTAGAAGGTATCAACTGCAATGCTTCAGCCAAATATCTTCACTACAATCATTTTTTGAAATATCCTCCTTACACTTCTGCTGAGATAATAGGAGATAATAGGGACAAAGATAATAAGGTTGAGGAGAGGACAGCTTAGAAGCCACCAAATTGCTCAAAATTATTTAAAAAATAAATTCAAAAGATTGAAAAGCCTTCCACCACTTGCTTTTCAAGCTAGCTGGTTTCTTGACGTGGTTCTTTGGCAACATTAGCCTCTTCTGGAAATGATGCATTATGTGTGCTTGTGCAACAATTTAAAAAATGTGAGAAGTGCTATGTTATCATCATTAAATGTTACACCATATTTTAAAATTCAGTATTACATACAAATGTTTAACAGCAAGCCTATTTCCCAGACTCTTTCATGATATGAAGAAATCTCAGTTTGAGACAAGACAGATACAGACCTAGATAAGTAGCAGAAAGAAACAAACAACTTTTTTTAATTTTGTAGGGGAATGAAAGGGAGGATTGATAGAGACTGAAAGGGGCTATGCTGCAGGTCAGACAACAAGGTTCAGAGTTAAGGAAGAATAAAAGTGAATTGGTATGGATTTGGAGAAAGATTGAGGATCACGTAAGCAAAAGCAAACTAGATTAGTCTCTCTCTCTCTCTCTCTCTCTCTCTCACACACACACACACACACACACACATGCTCTCTCTGTGCTTGAGAGCATTCTACAGAAAACCCACCCACACAGACTGGTACCTACACAAAAACTCCAACCACCACCCACGTCAGAAAAGAGGCATTATCAAAACCCACATGGACCGTGCCAATCGGATCTGCGAAACCCAATACCTAAACTCTGAACTTAACCACCTTAATTGGATCCTACAAGCGAATGGCTACTCCAAAAATGAAATAAAAAGAGCCATCAAACCAAGAAAGCAACATACGACTGAAGAAGAAAAACAGCCACCCACCAACAAAGTATTTCTGCCCTATATCAAAGGGGTCACAGATCGCTTGGGAAAACTGATGGAAAAACACAATTTCCAAACAATCTTCAGACCCACCAGAAAAGTACAAGAAGTGCTAAAATCAGCAAAAGGCAAAAGGGATCCCCTCACCGCCGCAGGAGTATACCGCATACCATGTAGTTGCGGGCAAGTATACATCGGGACCACAAAACGCAGCATCCATACCAGGATAAAAGAACACGAAAGGCACTGCAGACTACAGCAACCAGAAAAATCTGCAGTAGCTGAACATGCTCTCAAGCACACTGGACACAAAATCCTATTTGAAAACACAGAGATACTGGACAACACCAACAGCCACTATACCAGGCTATACCGGGAAGCCATTGAGATTCACAAACACCAGCACAGTTTCAATAAAAAAGAGGAGAGTCTAAAAATCAACAAAACCTGGCTACCAATCCTGAAGAAAAATACAGCCTGCAAAAGGTCAATGAACTCAGCTCAACCACCAGGACATGTGAACAATTCACACAATGAACTTGCTAATCACTCCCAGCAGCCCCTCATTAACAATTCAATAGAAGAAAAAAACCCTGCCTAATCCCCAGGAAGATACACACAGATTCTGACACCAAAACAAGCAGCCACTCAGTAACTTAACCCCCACACACACACAATCCCCCCCTTTCCTCCCCCCCTCAGATCTCTATAAATACCCACAAAAGGGTCACATCACCCTGGGCACAGAGAGAACTGCTCCTGTCTGTGCTCCTGCACTCTGAAGATGCCGGTCACAGGTGCTGGCGAAATGTTAGGAAACAAAACTTCAAGAACACGGCCACACAGCCCGGAAGACCCACACCAGCCATCGTATGCCAGCCGTGAAAGCCTTCGACAATACATCTTGCCTAAGGACTCTGTGAGAACAAACCAGCTTTGAACTATAGACTTTACTAGTAAGTAGCTATTAATCTAGGACATTCTACCATACTTCCCTTTGGTTTCTCTCAGTGCTACTCCTCCCATGCCAAGCTCCTACAGAGAACTACAGCCACAGTGGCCATAAAACTAGACACCTCCTCAGCTTTTCCAAATCAAACAAGATTGATTACATGTCCCCATAGGAACTTTCTACCTATTATTATTTAGACAGTAAGACTTAGATTGTTATAAAATACCTGACTTATACAAGAATATAGCAAATGGTCTGGTGACCACAGAGATTCATCTAGAGATCCATCTTAATTTTTACTTTTGTGGTCAATTAATTTTCCTCAGAAAGCCAAAAATCGAGCAACTCTTTTCTGCATTTATTGGCTTATCAGAAGTTGATATTCAGTGGTATGCTTCCATTCAGCCTAAAGATTAATAAAAGCCACTGACAGATCTATCATTTGTACATATATCTCACAGCAAGTTATTTAAAGCTAGTGGCTATCTGAAGAATCCCTGAGGAATCTATTTTGGCAACTATCAAAAACTGGTCTGTGATGGAGTGACTTGATTTACAGGGTCATGATCCCTATCTACTTGTTGACTGGGTACACAAATGAAGATTACAAACTAGGTTGGAATCATTCATTGCAGTATGTTATGTGTTTATTTGTAGATAAACCCAGTGTGTAAACTCCACCATTTTCCTTTCTAAAGCATGGTTGATAATGTTATATGTGCATTCAGTTCACAAGAGTTATTCAACAAATCATACTTTAAAAAAATTGTGGCTTAATGTATTGTATGAGCCAAACTACTTAATCATAATGGGTGGATACTACTATTGATTCAGCTCACCTCTAGTAATAGTTGTGGGGAGACTGAAGGATTTGGTGTGCTTCCATTGGGCAGTTGTTTGGTTGGTTACTATAAGAAAGGGGTGAGTGGGTTTGAAGGTCCAGGTTTCCTACATTCCTATGATTATCACATTTCTCCAATGATCCATTACTTGATCTACTGTAAAAAAAAATTACATTTTTAAATTTAAAAATTGAGGACCAAATAACTCTGGAATACATTTGAGGTAAAATGCATGCAACTGAGCTAGCAGAATTGAACTTTCCTGCCCTTGCAACCAATGCTTTGAATGGCCCCACTGAAGAAGACAGGTTATGATGCAGGAGGCTGAAGGGGATAGAATTGTGTCTCCCAGTAAGGTTTGCCAGAAGGACCACAGCAGGAAGCAAGAATGGAATGGTGGGATTTCACCAGCTCAATTGTTTACATCTGAATCTATGTTTGAACTACATATAGTTTGATGTGAATTTTCATTGCAAGTTATTATCAGACACAGAATAAACTATCAGGTAAACTCACCTCAAAATGACTCAGATCAAAGTTGGCTGATTCTCCCATCCCTACCTGTCACCACATCCCATGGTTGCAAACAGTATACAAATAATTATGGGTTCTGTTTCTTTTGCTTGCTTTAAATCTATTATCATCTCTGTTGGGTGACTTGGATTGTTAGTGTTATGAGAAGACTAACCTTCTGTAGCATCAGGCAATTGCACTATGATATAGTATATATTTATAACAAGGTGCACTATTTTACATTATACTTTTATGTGATGGTTATTTATTTTTAGTGATTTGCCAAAACCAGGACTGATGTCATCTTGACACCTCAAGAGGTAGAAGTTCAGGAGTCTGAAATCATCAGTTTTGGAAATGCTTGGGTAGAAGCAGTTGAGTAACAGCTATCACTGCTCTCTAGAGTTGCTTTACAAGCTTACTCAAAAGCACAACTAAGAATGAGAGAGAGAAAGAGAGGGAGCTACCCAATTTGACATGTGTTTCTTCATGAAACACCATGGCTCTCCTCAACTTTGTTGCCTTGAGCTAACTGCAAATGTTCCCAGACAGTTACCTGGAATTAGCCTGGTTGCCTTTAATAATGAGTTCATCTGTCTCAAAGGGATCCATTTAAGGTGATAAGTTTTACTTTTTCATTTAAAACATTTGGGTCTCAGAGGAAGAGTGAATCAAACAAGCAACAGCCACTTTTGGCCAAGAATGGGTTTCATTGCTTTGACAGAGAGAGGACTGTCTACATACATACATGCATACATACATACATACTCACTCTCTGTCTCTTTCAAACAGATCTGAGTGGTATCATTTGTGGTTCATAAAGAATTCCAGGGAATTCAATCTAATTCCAGTATGTAGCATAGAAGTTTTAAAAAGAAAGTAACAATCTAGGCCACTTTTGGCAGAGGAGCAATTTGCAGTGTCCGTGCCTACATTGGCTGGATCGTCTGTGTTAGTCTGCAATAGCAATTAAAACTTCATTAATATTTAATCCATTTTGATAAATGACTCTGTAATATAGCTATAATAATGACACCAGGTTTGCCTTGAGCTCTAATTTATAATGTCTGCCTACTCGCTTCTTTACTTTGTTATGAACAGATTGGGAATTAAATTACATTGTCCATGTGCCTGATGAGCTGTGGCCCCTATTCACACACCCAGCATACTCCAGGAATGGTTTCACAGGGGAAATTACATTCTTTGTCACCACTATAGTAATCAGGAAAATACAGTTGGTTCACTTCAGCATTTATGTCTCAGCATAAATGTATGATGCACAGAGATACCTGTGTGGTTGGTCATCAGGCCCATAAATGGGCAACGGTACAAGATAGTCCCTTACAATTCCGCAAACTTTTTTTAAAAAGGAAAGCTTTCAAACTTTTTTATTGCTAGGCAGATGCTGCAACACAATTTGCATGCATCAAGGTATAATGTGAGAAATTTGGGAGGAACTGGTCACCTTGCAATGAGTTTGCATTTGGTGGGTCCCAGGAGGTGGACCTTCTCTGCTGTGGCTCCCTCCTTGTGGAACATTCTCCCTGCTGAAGTGAGGCTCGCCCCTTCCCTGCTGTAATTTAGGAAGTCCCTCAAGACCTGGTTGTGTCGTCAGGCCTGGCGGTCTTTGGGAACTGGAGACGTTCTTAGATGGCTCCACTATGATTGATATTCTGCTCTCTCCATGGGGATTGTGATCTCAAACTCACAATGCCATGGTGAAAATATACAGTTCAAAGCAATGTCTTTCTATATCTCTCTCTAAGTATTTAGAAGGAATTAAGAAGAAAAATGCTCCCCCCCTTCAAGAAAAGATATAAAAGTAGTATAAGTACCTAGAAAGAATTAAGAAGGAGCAGATGCTACCTGCCCCCCCCCACATTTCTATGTTTCAAAATTTAAAATTTTTAAACTTTTTGATAATGTTGCATTTTAATAATCATTTTAATATCTTTTATAATTATTGTTTTTATCTATTTGTTATTTTATTCAATTGTTGTACACTGTCCAGAATCGCTTTTTGTGAGATGGGCATCTATATAAATGCAATAAATAAATAAATAAATAAATAAATAAATAAAATGTCCATGTGTGCCACTATTGCTCCTTTCTTAGAAGAACCACTCCCTGGAAATGTGATAAGTCACTGTAGCCATAGGAACTCAATGATTCAGTGGTCAAACATTTACTTTAATTTCCAGAAAAAAAGATATTAGTACAGGTGATATTACAGCAGTCCTCCTGACACAACTTAAGATTTATTTGACTTGTTCTTAGGTAAATGAAAGGTTCTTTGTCATTGTCTAGATGTGTTTAACACATCCATAGAGCTACTGAGTGGCAAAGTAGTTTTGCTTTCCTGTATTTGGGGGGAAATTTAATATCAGGAATTAAGCTTTATCCTGGAACCCATCTATTTAAAGCGGAAAACTATGCAGGATTGCCACAACTTCCTGGTTAATACTTGACAATTTGTACCATAACTTTACTTCTGGGCACAGATCAGCCCATCCTAAATTGAATGTCCTCCTGATGTACGGACTTCACCTATCATTATTCTCCAATGGGGGGGGGGGGGTCAGGTAGCATCTGCTCCTTCTTAATTCTTTCTAGGTACTTATACGACTTTTATATCTTTTCTAGAAGGGAGGAGCATCTTCCTTCTTAATTCCTTCTAGGTTCTTAGAGGGAGATATAGAAAGACTTTACTTTGAACTGCATATTTTCACCATGGCATTGTGAGTTCGAGATCATATATTAAACAAACTAACTAACAGACAGATAAAATCATAATGCTAGCCTGCACTATGCAACACAGGTTGCAGTCATTTAGAATGGGATGGCTATAATTATTATAGCATTTTAAGAATCTTACCCAATAATTTTCACAAAGGAATGAATTTAAATTAGAAGACTCCAGAATATTTTTATTCTAAATTTTTACCAGATTTCCCCAACCTGGGAATTGATTCTGGTAATTCCTAGTCAATCAATCGATTTTATTACCGTCAATGGCAAATTTGGTCATGCTTAGTGTTTAGAGATTGTGAGATTTGGCTACTCCAGATTCAGGATGGGCTTTTGTCAACAATATGGCAATCTTCTGAGTGCTGGTGTGCTCTTCTTCCATGAGTTCCATGCCTTTCTTCTCAGCTCTGAGCTTTACCTTGACATCTTGGTTCAACGTTCTAGCTCTGAACCATCATCCCCAGCATAATTCCTGTGTTCTCTTGTATAGTTGCTTTCATCTCAACCTTGGAGAACCAAGGTTCATTTAAAAAGCATATTATGAGCTTTAAATTCAATGTCACATCTACCTAATGCAGCATACTGTAAGCAAAGACCCTTGTGGGCATCCATTACTGCTTCATAATATTAACAGACCTTCCACTCCATCTGGTTCTGACAGTCTATTTGCAGAAGTCAGCATGTATTGTTTTATCAAAGATATCAGAGGATTTTCAGTTTGCTTTTTATGAGGTGTTACTTTTTATGCTTGCCTGTGGATTCCAGATGTTACTTGATTAGCTTTTATTTTGCTAGTGCATCAAGTTGACTCATCTCTTTATGTACTGAATAATCCATTTTCTCCTTTTCTCTCATCTTCACAATATGTCTGTCACTTTTCAATCACACTCTCAAGTTTCCAACCCTTACACTGAAAAATTGCCATTGATATATCATCCTTTTCCCATTGCCCTTAATACTTTTTACTTTATACAAATTTACCCATTTCCAGTTCCTACAGGGCATTTTAAACAGACTGGGCGGGGGGAGTGCTGAATCATTATTTGGATCCCTTCTAAAGGGAGACAAGGACAATTATAGGTCAAAGTTGAGGACCGGAGAAGGAAATGTTAATGGCTCTAGCAACAAAAAAACAGATGGCAAGAAACAGCTGAAGCTAGGAAGCAGATAACCAGCCAATCTGGGGGCCATAAATGCCTACCAATATGACAGAGCATAAGATCAGAACAATGAGAGAGAACCAAATTTTCTGTGATTGTCCCTCCATTTCCCTTGCTAGAAGTTGTATTCGGTTACAGCACTTGAGTGACTTCCCAGGAATCTTTTCCTAGCACCATCCATACTGGCATTTCTAGCCAGTTTCAATTCAGAACCTTATTCTGCAAATGTTCAGAATATTCATTATTTTAGGAGAAAGCTGGTTAGTCTTTTGCAGTTGGGCATAGCAGCATTTGCTTGTTTGCCTTCAAGGGCTGCAGAATATGCAGCATTGTTATTCAGTGGGTTGTTCTGGAAGGCCCAAAACTGAGGAAAGGGGATGCATGCTACCTGCAGTGCACAATTGGTCCACCTATATACTTATGACATGACAGAAGGTTTTTGATTTCACACACACACATGCATACCACAGTTTCCCACTATTTCCTCTATGCTTTAGAATGCTTGGTTGGAAATACTTCTATGTCAGAGACAGTGCTAACAATTAAACACAGTAAAAATGGCTGCTCCCACTTACCAGCACCCCATTGTCACCTGGCTATTTGGGAGAACATGTGAGGATTTCATTATTTCTAATATAGTACGAATATTTGAGGCAGCCGAAGAGAACCAAGGTGAGTAGTAGAGAACACCCTTGCTTAGTTCCAGTTGACTATTTTATTTTTTAGTTTGTAGCCTCTGTGTAGCTGTTAATACACGTACTTATAGAGGGTAAAAATTCCACATTTGTTTGTTTGTTTGCTTGTTTAATTTGAGTGCCACCCAATATTACAACATTTTAAAAAGGCAATAAAAACAAAAATAAAAGATAGCAAAGATGAAAGAAACCAGACTGGAATGAAACAAGAAACAGGCCCACACAATCCAAGGGGACTTCACATACCCTTGCCAAAGGCCTGTGTGAAGAGCCAGATTTTCAAGTCCCTTCAAAACATAACTAGGGTGGAGCCATCGGGATCTCAGGAGGAATCTTAGTCCAGAGGGCAGGCGCTGCTATAGAGAAGGCACAGTTCTGGGGTCCTGATAGATGACATGGTTCAATTGAAGGAAGCTGGAGCATGTGAATCCTACCACATTGAATTGGCTGGGCAGGTGTTATGGGAGACAGGTGGTCCCGCAAATAACCAAGCTTGATAGGTAACAACTAGCACCTTGAATCACACCCAGAAGCAAAGTGGCAATGTAGCTCACGAAGCAGAGATGTTACATGGACATCCCATCACTGCCCATGCCAATGCATTCTGGACCAGCTGAAGCTTTCAGGTGGTCTTCAAGGGCCATCTAGAGTGTACATGGAGTAATGAAGCAAATTTAATTTCTGTCTGTGACAAATCTTTATCAATCATATAGGATTGCATTTTGTGGCATTTTACCATTTCTCTATATTTTGACTTCCTTTCAAAATGATAACTGAAATAAATGTATGTTTCCTCATAGAATCAGGCCATGCATGGTCAACATAGAACCAATGGAAGTGTCGCATCCTTCCTTTTTCTTTGCAGTGAAAATAGAAGAAATATAAATGAATTGTTTCCTACATAATTTCTCATTTATGACTGATATTGATTTAGAACTTTGTGCTAAAGCACACCTAAGAAATTTCCCTAGAGTAATAGCACTACTTTTAACATTAAAATATACAAGTCATTTCTATTTCTGTCTTCGCCATTGTGATTTACCCATTTCATTAACTCAAAACCCAGCTCTGCTATTTGTTGCTTGAGCCATTTGGAGTAAAATGAATCTTGGTGGGATTTTTCTTTTGACAATACTAGTCTCTTTATTTCCTTTGCCACTTGTGGAATATAATTGAAATCATTTTAAGAAGCCAAATTTAAAGGCTATTTCTTTGGAACTTTGCGGCACCACAGATTTAATCAACAAAATCAATAAGTGAAAGTAGCTTTGACTTTGTATTGTAAGACCTTTGACTTCTTGTGGAAAAAATAAATGTTACTAGGGAACTGTGGTTGCCTTGCAAAAGCAGTAATCTCAGGTTTCATCCCAGTGGGCTTCTGGCAATCTAGTCAAAGACTTGTGATACTGACTGACTCCTGCAGAAAGTCCAGTACACCAATGGTCACACATTGCTTGGAGAAGATGTGAGTGTGCTATTCTCAGGAGAAGCAGCTGCACATTCTTTTTAACACTTAGTCTGCCCCTGTGTGCACCCAGAAGACCAAAAGTGCTATGAGGCTTTGCTCTAGCAGAAAGTGCTTGAATTTGCAGAATGTGGGATATCCATCTTCCATCAGCCTTCTCTACTGGTCACAGCCTGTTTTGCTCATCTTAGTGTGTTCAAAAAGGTTTGTAAAAATGATAGTGATTTTTCAAAAAAGCCCACTTTGGACCATAATATAACTTTTCCATCCCAAAGGATAATGTGTCTTTTTCCTGTTGGTCCAATCCCTGTTGTCATTACATGCAACCCATGTTTTTAACTGTAAACATATATATCTGAACACATACGGCTGATGAACAAAGTGTAGAATTCAGAATTGTACAAAAGTCCATTTGTTTCTCCTTATATTCTTGGAGTCTGTCTTTGCTTTGAAATATGCTCTTTTGTTGGTGTCAGTTTCCCTACAAGGAATTGCTAAGGTTAGATGGTTAGTGATTAGAAAAGTAATTTTCTATTTGTATGTGACTATGGATGAGCAACCACATCTAACTGAACCGTCACCCGTACTGTGGTAGTGCAGAGAAGGTTCCATGCCATGGAGGACATCACTGCAGGAAAGGGGAGAGTAAGGTAGTGTAATAGGGTGAAGTAGCCTCGTAAAGCAGACATTTCCACGTGGAAGATCAGATTGGATCCCTGAATTTTTCTGTGCCTCTAGGAATTATTCTTGCCTGCAGCTTTGGAGATGTGATAGAGCAATGTCTATTCATTATAAAGGAGGCAGCTTCCTATATTCCTTATTTTAAAACAAATACTTTGAGATGTTGAACTGTTGGCAAGAGAAACCCTGAATTCTAGTTCTGTTTCCAGCTTATTCCTATAGAAAGATATTTAGCTGCTATTTTGTGAGCTGAAGACTTCAACTAAATATAGCAGAACTGAGAAAATAATTATAAGTGATAACTGAAACAATAACTTAGAAGTGTCTTAACCAACATATTGAGCAGAGGAGAGACAGGGAGTTACTCCAAAAAGACACGTAAAAGTTGAACTGCCACCAGGCTGAAAAGTGCTAACGCTGAAATATGCACAGTTATTGTGACTCTCAAGCCAAGCAAGGGGAATAAATAGCCAAAGCTCTTGAATATATCAGTCTTAGATAATTATGTGTTCATGAGTAGTAACAATATGCTCCTATACTATCACCTCCCCATTGATTGAACTTTTTCAAGCTCAGATCTTTGTAAGGTGACTGCTTAAAGTATAATCGCTTAGGAATCATCTAATGATTCCTCATATGTGCAATATCATTTAATTAGATGGTTATTTTATTAAAAACTGCATATGCATCTTTCTTGTCTTTTGTATTCCTTTCTTAAAGACTATTTCTTTCTTATGCTAAAATGCAATTACTTATTAATGCCTACAAAACCCCTCACTTTTTAAGGAGGTTAAGCCACTCTGTTGTTATTAATTTTTAAGTTAAAGGCTTTTGCTTAGCTGTCTCTTTTCCCCAGTGCTTGGATTACAAAGGACTACTGAAACCCCAGCCCCTTTAATGCTGAGTCCTCTAGCTACTCTTTCTACAAGGCTGTAGAATAGGTGATGGGAACATTTGACCCTCCAGATGTTGCTGAACTATAACTCGGTTGCTGGGACTTGTCATTCAGCAGCAACTGGAAAGTTAGTATTTCTCCACCTATGTTGTAGAGGATGGCCAATGATTTGGCTAAAATTGGGAAACATTTGGGGGACATGACTGTGGCATTTCATTAAGGAGCCTTGTAAAAGCAATTATAGAACCATAGAGGCATGAGGTCCAATCCTCCGCTCAGTGAAGAATTCCAAATTAAAGCTTCCCAGGCAGATGGTTATGTAGCCTCCACCTGAACACATCCAAAGAAAAACAACCCAGCACTGCTCTGAACATTTGCTTTCACTATTGAATACGGGCCTTAAGAATTACCAAATACAGAGGAAGTAATCACATTAATTGTATTTCATTTCATTTAACATAATTTTAATTTAATTTATTTTTTGTCTGGCCCATGCCAATTTTGGGGCTGTAGTATGCCCCTCGAAGGCTACGTATGTCCCTCAGCCTGAAAAAAGAACTCACCACAGCATTATACTCCTACGACATTCATTCTCTATGACTGAATTCATAAGTGACCAAAATAGAAGCACCACACCTGAGAGAATCTTGATATATGCAGAAATGCATCACAGCATTTTGTAAATACAGTAATACCTTGGTTCATGAACACTTCTGTTCATGAACAGTTCGCAAAATTTTGCTTCCGTTCGCGAACTCCGCATTGGGTGATGAACACGACCTGCAGCCATCTTCCCTGCTCTGACATGTGGTCGTGGCTTCCTCTAGGCAAGATCGCGGTCGCAGGCAGACACTTGCTGTGAAGCTGTTTGGTGTCGCCTCAAGCAAGGTTAGTGTTCTCTCTCTTCATACTGTACTATACTGTACTTTGTTTCATATTTTTATGGTTAAAAAAAAATATATACATATGGTTCAGAATGGATTAACCTTATTTACATTGAACCTTATAGGGAAATTTGATTCGGTTCACGACCAATTTGGTTCGTGACCAGAATCATGGAACGAATTAAGTTCGTGAACCAAGGTACCACTGTATTGAAAGAACTTGGAATTCTGTGAATCTACATATTATCCAACTTGCCCTGATTCATTCCTTTTTTGCCATGACCATCTCCATGCAGGGTAGTAATACTGGTGAAGTTTTCCACCACTCTGCTCTACCATTGCAACCAGCATTCCACCATTGGTGGTAGATGTGTCCTCTCACTGGTGGCTGCTAAGCTGTTGAAACACCTCTATTTCTCTGTCTCTCTGCACTGGGGGAGGGTGACAAAACATTTTTACTGCAACTATGCCCCCACCACTGAGTTATGAGGGAGTATCTCCATCTCCATCTCCATCTCCATCTCCATCTCCATCCATCTACCTACCTACCTACCTACCTACCTACCTACCTACCTACCTACCTATCATGAATGAAGTATAGTAGGATATCTTTAGCATCTCATGCATTAGCCAACAAATTCTGTGCACAAATAATCATTTTCTTTTTCTGTGTATAAACATTTGAATTTAAGAAGCAGTACTTGACATGACTCTGAGGTTAAGACCCAGAGTGTGGGAAATTCCAGGTTACCTTAAATCAAAGTAGTACCTCCTATACCATCATGGCCTGCAAATGTGGCCCTCCTATTTGAAAGCTCAGATTCAGTTTCTTTTATACCTTCTCTAGTTATAAAGGAATCCCCGCTTCAGAACAGTCAGG
The DNA here is from genome assembly GCF_059951505.1 of Python bivittatus. Classification (NCBI taxonomy): domain Eukaryota; kingdom Metazoa; phylum Chordata; class Lepidosauria; order Squamata; family Pythonidae; genus Python; species Python bivittatus. The sequence goes on along the minus strand of NW_028277075.1, from coordinate 86,741,975 downwards.
AACTCTTTAAATCTAAACTTGGAAGCAAACAGGGGAAAGCTAAGGAAAACTTGGTCCATCAAATTTCTTAAGGCCTCAGAGAATTTAAACACATTTTGGAACAACAGCTGTTAATGAGTTAGCCAGGCTGTAGCTTTCTCCATGGAGCTCTCCAAGGTCCTGAAAGTGTTTTCTCCTGCTAGGGACCAGACCAGATGTGCCTTACCTAGTCTTAAGTACCTATCCTTAATTACCTTCCTTGAGGTTCTCAGCCAGGCCGGACCAATTCTCAATTTTACTTTCTTGGATCTCTTTATTTTTAAAAACCAGTTTAAATATCTTTCAGCATTTCTGTTGAATACTTCAGATTTCTGGCTGTACCTTTTCTTTAGTCCAAGTGGTTGAAAGGAATTGCAAAATTAACATGTTCCATTATTGGCCTATTTTAATCTTAAGGAAAGGGATGGGCAGTGCACTTATAACCTGAAATGTTTATCTTTTAAATTACAAAATGTTGGCTTCTGCTTGCCAGACTCAATCATGCAAATAGTTATCTCACTATAAAAGCTGCCAGCATATTAACAAAACTGATTAGACTCAAGAAACCAACTGGACACTACTAAATGAAAAGTATTGTCAGGAGGTCTTTGTATCTCTGCTTGTTTTGAGTATTTGCTTCTTTTTTGCTTGCTGACTTTTCTTTGAAAAATATTTTCCCTTTACAAAACTGTTAGCTGACATACTTGCCAATAACTAATAAACAAAAAAAATTATTCTAACATTAAACAATATTGTAACTTTAAGAATAACTATTCCTGCTATGGTGCAGTCCAGACACTAAGTAAATTTCTATTACTTCTTTCATTCCAGAATGATAAAGAACAACAGTGTCTAAGATGTGCTGCATCAGTAGCTAAATGTTTTTTATTGATTTTTTTAAATTTTAAAATAATAACAAACAAGGAAAATGAAAAAAACACAAAAATAATTATAATGCAAATACATGCATTCTCAAAAAAGAAATAACACATAAGGAGTGCTTTAAAAAAGGGTGAGAAAAGAAAAGAAAAACAAAAAATAGTATATCTTTGCAACTGTTACAATTCCATATATACTTATCTAGTGTAAATATAATTCAAGTACATATATATTTCTAATGCATGTATATAACTATCATTCGTCTTTAACCTACTGTATTTTGTATAACTGAGTTCCATGTTTCATTTACTTGTCCATATAAAGTCTACATCTATAGGCAATCCACTCATAGGTAGCAAGTGTGATCAGGTCTTCAATCCATTGAGTGAAGGAGGTCATACGTTTATCTTTCCAACACCACAATATCAGCCTTTTGGCCATAGTAAGGGCACAAAGAATCTATTTACGCTGTCCAGTTGTCAATTTCCATGTAATAGGTATGTAATTCAAAAGAATATTATGTTCTGAAAATGTTAATTTTTGTCAGTCATATTTATGTAATCCAGTACTTTCTCCCAGAATTTAGTAAGTATAGGACACTGTAAAAGCATGTGTTTTAAAGAAGTATTATCCTTATTACATCTCCAACAAAACATTATTGTCTTAGACCTTTTCTATTTAAACATAATGGCATTCAAAAAATCCTAAATATTATTTTTTGTTGTATAAGTCTTAGTTTAAGGTCTGTTGACACTCTTGGTATAGAAGTTAAAACACTTTCCCATTGTACAGTATAGGCATTATAGGAACCTCTAATCCTTTATTCCACTCATTTCTTAACATCTGTATATCAAATTGATTTATTGATAACTAATATCTATGAAAACTAATAGTAGGTTTTTTAGTTCTAAAGGATTTAACAAGTTGTTTTAGTATCTTGGGTGTCTCCAAAGCTGAAAATGCTGATAATTAACAAATGCTGTAGTTGTCAATATTGACACTGAGCTACATCTGATAGTTGATATTTATCTCTTAACAAATCTGGGAATAATGTTCATTTTGAGACCACTCACCTTTCCCCAAAAGGTATGTTTTAATGACTCCCATCTATCAATGGGAAGAAACCTCTCTCTATATTTTATTTATATTACATGTTGCTAACTGAGTTATATCTTTTGGTATGCACATACCTACATATTTAATAGGTTTGATACAAATATGGAATTGATATTCCTTAAATAGATCAGCAACCAAATTTTCATCTCTTGGCATCAGTTCCGATTTGAACCAGTTAATATCCTGCAATTTTACTAAAGGCATCTATCATTTGCATCAACACTGGAACAGTAGTATGAGATTTAGAAATAAACAAAAGAATATCATTTGCAAATAAAACCAATTTATATTCAACTGAATTATGTACTAATCCATAGATCTCCCTGTGTTGTCTAATAGCACAAACTAAGGGTTCCACACAAATATTAAAAAGCAAGGATGAAAGTGGATATCCTTGTCTGATTTCTCTAAATAGTGGGAAAGTAGCAGAGAACATACCATTAACCTTTACTTTAGATGTGGGCAACTCATATAATATCTTAATTCACCCGTTTGGGGGTGGGGGGGAGATGGGCGGCATACAAATTTAATAATAAATAAATAAATAAATAATAATCCATTTTATGAATTCTAAAAGAAATCCAAACCTGTTTAATACAACAAACCTATTCTGTTTATATATTTTGTTAAAGGCTTTTTCAGCATCTATTGATAAAATTACAAACTGATCTTTATTTTTATTCAAGTCTATTAAATCTACAACTAATGTAATATTATCAGCTGCTTGCCTAGTTTTTATAAATCCTGCTTGATCATTCTGAATGATGATCAGTATCACTTGTTGTAATCTATCTACTAACACTGCTGTTAAGATCTTTGTATCAACATTAATCAATGAGACTGGATGATAATTAGCACACTGAGTGTGATCTTTACCTGCTTTTGGTATAACTGTAATATAAGCCTGATTAAATGTCCCTGATAAAATTCCTTTATCAAATATCTCATCATACAATTGATAAAGTTTTGGTACCAAAAGATCTATAAATATTTTATACCACTCTATAGAAAATCCATCCAATCCTGGTGTTTTACCACCTGCCATTTTTAAAATTATTTGTTTAATTTCTGCCTCAGATATTTACTATAGGAGAAATAGATTTTAGATACATGTAATCAAAAGGTATTTAAGTGCTGTTTTGAGTTTTTATGGAGGTTCTACATCTGTGAGCAATACTAGAAAATATTATAAATATTTAAATATAGAAAAGTTAATGACTAAACATTTGTTAAAAGGTATAGGTCATAAAATGAATTGGTACTGGAAGACCATGCATAAGTGGGCCAAAATAACATTAATAGATGACGTTAGTTAGTCTTAATGTAAAAGGACTGTGAGATTCTAAGAAACAAAATGTAATCTTAGACTTATTTAATGGAACAGGATAAATCTTTATATTACAGATACTTCAACGAAAGTTAAAGGTGTGGCCATTTTGGTTTGAAAAGGATTTTCAATTGATGTACAAGAGGTTATTACTGATGTAAATGGGCGGTATTTAATTTTATGTACTAAGGTAGAAGGGATTGTAATAGTTATGGCTAATGTTTATGGACTTAATTTAGATTCTCCTGTTATGTTTTATGAATGTTTTCGACATTTGAATGAGTGTATGCATGATAAAATGGTAATAGGAGGAGATTTTAATGGAATATTGAATTCTGAACTTGATAGAAATACATTGGTATGGAAAAAACAATCATTAGTGAAGGAAACAAATAAGACTTATCAGTAGCTAAATGTTTAGGAAGGAATCTACCAATTTTTGTCCTCCTATAATAGACCAGTCTGAAGACATAAGGGATCAATTTGCTTACCAGTGGATACACATACCAACATGTGGGTTTTTTTTAAAAAAAAATCTGGCGAAATGTAACAACCAAACTATAATAAGCAAAAATTAATATTACAGTGGTAATACTATCAAAAAATATAGTGACCGCTTGCTTGATTATGTTATATCAGGTCCATGTCAACTGTTAGCAACCACAACAGATATTCTCCAAGATGACCTGTCCCTAACCTGGTCCTTCAGGTGTTCTAACTGTGCATTTCCAAACAGAAATGGGCCATAATGTTCAAATCAATGTATAAAAATATTCATGTACCAATTAGTGGCTGGAGGAAAAAAAAGGGGGGTGAGACGAACGGGGGGGGGCCCCTTCAGAATGCCCTTTTCATATTTTTTCTGTCTTGCTTTTCATTTTTTTCAAAATCTTTTAAGTATATATCTGTATATGTATCTTTTCATCTTTTCCTCTTTTTTTTTTTTTTTTGCTTGCATGGTTTACTTAACCAATAAACATGTATTTACATGTATTTGAGATTTAATATTTTCAGATATTTATATTCTGTCTTTATCACACGAGAACTGACTTCTGGACAAAGAAAGAAGTTGACTTTGTCCAGATTGTAAGTTTGACTTACAATCAAAAGACATTGTTCATCACTGGAAACAGAAACATATAGCTCCAATTATTCAGTGGTTTGCAAAATTGATTAATATAGATTAGCTTTGGATGACTGTAATGATCATGGATTCAACTGATAAATATATGTATGTCTGTAAATATGTTTTGTGTGTTTTGGGGGGTTTTTTTTCAGTTTTTTCCCCCTTCTTTTATAATGTTGTGTATTCTTTTGTTTTTGTTTTCTGTATTTCATTGTTGTTTTTTTTAAGTGCAAAATAAAAGGTCTTCCAACTGGGCAGCCATCATTGTTGTAATTGTATCCACCCACTTTGCTGCTGGTTATCCTTTCCTCTCTTTTCTTCAAGTTTCCCAGCATTATAGACTGCTCAATAGAGCTAGATCTTCAGATAATGTGTTCAAAAATGATAATTTGAGCCCAGTCATTTGTACTCTGAGCAAGATCTTTAGATTGATTTGTTCTATGATCCATTTGTTTGTTTTCTTGTCTATCCATGGTATTCTCAGGAGCCTTCTCTAACAACAAAGTTCAAAGGTATTAATACCCTTTTTATCCTGTTTCTTCAAGGTTCAACTTTCATTTCCATAGAGTGTCACAAAGAAAGCCATTACCTTCATAATTCTGATGTTTGTAAATACACTATAGAATTTCAGCACACTCTCTCCATCTTTGCTTGATTTTCTTGGGAATCAGTTACTATCTATCCACTAGTGTCCTTCAGTATATCAATTTAGGTTGGTACCTCCTTCTGAGTTAATAGATCTTTGGAAAGACTTTGTTTCCATGTTTAATGTCTTTATAGATGTAATTGAAATACTGCTTCTTGTCTCTTCTAGCACCTCTCTTATATTATTTGTTAAGTTCCTTCCTGAGATCTTTGTGGTTTATTGGTTTCTCTTCTCTTCTTGGCAATTTCCACCACTTGTTCTGTCATTCAATTTGCTTTCTTCTGTTTCTTAGTCTTTGGCAGTCTCTTTATACATTCATACTCAAGAACATTGATTTCATAGTTTCTCTGAGTCCTATCAATGAGGTTCAGGATTTAAAAGTGATTCTTAATGTTCCCCTTGAAAGTGGTAGGTATAGGGTCATATGGAAACAGGTTGGCTTTGTTCTTCCACTTTGGCTTGATTTGATATTTGCACATGAGTAATTTGTGATCAGTTCAAGTATGCAGTCCAACTTTGTTTCCCTCCTTAATATTTCCAGCATTGGCATTCCAGTCTCCAACCATAAGCAGAACATCTTGCTTGCATGTTTTGTAGATTTCAAATTGAACTTGACCATGAAGTTAAACAACCTCCTCTTTTTCTGCTATGGTGATTGGAAAATAAACTTAAATAACTGTCATATTAAAGGGTTGTCTGCAAAGTATAATGGATATTTTTTTGGTCATTGACTGCATTCTACCCAAATACTGTACTGTCTTTGTTATATCCCTCCTAAGTATGAAAGAAATGTCATTCCTTCATTGCTTCTCTCTCTCTCTGTCTTCCTCTGTGTGTGTGTGTCCTAAGTAGTATACAGTACGATCTTCTGACTGAAAGTGTCCAATTCCAGTCTTAAGTTCTTAAATAGCCTAGCAGTTTTATAAACATATAAGAAGTAAAGTAATTGCAAACTAGATCATTCCACACAGTCTTCTTTATCTATAGACATTAAGAAGTATATGGTTATGTAGGTATTCTTTTAATATGGAAAAATGAACCCATAATGAAATTCAAATAACATTCAAAGCAACATCTAATTTCATAGTATCATCCTTGAAATTTAAGTTCATCGTTTTAATATTTATTTAAATATTTACTCAGTTTGATAATCATACAGAGACTGACCACGTATACCCAAAGATGCATATACTACCTCATGTTAATTTATATAGTTCTGTATATAATTTCTATTAATATGTATAGAGTAACTTCCTCCAAAATTGGTTTCTACATTTTCCACACTTTAATGGCTGATTTTATTTCTACATGGCTCCTAGTTCATTTCAAAAAATTCAGTTCTTAATCTTTTTTCTGACAAGCATGACAGGTGCCCCAAGAGTGATGGCCATATTTGCTAGCTGATGTTAAAAACAAATAGTCCATCATGGAGCTGGCTTTTCTAATTGGTATCTCATTCCTGACAGCCGACTCAAATAACCTTTGCAAGCATAAGCTACTAGGAGTGAAATGAGCTCTAGCCATCTCACATTTAATGACATACAAAAGATATCAAAATGACATTTCAGCCCAGCCTACAGTCCACATATGCCAAAATTTTTAGATTAAAGTCAGATTACATGCGTTGATGGTAGCCAGCAGGATTAGACTGTTTTAGGACTTTTCCACACATTACAGTTTTCCATGTTATACCGTTTAATATATACTTAAGATTTGAACAAGTGCATGCTTGAAATATGAAATGCTAGAGAAACATGCATTTGGAAATATATTTATTGTAGGGTATGCCTACTATGAGAGCCAGTTTGGTGTAGTGGTTAAGGCATCAGGCTAGAAACCAGGAGACAGTGAGTTCTAGTCTCACCTAGTCACAAAGCCAGCTGGTGACCTTGGGCCAGTCACTCTCTCTCAGCCCCAGGAAGAAACCGCTTCTGAAACCTTGCCAAGAAAACTGCAGGAACTTGTCCAGGCAGTCTCCAAGAATTGAACAAAATTGAATAGATTAAAAAAAAATGACTACTGTACAGCCATGGTGGCCTATAACTGCTGATTGTATATCTTGCTGGATATATCAAACTCTTAGTGGATGCAGCCTGGCATTTACAAAAAAGAACCTCACTTTTTATGATAAGTTCCCTCCTTGATTTTGAAATCTCCATTTCAGAGGCTGGAAAACAACAAAATAGGGCTTATCTAACTAGGTTCTTTTGAAGGCACTGAATATTCATGTAAATACCTCCTTCCTTCATACTGCTTCAGCTAAGTCAATGTCACTTCTTGCTCACTCGGTGTATCTTATTTGGCCCTAACTCCGTTAGTATAATATCTAGTCCAATTCTTCCATATCTAACTATAGCAAGCAAGCAAAACAGATGACCTTGAAACATCTGAACGTTTTCATCTGATGATTTCCAGAGAAGACTTGTGCGCTGTCCTTTGCAGTGCCTACAAACACCTTCAAGAATTTGCCTGTAAGTCACAAATTATTTTCAAAGTGAATGCAAAGTAATGTAACCGTCTCTCATTTTTAGTTATTATGCAACATCCAGCAACTGTTGAGAAGACCCTCATATGCCTCTGGACATGTAAGGTATTTTTGCATGGGAGGAGACCAGTCCGTATGGACAATTCATAGTTTCAAAAGCAGTTATCCCTCTGTTCCTAACAGCCAATGAATTTATGTTCAGTATTTTTAAGAAATGGACATAAATTTTTCGTATGGAAATCAGCCTGCAAAGCAGGCGCTATAATACATCAGATTTACACTGCTCTACTCAGTCTTGATCAGAACATCCTTTGCAGATGGCATTAGTAGCAGCACTGTTGAATGGACTTGCATTATGCCAGCTGGCTAACGCAATTCAGTTAAACCAATCAAAACCTCATTTCAATAAGACCAGGGTTCACTGGCATTTTACCAAAGATGCACACTTTTATTCTGGACCTTTTTATAATTACCTCTAAAGTTAGTTTTTCTCAGTTAATAGGACTTACACTCATTGCAGGTCTAGCTCAGCAGAGACAGAGGTCAAGAGGAAGCCTGTTAAGGGTAGTTATTAGTACATTACCATACATTTGCTATATCCTGGAATCCAAAATGAGAAAGGGAGCTATTTAGGTGGTTGTTTTTTTTTTAATATTGTTTAGAATAAGGCCAGAAACAGTTCTTGTTGCAAATAAAGCACAACTTGAAAAATTCATGATAGAATTGTCTTTGGATTCAGTACACATAAACAACAGTGTTTAGGTGGCCGTTTCAAGATTTTAGCCTGAAAGGGAGGGAAAAGAAAAAAAACCTAAGAAGCTGAATGTCACTATATAAAAGTCAAATTTTCTTTGTTTCCTGGAGATGATGAAGATGATGATTTTGCTCACTGAAGAGAGAGAAAAGAACGAAGGTTCCAATTGTGTTGAGATGTTTGCTTCTGAAAATTAAAAAAAAAAAGTAAAAGAAATATATATTACGTGTGGGGAAAAGATTACTTTTGAAACTGCCAATCTGCAGACTTTAGAAACTGTCAATTATACTGCAGTATAGCTTTCAGATATGTTGGGATTGCAGTTCCTGGGATTTCTATCCAGTACGGCCAAAGTCTGCTGCAGAAAATGGACCAGAGATATCTCATGATTTCCATGTTCTTTATTGGCAGGATGGCTTTCTAGAAATCTTCTATAGCCCTGGAGGAAGGCCAGCATATGCAGTCTAACAAATCACAAAATGCTTGTATATTGTTGCTTCAGAATACTCCATATATCTGACGTCTACAAAACCTTATGCCACAATATATTTGGTAATCTTTAAGGAGCCACAAGACTTTGTTCTTCCCATTGCAAAAGGCTACCGCAGCTACTCAGTTGCTGCTATTGTAGGCAGGCCTTTGGTTGAAAAGCTCAGATTTTATCATTGCTGCTAACACTTTAATGGTGGGCCAAAAATAGGAGCGAGACAGTCTGCCCTTCTTATCAAGAGATTAGAATGGCGGGAGTCACTTCCAATTCTTGTCACACAAGTCTTAGCCTGCAGGATACCATTCTTGATAAATCATGCCAAGGTTTTCATAAGGACCTCAGGTTATACAATAGATCAAGTAGTTTGCTATGATAGGCAGCATAAATTGGCAAATGTTGGCAAAGTTCATTCAAATGAATCAGCACAAGTGTCTGGCATGTGAGACATCTGTGATTCACTGACAGGGAGATCTGCTCTGCACACTCTGTCAAGATACTCAGCAAGGGAATAAAAGGAAGCTGTTTATCTTACACAAGTTTGTCATCTGCTTTTGCCAATTTATTTATTTATTTTTTGAGAGGAGTCTATATGAAACTGATCCCTTAAAGGAGAAAGCTAATGTTTAAATGCTTCATCCTTTTCCATTTTCCCTAATGTTATTCTCCTAATGTTAATACCATCTGTCTCTTATAGAAGCATAATGCTTTCCAAATAGTCTCTTTAATTACACCTTGATTTATTCTCTTGTTAAGACTGTACTCTGACCTTCATTTGTCAGCTTCTGTGCACTCCCCTCCACACCTATTTCCTCCTCTTTTCTCTGTTGCAACACATTGCACATTATCAGTTCATTCTCTGCTGTTTAGAGATTGCTTTGTTAATACCCACATGCGACGATCTGCAGAAGAAGAAATCAATATCTTTTTATGTAGGCACTCCACCTGCGATGCTTTCTATTTCTGTAATTCTTTCACCAGAATTGCCTCAAATTATCTTCTGACATTCAGTGACCTTCCTAACTAGACTGTCTCCCCCTGCCCTTCCCTGTTTCTTCCACATGGAACAGATTAAGAAAGCACATAGGTAAAAACACCTCTGTCACTAAAGGAAGTTTGATTAGACAGACCTGGATGATGTAAGGTTTGCAGAATGTTGCTCTGTTGCTATAGAACAGGAATCACTGGGCTCCTAATTCTTTCACCCAGTCACAAAAGTAAACCTCTATTGTTTTATAGGTAAAAAAATTATTTTACCACTTGAGTTGTCAGATGATTGTGAGCTTCATTAGTACAATACAATTAACAGAAGTCATCATATATCATCAGGGATGCAGATTTATATAAAATGTGCATATGCTAAACTACATGTATAAATGCAAATTTAGAAGTAATTACTATTATTTAAAGACCACTATTCTATCTGATCAGAAAGTGAACAGTACACCTGCTCATTTTACTATCCATATGTTAATGGCTCACTTCCATTCCAAGGTTCCTAAATTCCCTACATGGAATTCAGCAGGTGAAGTAGGTACCTTGAGAAGCAACATAGGATAGGTATCTAAAATCTTTGCCCCAAGGACAGCTAGCCCACAGAGGTATTCCAGCTGACTTGCAAGATCTTTAAAGAGGCCTTGCCCCTTCCACCTAAGCCACGCCCTCTCTCCCAAGAGCCCATTCCTATTCTGTCTTCCTTTTCCAGGTTCTGTATCCTCTGCCACACTCAGTCTCAATGGAAAAGCTGTTTTGAAGCCCATGTCCCATGTGTCACTTCTGATGAAGATTCATCCTTCTGTCTCCAACACCTAGCTCCTTTAAAATTCCCTCCCATTCTGAAATCATATTTTTTAAAATAATCACCATTATTGAAGTGCTGCCTGTGCAAATATGAAGGGGATGGAGATGGAAATGGATATTGTGTCTTTTTGTTTGGAAAAGCACATCAGAGGCTGCACGCCTGCAGTAAAATGGCTCCGCTCACTGAGCTACCTTATGGCTTCCAACAGGATTTACCTGGAGTCAATTCAACCTCTAGCAGAAATAAGTCTCTATCTACCTGCTAAAGAAATACTGTGTGCATGTTTTTAAATCAGGTTTTACCACTGCATTATCATCAGTTCTCAAGACTTCTCCCAGTGCTCTCTGGCATTCTGAAATCAAGGGAAAGAATATTTGCTACAGATACCCAATTAGAGCTGCCAATCATATTTTGTACTGGGTACCAAAATGTACTAAGGGTTTCCCCTTCACCCCACAGGTTCCTGACTACATATATTTGGAATAACTGAATATTGAAGGGAGGTTGTTGTTGGCAATTCTCCTGAGGATCCATTCTATATTTCATAGGGGTTTTTTTATCTTAGATCCAAATTCAGTGCATGCTAGACCTAGGGTTGGGGGGATTTTGCATGGTTGTACAAACATTTAGGGTCAGAAAATATTGTTGATATGGCTTTGAGAAGCTGTTGTAAAATTCTGAGGTCATATATACAGAAAGGAAGGTATATGCTGTATGACCCAATATCACTTGGTTTACAGAGATAATATGGAATTTGGTACAAGCAGCAGCTATGTTGGTTCTATATTTCTGAAACTAAAGGGCCACATCTTTAATCCCAGTTGCCCAGAACGTATTTCCCTGTTGCCCATAATATTTGGTTCTGTTAAATCACTAGTGAATCTTAGTTCTTTTGATGTATTTTATGCTCAGCAGGTCAATTATATATTGCAGTTTTGACTCACAGGTAAGTGGAATGAGTGGTATTAAAATATAAATATTTTGCTGAAGGATCAGTTCTGAATCACAGTCCCCCAGTTTGCAAGCAATGTCCAGACAGCTGGGTTCCAATCTGGGGGGAAAAAAAAAAAGTCCAGTTGGACAGGATTGCTCACCAGAGCAAGATGAACAAAATGGTTTATTAAAAACAAGATCCATATATATTTGGATTCTTGTTACTGTAAGAACAAAAGGATGGGCTGGAACCTACATCCCATTCCTTTTATGACACTAAATTAATTAACATGAAGGCATCTTCCCCAACATCTGAAGATAATGCAAATAATGGCATTGGCGAGGATAAAACGATGTTGAAAAGAAAGGAATCAGTAAGAGATTCAAATCATCTCATTTGTAAAGTGTGTATGGTGTAGTCATTTAAGTTGGGGAAGCAATTTGCAGCAGTAACAGGAATAAATACAGGTTTTTATAACTGAAAACAACTCTGTCAACTAGCTGAAGGATGTACAGTGGCTGATTTTTTAATAATAACTGAATTAATGTAAATAGGTACAAGTGTTTCTTTTCTGCATCCCTTTTTCACATATTGAATGCCTATTTTTAATAAATAAATAAATAAATAAATAAATAGCTTCAAATCACTCTTAAACACAAAAGTAATTTGTGACCTATCTAGGGATTCTCTCTAGAAATGTGGCCCCTACGAATCCCTGAGTCCAGATTTAAATTAATCCTTCCCAAAACAACTACCTGTGAAGTATTAGAGAGCATGAGGATCCTTTCTTGTCCTTCAGAGCTAATATACAAAATGAGATGGATGCCTTCTGAATAAACCCAGGCTAGGGCATAACTATTTATTCAAGAAGTATCTCCACAACTCATAATTAGAAAAAATAATTGATTCAAAGAACAAGCAATCTCTGGATGCTTAGAATGAAAAAAATAGCCATAGCATGATTGTTAGCTCCTCTTAAGGACTGAAGCATTCAAAGGAGATGGGGCTCTACAGGCTCCTAGATATACTATCCATTCTTACTTCTGAGGTAGAAAGAAAACACACCACACACCGAAACAACAGAACCAAGTAGGAAAAACAGCCATGAAATGTTTTAACAAAGCTTATGAATAGAGGCAATGTTAATAGGAAAGGTTGCACATTTCTTTGAAGTGGGTGTTTGTGGCAGGATATACCACCACGGCAGCCATTTTCTAAATGGGAACCACACCAGCAGCCACTTATAGTAGCACTTATTATATTTTCTCAACATTCAAAATGCTTCCATCTGCCTAAACAGGTTGGAGGCCATTATTGGCAGGTAAGGTACTATACTTTGGGAATTATATTATTAAAGGAAGCAGAGATTCCAAAAACAAAAATGTATATGTGTCATGCTGTTCTTCCCTACCATGTAGGTTTCCTGTGTATCTTATGATTAAGTATATGCAGTATATGTATGATTAAGTATATTAAGTATATGTAGTATAAGTATATTAAGTATATGTAGCCGCCCAGAGTCTCCCGCTGGGGGAGATGGGAAGCATACTGAATGAATGAATGAATGAATGAATGAATGAATGAATGAATGAATGAATGAATGAATGATAGCTAGCAGATCTTTGTGGACTGCATATAGGTACTATGTTCTGGGTAACATATTAAATAGCAAGATCTGAGACTGAAAAGCTCCTATACAGACAAAATGCATCATATATTGTCTATGTATAAGAAACTTAAGTCTATTACAAAATCATCTAGGTCACTCATATTCTTGTCTTTTCTTTTGGGGTATTTGGGCTGTTTCATTTCTCCACTACTATTGGTTCCACCATAAGATTCATAAGCACAAACGTGCTTGCAGCAATATATATTATACTGACAGGTAATCACATTCCAGTGAAAGGTTATGTTAAAGCAAAATAATTGCTCAGTATGACCTTCCTATGCAAGTGGCTTGAGGGATCATTTTTCAAAGCTATCTGCCTTTGAGTAATTGTAGGCATATATTAGACAGCAATCACTCCATATCATCCAAAAACTTATTCGTTAATATATATTACTTCCAGTGTCACCCCCAGCTAATGTATAATCAACTGCAGTTTAACTAGGGCCCTGAAAGATAAACTTGTTGCAAACATGGAAAAGTTCAGAAGCAACCACAATGGTTCTATGCTTTCCTTTTCTTTCCTCATTAGACTTTCTAGAGTAAACATAAAGTCAGCCTGTTTTATTTATGTACATAACTTATACAACTTCCAAATTACCAAAAATCTGGTTTATATAAATGCTATTATAAAAGAGCCATTTTAAATAGTATACAGTAATCACAAATGGCCCTGAGAGACTAAGACCTCAAGCTTGATGGAAAAATAATCACTTCTTTGACTACTAAAGAGCAGGGGGAGAGGGATGTAAATTGCTCCAGAGCATAGAGTATGCCAAAAAAGTCTGCTTGAAGGCTCCCATCCTAATCTCCTGAGGGGAAGAGACACAGAACATCCCTTCCCAAGCTAATCATACCACCTGGACAAATTCTGTTCAAAGAAGACAGTCCATAAGATAACCGACACATAAGCTTTATGGGTCAAAATCCCATTCTTGAATGATTCTCAGGAACATATTTGCAACCAATGCAGAGCCTATAGCACAGGTGTCACACTGCTGAAGTGGATCTCACATGTCAGAATGCTGGCTAACACATTCTGCACCAACTGAAAATTTAATTCAGGAATCTTTGCAAGTCCTACCATCTTCTCCAACATCTTCCTAAAAAGGAAGATTGGAACCTGGGCAGAAGTTATCCAGGATTTCTGGATGGAGAGATCACTTCTTCAGGAGAAAGCACACCATCACTTTTTTCAAAATGGAAGTACAACTCCTTCCCTCAAAGAAACATTAATCACCTCTCTAATTTGGCCATATAACCTTAACTTTCTGAACAAGCCAGATGGGGCATGAGTCCAGCCTGCAGGTGGTAGAACTCATATTGCAAAGAACCATGTCCACTTCTTTAGAGTTCACAAAATCAGATTAATTAAAGATAACTTCACAAGACTCCCCCAGTTACTTCCTGTAATCTTGTCAACATGGAGTCCAAGTCAAAGCAAATCTGAGTAATTTTATCAGTAGAATGTCTTGAAAGCATGCCAACTCCAAGGATTGAAAGATGGAGAACCCATGGGACCAATCATGTCCAGTGCTGTCATCATCTCCAAAACTGACTAGACTCATGACAGAACTGTCCATCATATTGCTGCAACATCTCCCAGTACTTGCAAGAAACCAAACATATCCATAAGGTGTCTGGGGGTGAACTATCATAAGCAATCCCCCAGTTATCAACTGAGTCAAGCCCATGGTTGTTATAAAGACCATGAATTCCTGCCCTAATCAAGATCCCACCCCTGGGGCATAGAAAGTGAAACCTTCCATGATTAACAGACAGGGAGACTCCTCCAGATCCACCTGGGCTTCCTACCTAGGAGATGGGTAGGGAAGCTGGTGGGCAAGAGAGTGAGTGGTACAGCAGCAACATCCTTGCTTGTCCCGAGGCTTATTAAATGAAATATGAAGAGATACAGAGAGAGAATATAACAAACTCTATATATTTACAACTGAATTTGTAAAGCCCTTGCATTCATCTGCAAACTTAAAGTATACTGATTGCACTGCTCAATTTTGTTGTGCAGCTTGATATTAATGCTATGCAAAGTGTATCTTGGCATAAGTAGCCACATACATAGGACATCTTGTGTCTCTCTTCTAGCATGTTCATTCTTTCAGAATGTTTAAAATATTCCCTTGCAATTTCACAGATCATAAGATGCTTCTAGTTAAGATAAAGTCAATACAGTTGCAACAGAGAGAATAAAAGATTATGGTTGGTATCTTTAATGTCCTATGTAATTTAATGATTGCTAATGTTTTTAATTATAGCTGAACTGATTTTTTAAAATTCTAATGCATCTTTTAGACTGATCATTCATTCTTATGGTTTTTCTTTTTCTTTTTTTTTTCCAAAAGAAAAAGATCTAACTATCAATCAGCCTACCCAGCATTCACAGACTATAATTTAATTGAATGAATACGTCATCTATTATTTAAACCCAATCATCAATAGTTGATTAAGTTTGTCTGTTTCATCAGCATGCAAATTAGGCAGTTTATCAATGCAGGAAGTTATTTATATCAAATTGCTGCCTTTGGAAAAATTATAACTTGACTACTGGGAAGTGGGGGATAACTATTCCGAGGGCTAATAAAAAGCATCCATGCAAGATATTTAAGACTTTCTAAACCCAAGATTTTGATGTTCTTAAAAATTCATCAAAAAGTCATCATATAACACAGAGGAGTATCTTGGATGAGGACTATGTGTTATGCTGTGGGCTGGAAGCTAGTGCAGTGGAAAACTATAACCAAAGCTAAGGTAGAAAGATATATTACCCAGCCAAAGATCCAACAGATGGATTTCTAGACAAGAGCCTATGTGTTTATTATAGAAAAATAATCATTTAGCAGGGACCACTATGTAACTGAATTTTTTGGACTAAAATATTGAGAGTAGGGGAGAGGAAGGAAGATTGATGTAACTTTTGATTGCATGGTTCTGGTTTTTGAGGACTGGTGATAGACAAAGCCTCCATAAATTAATGGGAGGAGTGGAAGGAAAGCAGGAAGTCCTTAACAACAGTTGCTCAACAGAGCTTTTTGGCTTTGGATACACCTTGGTTTCCTGCAGGTTTCAGTTCAGAGAGGGAAATAGCATACGGCTTCAGTGTCTAAAATTGAACTCAACAGCACAGGTGAAGCCAGCTGTCTTTCCAGGTTGTGAAACCAAATCTAGCAGGAGATGCTCCACAGACCCAAGAAGGCTGTGCCTCTGAGGCCTAAGGAGATTATGAAGGGGTTAAATTCAGCTTCTGGAAGGCTTAGCCAGCCTCCTTGGGCTCAAAGTGCAAGTCTTGTTTAGTGGAAGACTTCCATATAATTCTGCCCGCTTCATAGTCATGGTGGCTGGGCTCAACTCCAGTCTGTTGGGAGCCAAGTCTCAGATGATTCAAAGAGATTTTCTGAGATAAGTAATGGTTTGCAATGAGTGGGAGAGCTTGGAGCTGGTTGCCCAGCTCTGCAGTTTCGTCTTCACTTCAGCTATTGACGGAGAGAAGAGTTCAAAATGAGTTTTTCCTTGTCTGTACCTGGCACCAAAGTCAGAATTTTTATACTGTGTCTGTTCATTGTGGCTTATTCAGAAGGGCCTCTGAGTCATCTTGTCACCCAGGGGCAAGTTCACAAAAAACTTCCCCGTTTGATTGAAAATGTAATATTCTCTTCCTCTTGCATTCCAGTGATTAGCATTGGTGAGATTTGTAATCCAATCAGTTATTTTTGAACAATAAATATTCTCTGTCTCCTTACAACGAAAGTTTTATCCTTCTAAGAGGCAGCTATGGCATTTAATCTGAGCAAAAGGTTACATTTATAAAAGGGGTGGGGGAGAGGGAAAAAGGATTCCTGATAAGCATTGTTCTGTAATAACCCCGTGTCTCTCCCATACTTTCTATTTTATGAAAGCCTAAAACATTTATTCATTTTTTCATTTTTTAAAAAGAGATCACATTTGTTTTGTTATTCCTCTATCTGTATTCCTATTTGTTTTCACTCCTAATTTGTTTTTATGTCTTTCATTCTTTATTGATTTTTGCTGCATTTGTATGTAGAGGTATGCATGTGTGTGTGCACAGAAGCTGTCATACTTCTCCCACAAAATAACTGTTAAAAAGTTATAGAGATGATAGATAGACAGATAGACAGATAGACAGAAGACCATGCATACACATATACATACACACTCATATTTGTGTCAAAGGGATATGAAAGAGATCAACAAACATTAAATAGATTTGTTACTTGGAGTTTTGATTTTGGAACAAATTTAAATTGAACAGAATGAGCACCATTCAATTCAATGTTTCATTTATCTGGAACCATATGCCCATATCTAGGATCTAGGATCTAGGATCAGGAAAAGTGAAAAAGTGAGTGATTAATATGAATATTTGACCCTCCTGCCAATCTAGAGAGCTTCATTTATTTTCAATGAGAAGAGGCTAATGTTGCACAAATCAAGAAGTCCAAGGCCACAGAAATCCAATTTCCACCTCCGCAGTCTTGTAATAGTAATTACATTGCTGCCCACCCATTGATACCTTTCAAAAAGAGAAGCATTTGTTTCTAACTAGAAAGGAAAATAAATGTAGTCTCTCATCATATATAGTATATATTTTCAAGTAACATATTCATAGATTAACATATGTATGAATGTTTTCATATATTTTTTGAAAGAGAAAGGGAGTCCTAAATCTGAGGAGCTGAGGAAGCAATGAGAGAGAGAGGGAGAGAGAGAGAATTATGTTTCCCAGCTATCTCTACTCAGGATTAAAAGTTCTTTCAAAAGTTTACTCCACTTTACAGAGCAGGTGCCTCCCCCAAGAATGCTTTCAGTCCTGGTGCCAACAGGAATTATACCTTGACTGACAGGGATACTAAACACCTAAAAGGGTCCCATCCTTTCCATTGTATCAGCGATCTAGTTTCAGATGTGATGCTTTTGATGATACCCTAACAAGTCTTGACCAGCCCTGGAAGCCATCTACTGAAAGGCAATTGAAAGCTTCCTCTGCCTATTTGTCTCGCCTTATTTTCTGCCTGTCAAGGTTCAAAAGCTGAAAGCTTTTGCAATATATCATCCATTTGGGGATTGGACAATTTGCAAGATGAGTCCTCTTCCATATCTCTCTCTCATTCCCTTTCCTATAGCAGAGATTACCATTAATATTTGTCCAAGTTAAAACCAAAATAGAGACATGCAGGAAATATCACATTAGCAGCTGTTCCATCCTCACCTCTTGTGGATGACTGGGCAACACTTACCTGACCTACATTTTTGAAAGTTTAATTCCCAGAAATTTCTACAAAACTTCCTGGGCTATACATTCCTTTTCAAAATAAATTATTTCATTTGAAAAACCAGGGATCTGATAGTTTACTGAACTTAGCACTGAGCTATGCTGATGTCATGACCTTCACTTCACATTATCTGCATCTCACCTTAGGTTTTCAAGTGGATGTTTTCCCATACAGAATTAGAAACTGCAGTCCAAATACTACATTGGAAGCTCAAACCATTTGATATGCTCATTCTTTCTGCTCTCCTCACACTTACTTCGGTTCTTTCCCATTAGAAAGAAAATAATACAAGCCAATGTTTGCTCTTTCCCAGACTTCTTACCCTCCTACTGTCCTCTCTGGTGAATCCATAATGTGGGATCATCACATTCATTTCCATGGCAACGGATGCTGATGCCATAAATGGAGGTTTAATTTCAGGATTAAGCAGGAAGCAGAAGCTGGGTAGTGAAATGAAAATTCTTCTGTAAAATCAAATATGCAAAGATAATTGCAAGATGCAGTACTTGCCTTCTACATGAATACTTTTAAAATCCAAATAGCAAATATTTCTTTCTAGAGCCTGCTCTTTTGTCAGAAGGACATTTTCTTCTTGAGAATTCTGATTGGAGGTGATTAAATATGCCAGTATTTATTTTACTTTGGATGACTCTTGATTACATGATACCCATCTGTTTTTCCTTATGAGTGGATAACCTAGTTTAATGTTATGATGGGAGAGCAAGTGATGCTTGATTATTCTCAGTAGCAGTTGCATATTTTAGATACAGTCACACGTAGCATTTATGTAAGATTCCAGATACTAATCCAACATTCACAATTAATAACATCATTGCCAGAATTTATCTTCGACCCATATTTCAAAATTTCTTAGGTCATCCACCTAACTTTAGACAATTTATTAATATTTTTGAAATGTATTATCAATGATACAGTCTAATACAAGTTATACAGGTATATTTAAAAGGCTGTTATGTATGGTTTTAACAATATTTCCATGGATGTAATAAAGTATATAGTTTGTAGCTATATATAAATAACTACATTGTAATATATAGTGTATATTTACATGCAAACAAGATCTGATTCCAGACAGGCATTACTGGATCTTTCATTGTTTTCTTTTATAAAATTCTATGAGTTGTAGTGGATTGAATTTTGATTCTAAAATGACATTAATGTAGGCTGACATTTTCCTGATCTAAGTGCTGAAATGTATTAAACTGCTCATAAGCACTAAGGGAAGGCAGGAATTACGAATCTATATATTATGTCTGTTTTTGTTGGTCAGGTGATTTTCCTGCTGAAAAGCTAAAAGGAAATTTTGTTGTTCAGTCATTAAGTCGTGTTCGACTCTTCATGACCCCATGAACCATATCACGTCAGGCCTTCCTGTCCTTCGCTGCCTCCCTGAGTTTGCTCAGTTTCATGCTCATTAATTCAGTGATGCTATCTAACCATCTCATCCTCTGCCGTCCTCTTCTCGTTTTGCCTTCAATCTTTCCCAGCATCAGGGTCTTTTCCAAAGACTCCTCTCTTCGCATTAGGTGACCAAAGTATCTGAGCTTGAGCTTCATTATCAGTCCTTCCAATGAGCAATCAGGGTTGATTTCCTTTAAGATTGACTGGTTTGACCTCCTAGCAGTCCAGGGGACTCTTAAGAGTCTTCTCCAGCACCACAGTTCAAAGGCATCAATTCTTCGGCGCTCAGCCTTCTTTATGGTCCAGCTCTCACAGCCATACATTACTACTGGAAAAACCATAGCTTTGACTATGCGGATCTTTGTCGGCAAGGTGACATCTCTGCTTTTTAATATGCTATCTAGGTTTGCCATAGCTTTCCTCCCAAGGAGCAAGCGTCTTTTAATTTCATGGCTGCAGTCTCCGTCTGCAGTGATCTTGGAGCCCAAATAAATGAAGTCTGTTACTGCTTCGATTTCTACCCCTTCTATTTGCCAGGAATTGATGGGTCCAGATGCCATGATCTTAGTTTTTTTAATGTTGAGTTTCAAGCCAGCTTTCGCACTCTCCTCTTTCACCCTCATCAAGAGGCTCTTTAGTTCTTCTTCACTTTCTGCCATTAGGGTGGTATCGTCTGCATATCTGAGGTTATTGATGATTCTCCCTGCAATCTTAATTCCAGCTTGTGATTCTTCCAACCTGGCATTTCTCATGATGTACTCTGCATATAGGTTAAATAAGCAGGGTGACAGTATACAGCCTTGTCGTACTCCTTTCCCTATTTTGAACCAATCGGTTGTTCCGTGACTGGTTCTAACTGTTGCTTCTTGGCCCGCATACAGATTTCTCAGGAGACAGGTAAGATGGTCTGGTACCCCCATCTCTTTAAGAATTTGCCACAGTTTGTTGTGATCCACACAATCAAAGGCTTTTGCATAGTCAATGAAG
The DNA here is from genome assembly GCF_059951505.1 of Python bivittatus. Classification (NCBI taxonomy): domain Eukaryota; kingdom Metazoa; phylum Chordata; class Lepidosauria; order Squamata; family Pythonidae; genus Python; species Python bivittatus. The sequence continues at coordinate 86,721,021 of NW_028277075.1, read as the reverse complement.
CAGAAGTAGATGTTTTTCTGGAACTCTCGTGCTTTCTCCATGATCCAGTGAATGTTGGCAATTTGATCTCTAGTTCCTCTGCCTCTTCGAAACCCAGCTTGTACATCCGGTAGTTCTCGGTTCACGTACTGCTGAAGCCTAGCTTGTAGGATTTTGAGCATAACCTTGCTAGCATGTGAAATGAGTGCAATTGTGCGATAGTTTGAGCATTCTTTGGCGTTGCCCTTCTTTGGAATTGGAACGTAAACTGACCTTTTCCAATCCTGTGGCCACTGTTGCGTTTTCCAAACTTGCTGGCATATTGAGTGCAGCACTTTAACACCATCATCTTTTAGTATTTTAAATAACTCAGCTGGAATACTGTCATCTCCACTAGCTTTGTTGTTAGCAATGCTTCCTAAGGCCTACTCAACTTCACTCTCTAGGATGTCTGGCTCAAGGTCAGTGACCACACCAGCATGGACATCAGGGACATTAAGATCTTTCTTCTATAGTTCTTCTGTGTATTCTTGCCACCTCTTCTTAATCTCTTCTGCTTCTGTTAGGTCCCTGCCTTTTTTGTCCTTTATCATGCCCATCTTTGCACTAAACGTTCCTTTGATATCTCCAATTTTCTTGAAGAGATCTCTAGTCTTCCCCATTCTATTGGTTTCCTCAATTTCTTTGCATTGTTCATTTAAGGCCTTCTTATCTCTCCTTGCTATTCTCTGGAAATCTGCATTCAGTTGCTTATATCTTTCCCTTTCACCCTTGCTTTTCACATTCCTTCTTTCCACAGCTATTTGTAATGCCTCATCAGACAGCCATTTTGCTTTCTTGCATTTCTTTTTCCTTGGGATGGTTTTAGTTGCTGCCTCCTGTACAATGTTACAGACCTCCGTCCATAGTTCTTCAGGCACTCTGTCTACCAAATCTAATCCTCTAAATCTATTCATCACCTTCACTGTGTACTCACAAGGAATATGATCTAAGTCATACCTGAGGGGTCTAGTGGTTTTCCCTACATTCTTCAATGTAAGCCTAAATTTTGCAGTAAGAAGCTCATGATCTGAGCCGCAGTCAGCTCCTGGTCTTGTTTTTGCTGTCTGTATAGAGCTTCTCCATCTTTGACTGCAAACTATGTAATCAATCTGGTTTCGGTATTGACCATCTGGTGATGTCCATGTGTAGAGTCGTCTCTTGTGTTGTTGGAAAAGAGTGTTTGCTATGACTAGCTTGTTCTCTTGACAGAATTCTATTAGCCTTTGCCCTGCTTCATTTTGTGCTCCAAGGCCAAACTTGCCTGTTATTCCGATTACTCCTTGACTTCCTACTTTAGCATTCCAATCCCCTATGATGAAAAGGACATCTTTTTTTGGTGCTAGTTCTAGAAGGTGTTCTAGGTCTTCATAGAACCGGTCAACTTCAGCTTCTTCAGCATCAGTGGTTGGGGCATAGACTTGGATTACTGTGATGTTGAATGGTTTGCCTTGGATACGCATCGAGATCATTCTGTCGTTTTTGAGGTTGTACCCCATTACTGCCTTTCCCACTCTCTTATTGACTATGAGTGCAATTCCATTTCTTCTAAGGGTTTCTTGCCCACAGTAGTAGATATAATGGTCACCCGAATTAAATTCACCCATTCCCGTCCATTTCAATTCGCTGATTCCCAAGATGTCGATGTTCAGTCTTGTCATCTCATGTTTGACCACATCCAGCTTGCCTTGGTTCATAGATCTTACATTCCAGGTACCTATACAATATTGTTCTTTACAGCATCGGACCTTCTTTTCGCTTTCAGATACATCCACAGCTGAACGTCCTTTCGGCTTTGGCCCAGCTGCTTCACTCTTTCTGGAGCTACTTGGAATTGCCCTCTGCTCTTCCCCAGTAGCATATTGGACACCTTCCGACCTGAGGGGCTCATCTTCCGGCGTCATATCTTTTAGCCTTTTAACATTGTCCATGGGGTTTTCTTGGCAAGGATACTGGAGTGGGTTGCCATTTCCTTCTCCAGTGGACCACAACTCTCTGTCATGACCTGTCCATCTTGGGTGGCCCTGCACGGTATAGCTCATGGCTTCACTGAGTTACGCAAGCCCCTTCGCCACAACAAGGCAGTGATCCATGAAGGGGAAAAGGAAATTAAGAGGGTTAATATTTATTGAAAAAGCAATCCTTTGCTTCCAAGACCATTGCATCTGATTTAAAAAACTGCAAAAAGGTGATTGACTTATAATCAGTCTTAAGTGCTATGTCCATTTTGTTCATAAACTAGAAACCACAAGTTATACTATGTTGTGATCTTATATATTGTGATTTTATACCACATTAAATTTCCTCTTTTAATTTAGCTAACAGAAGAATGGTTGTGTTATGGTCTATGTTTGGTTTTTGTTTACACACATGTGAATAATTTTTGTTTTATTTTTTAAACCAGTATTCTTTCTACGTTGTTTCACACTTTATTCTTCAGCTCCCTTTAACAAATGTATTTATTTGACCTCACTTTTACATTCCAGGTGTTGGTAAACATTTTTTTTTAAAAAAATTGAATGCAACAGTAAAGAAATTAAGACAAGTTTAAGTCTCATTTGGGGTATTTGGAAGCCTTGAAGCTATTAGAAGTCATATGGATTTTCTGAGGCTCTATCTTGATTTGCAACATTAGGATACTTATATATTTATACTGGGGGGGGGGTGGATAATATTCTATCCTTACATACTTACATTGCTGTGAGGAATTTTGAATTGCATAGCAGAAGGAGTAGCCAAAATGAACCTGTCTGAAGACTCTGGAGTGGAAAGAGGCAGATAACAGAAACCAGGTTGTTGTCTTTTCCTTGATGTGAAAGGACATTGTTGATGTTAGAAGGCACTAGTATCAGTAGAAAGGGTGGGCTTGAAGCCTCCTTAGAAACATAGAAATTAGAGTGCTGGGTCAGCCCATAGTAAAGTCATCCCATGTTCTTATCAGATGCTACATTCCAGCTGTAAAGGACGTGCTATAATTTACATTGCCTTGTAATTCTTATATATCATTTCATAGGGTATATAACTTATAACCTTCTGGGATATGGGGCAATTCTGCATTCCTTTGGTGAGGAGCCCAGTGATCACAATAGTTGTGCAAGCCAATATTCATTGTTGCATCTACCTCCAATCACGTTGGTTCCTAATTTATGTGGCTATTTTCCTCACAACAATTATAAAAACAAAATTCTGCAAAATGGATGTGATAATAACTTACTCCATGACACTATACAGTTGGACATAATGCCATCATTGTAAAGTACATATTGGGAGTACATCATGTAGAGTACATATTGGGACCATACTGGAGTTTGATCTGAGATCCATTTTCAAATCCTATAAACAAAAACAGAAAGATTTGCTTAAGAAGATTTATACCACAGGAGACACTCTAATTCAAAGAGAATATGGGATAATAGAGGGAAATCTGAGTAGATTTTCCATAAATTCATCTGTACATTCCAACAGAAGACAATATATGTAACTCAGGGTTGAACTGTGGAATCCTTGGTGCTCCCTGAGCTTGGTTGCTTGCTTGCAGATGTTTCATTACCCAACTAGGTAACATCATCAGTGCTAGTGAGTGTGGGGTTTGCTCCCTGTTTATATACAGTAGCTTGCCCTGCCAGTGTTGGTGGGGGTGTGGCTTTCTCCTTGGTAGTTCCTTGATTAGGGTATTGTTTTCTGCTTGATTGTTTGTCTGCTTATCTGGGTGTTGGCTGCTGGAGAGTATGTGTTCTGATCTTTTTGTTTCCTTCTTAGCTTTTTTATTGTCTCTTTTGAATGGTGTGCAAATGTGGTTTATCTCTATGTGTCTATTGATGGCTGATTTGTCTGAATTCCAAGCTTCCAGGAATTCCCTCACATGTTTGGATTTAGCTCAGTCTCCAGTTGAAACTATGGGCAAGTCTTGTATTGTGAGATTAAGGAGTTTTCATTGTGTCTTCTGACTACTAGCTGGTGTTCATGGATGCACTCCAGAAGCCTTCTGCCTGTCTGTCCTACATAGTGGTTGTTAAAGTCCTTACACTGTATGTTGTAGATGACTCCTGTTTTTTCTTCTTGGGCTACTGGGTGTTTTGGTTTACTTAAGATATTTTGGAGGGCTTTAGTTGGTTTGTGTGCCATGGAGATGCCATGTGGTTGTAATAGTCTGTTGGTGGTTTCTGAGACGTTTCTAATGTATGGCAGTGTGACCCTTTTCACAGTTTGTGTTGTTTGTGTTGTAGTAGGTTGAATGATCAGGCACTTTTTGATAAAGTTGCATGGATATATGGCTCTGCCATCTGGCCTGGGGTGGGGAGGGAGGTCATCAAATGTGGGGTTGGCTAGCTCCTTAGAGGCCTGGTGTTGCTGCCTTGAACCATTGGCCTCCTGGATTTTGTAACTCCTGATAAAGTTGCGTGGATATCCATTTTGTTGGAAGAAGTTGTATAGGTGGTCTGTTTCCTTTTTCTGATGTTTTGGATTGCTGCAGTGCATTTGTACCCATCTGAATAATGTTCTTACATAGCTCCTCTTATGGGAGGTTGGGTTGTTACTTTGGTAATGGAGCACTTGGTTAGTGTGGGTTGTTTTTCAATAGACTTGTATTTCTTATCTGCCTCCATTTCCTTTGCTGATGAGGATATTCAAGAAGGGTAGTGTGTTGTTGTTTTCTTCTTCTCTTGTAAATTTTATTCCTTTGAAAATGTTGTTGATAGTTTCATTGTCTTCTCCAGTTGTTCCTTTTGTATTATGTTGAAGGTGCTATCTACATGCTGGATCCATACTTTTGGTTCTATTTGTGGGAGTGTTATAGTTTCTAGACATTGTATTATGGTCTCTGCTGTAAGTCCTGAAAGTGATGATCCTATGGGTATTCCTCTGATTTGTTGCTATATTCAAACTGAAAGTAGGTAGTGAGGCAGAGGTTGATGAGGTCCACAGTTCTGGGTATTTTGATCTTAGTTCATTTGGCTAGGTCGGTGTGTTGTGTAGTACTGCTGATATGGTTTATTTTGCTAGTTCTGGATCTATGGATGCTGAAGACTGTGCTGTGACATCGAATGAAACCATAATTTCATCTTCATCTATTTTTAGGTATTTGATTTTCTGGAGACACTGGTATTCTTCATCTTAAGCAACTGTCTGACAGAGGGTCAGCAGAGACTAACTGGCTAATTCTCCCAGAAAATAAATTCAAGCATGATTGGAGAGGTGCCAGCACTGAGAAACGCCAACCTATCTTCTCACATAGATCGCCTTTTATCAGATTTTTCCTCGTTATGAGCAAATGGTGTCAAAGTGGCAAAGATATTCTGACCTCTAGTGAATACATCCCTCTGGAATTTTTCAAAGTACCATGTTACAATCCAGACATCTCACTGCCCTCTCCTTTTTAAACTCATGCTGAACCAGGAGGTCAGGTAGCAAGTGAATTTGCTAACCTGTACTTTCAGTGACAGAAAAAAGTGCCAAACTGAAAAGGTATCCTTCAAAACAGGTGATAAAATTCCTGACAATGACATTAATGTGCACACATCTAATAGCAGCATGTCATGGCTATGCACATTTTCTCATAAATTGTCTTCATTTGTTATTGTATTTAATAAGACTCATTGCCAGATAAATCTAAATAGATGGTAGAATGTGAGAAAGTGACATGATCTGGAGACAGTCTCAAAGCCTCAATAAAGACTTATTTCAGAAAGGCAGCCATATTCAATGGTGCCTTCAGGAGGATCAAAATAGGCAAGATGGTGGTTGCAGTATCATAATCATAGCCTGTACAAAAAGGATGAGGCTTTGATTGCCATGCCACAGCTCCATCTTGCCTGTTTCGACCTCCTTATAGACACTGATGATGATGTTATATGGTAACCCTATACACGCTTACCTGAATGTGAGGCCTTTTAAACACAATGGGACTATCTTCTTGGTGAAAATGCAACTCACTGTTATTTTTGCTGCACTAGGTAAATGGCACAAAATAAATGGTGACATCGTACCTTGTATTATAACAGAGCATTGCTGGCATTATTTGGGCAGGAGGGGGAAGAGATCTGATGCACACGTAGCCGTTATACCTGGGTAACTATGGATCACTTCCCATGAAGTGGGCTTTGTCCTTTATTTATTTATTTATTTATTTATTTATTTATTTATTGGATTTCTCCACCGCCCATCTCCCCCACAATAGGGGACTCTGGGCGGCTTACAAAGACATTAAAATTATAAATATATATAAAATATATAATATATATAGAATTAAAACAATACTAAAAAAGGACAATCCAAGAAGATGGAAAATTGGGCCGGGGACAGCTGGCCACTATGGGGCTAGCCATCTCCCTGCTTGAGATATTCCCTCCCCGCCCCAGGCCAAGTGACAGAGCCAGGTCTTCAAGGCCCTTCGGAAGGCCAGAAGTGAGGGAGCCAATTGCACCTCTGGGGGCAGAATGTTCCAAAGAGTGGGGGCTACTGCAGAGAAGGCCCACCTTCTGGACCCCACTAGATGGAGTTCTTTTACTGAGGGGGTCCAAAGCATCCCTTCTCTGGGTGAATGGGTAGGATGGGTTGAAGTCATAGGGAAAGGCGGTCCCTTAGGTAACCTGGCCCCATGCCATGTAGGGCTTTAAAGGTAATAACCAATACCTTGAATTGGACCCGGAAGCAAACTGGTACCCAATACAGCTCGCGGAGCAATGGTGTTACATGGGCCCTTCTCAGGGCTCCAAAAATAGCCCACGCGGCCGCATTCTGGACCAGCTGTAGCTTCCGGATACTCTTCAAGGGTAGCCCCATGTAGAGCGCATTGCAGTAGTCTATCTGGAAGATAACAAGTGCATGAGTGACTGTTCGAAGGGCATCCCAATCCAGGAAAGGCCGTAACTGATGCACAACATGAAGCTGTGCAAAGGCCCTCCTTGCCACAGCTGCCACCTGCTCTTCAAGCAGGAGCCGTGAGTCTAGGAGGACCCACAGATTACGCACTGGGTCTGTCTGGGGTCGTGCCACCCCATCGAGCACCAAAAATGACAAAGTCCCAGATACAGAGGAGCCATTAATCCACAGCTACTCCGTCTTACCAGGGTTCAGTCAAAGCCTGTTGCTTCCCATCCAGACCCTTACAGCCTCCAGGCACCAAGAAAGGGTGGCCACAGCATCACTTACTTCACCAGGGATGGAGATGTATAATTGTGTATCATCAGCGTACTGATGATACCTCATCCCTTGGTGACAGATGATCTCACCCAGTGATTTCATGTAGATGTTGAAAAGGAGCAGAGAGAGAACCGAACCCTGCGGCACCCCACAAAGGAGTGGCCAAGGATGGGACCTCTCGCTCCCTATCAACACCGATTGGGATCGGCCCTGAAGAAAGGAGGTGAACCAGCACAAGACTGTGCCGCCCACCCCCAATTCCCTGAGCCATCCCGATAGGATACGGTGGTCGACGGTATCGAAAGCCACTGAGAGATCAAGGAGAGCAAGGATGGTCACATTTCCACCATCCCGCTCCCGCCAGAGATCATCCATAAGTGCGGCCAATGCCGTTTCCGTCCCATAACTGGGTCTGAAACCTGACTGGAAGGGGTCCAGGTAATCCATTTCCTCCAGGGTCCTTTGGAGCTGTGAAGCCACCACTTTCTCAACCACCTTCCCCAGAAAGGGGAGGTGGGAGACTGGACGAAAATTGTCCAGTACGGTGGGATCCAGAGAGGGTTTCTGGAGGAGGGGGTGCACCAACGCCTCCTTAAAGGCAGCCGGAAACACTCCCTCCTGCAAGGATGTAGTGACCATCGCCTGGATCCAACCACATGTCACCTCCCAAGCTGCTTTCACCAGCCAGGAGGGGCATGGATCAAGATGGCAAGTGGTGGCCCTCACAGTCCCCAGGACCCTGTCCACTTCCTCAGGAGCAACAGGATCGAACTGTTCCCAGGTAACTGGGTAAGAACGGTCCCCCGGTATCTCCCCAGACCCTGCCCCACGCTCGGAGTCTAACTATGAAAGTTGAGCATAGGTTTAAAAAGAAATCCTGTTGAATTCTGACTTTCAGTTAAACTGTGTAAAAATTACACTGGAAGGGGTGCTTTCACTGAAAAATATGGGCCATGTTACTTATGACTGATGCTCTGCTTGTGGATTTCACAACCAGCTTTGAATGAGTATTCTATTCATATCCACCTGACTATACATAACCCCCCTTTGAGTTTTAACTGCTCAGTGCACCAAGGTTGGGCACTGAGAGTTTGGGATGCTCGCAGTGGAAACATCAAAGTCAGGGTCAGCATGTTTGGTTCAGTCTTTCTAATTTAAATTTAAATGCCTTGGTCAAGGTTAAGGCCTGAACAGCTTGTGCATGTGTATATTACTTGATGTTGATCTAAAATGCGCTTTGCAAAACTATTCCTATGCATTCTGAGCATGGCTTCCACAGCACTTTATTTTTTTAAAAAAAATGAATATGTGATGATATTGGTGGAAATATCCTAAATTAATTATTCAGAGATATTGTAAATGTATCACATTTACAGAGTATTCATTTTACAGACGTGACTGAGAATATCAGCCATTCCATTCCCACCCCTGACTTTCTGATTTTAGCTGTAATTATTATGCACAGCTTTAGGCTTACGAAGCCTGAAAGAAGCACTTGTTTCAATTGAAGGCTCCCTTCAGAGCTGTCCTGCAAAGCTTCAAGGTTCTTCAGTGGTCTTCTAAGCATGCGTGAGCATGCAAAGATATTTCCACGGGTGAAATAAAATGACTGGCTGAAGCAAAGCAGGGGCCCCTCAGCACTTTGCTTTTTTAAGGTGAGGCATCACTCTACAAAGTGTAATGGTGCTAATTTGCCAACCTAAGGAAGTTTTGCAAACACGTAACACATTGCACATTCATACAAGGCTTAGCAAAACTTACAAATTGATTTGTAAAATAATGCTTTTAATTATACTGATGATACCATGTAATATGTTTGATCATTGTCATGTTTATTTGTCCATTGAATAGTTAAACTACCTCTGAACTGAGCTTCATTCTTCCATTGGGACTATGTTACATTTTTGAATTAACTGTAAAAATGATTCTTTGCTGCCTTCTTTCACCAAGCACGTTTGGCTTTAAGTACTGTCCAAGTCATCACATCTCAACACTGGCCGTAGACCCATGTCCCCCACTGTCATGGAAGACAACAGGCTAGGGGAGTTTATAGGTCATCCACACAAATCTGGCCTCCAACATTTCATCTCTCTGCCCCAGCCAGCATCAGCTTCCTGAGGTAGCTGCCTCTCTCTTCCTAGCAGCAGAGCTGGCCTTGGTCAGAGATATTATTCACAGAATATGGTTATCACCTCTTGCAAATAAGTCTGAGGAAACTGGGGGACCCAACTTGAGCAAATTGTCATCAAAATATTATGCATAACAACTTGTGCTTGAGAGTATCAGGCATCTACAAAGAAGAGCCCCAGACGAAATATATTCTGTCTAAAACCTGTTGTTGTTAGAGTTCACATGAATAATTTAATTGCACTGCAATCAGCCACTCAGCTTCACTAATAGGGGCCTCTGTGCATGTGCTGTGACTCCTCTTTGAATAGAAGTGGGGCACCCCTTTGATTAGAGGGGTGCTTTGATCAAAGCCCCGGTGAGCAAAGTGCTCTTTGAAGATCTGCATAGCCATCTACAGGGTAACATTCAAAAGGGTTCTGTGTCTGAAATACCTGGAGATGTGCCTTTTTATTTATTGAGCAAATTTATATGGCCGCCCATCTCACAGAACATGACTCTGGGTGGCGTACAAACACAGCAACAATTAAAACAACATAGCCAATCTTAAAACACTAAACATAAAACAGAATAAAATGCCAAAAAGCCAAGATTGCAGGAGAATAACTATCATCTAATGTCATACAACTACCTCGCAGGCTCCCCACGGGATTCCCAAGGTTGCTGGAAAAGCCACTTTTTAAGGGCTTTCCAGAAGGCTAACAGGGATGGGGGGGGGGGTTTGATATATTTCATTTTTAACATATGTGCAAGGTGATTTTTGAATTGATTCTTGACAAAAAGCAGAAAAACTAGACATAGCACAAGCTGTTAAACATGTAGGAGTTCTACTAGCATCTAAGGAACAGATGGTAGACAGATCACACAAAGAATAGATGTTTCTGCTCTGGGTTATTAACAAGAAACAACGAAGAATTCTCTCATTAGTTTCTGCAGAGGGTTATAAAATAAATACAATACTGAAAATTTGAGAGGGACAAAATTCTTAACCTCTGGACCACTGTTATACGAAAATAATCTGACATGTTACTATTTAAAATTGTTCAAACAGTATTTTAATGTGTTGGGAGAAAAAGTTTGATTGTGAAACTATTATGGTATTATCCTAGGATGGAGAGAAAGGATTTTTACACAAGAAAAGTGTGCATGATTCATTATTTGCTTCCCCTAATCCTATTTAGCAATAAATAATCTAATGAAGACTTAGAAATGTAGGTATCTGTACTGAGTTGGCAGCATAAGCCATCCTATTAAAAGTGGTACATTTAAAACACACGCATGAAACACTAAAAATAAAGCCTCCATTAAAAAGAAAAAGCACACAAAAAGATCTAAAGCTAAAAGGTCCATATGTGTGCCTTTGTATGTGTGCACATATACACGTGCAGAATTTAATATGTCTATCATGACCTCTCTTTCAGCCAAGCGAAAACCTCTCCAACTACAAACAAATTGGATGAGACTCTTCTGAAGCCTTCTTGTGGTCACATTCATCTCTCTTTGGCTTCCCTTAACATTTAGCTCATGGCTGATTCTGTATATCTGGGTTGCTTTTTTTCTTCATCCAAACTGAAAAGCAAACTAGACCTATGCAAAAACATATCTTCTTTTATTATGCCTCTTTAGCATTACCTAAATACTTACGCGAGCAAAAACTTCTAAAATCAGTTGGGCTCCCATCCAGTCAAACAATGTATTATTATCATAAATACCCTGCTTAGATATACTGTGTGGCGGTGTCCTATATTTCCAAGGGGGTGTTACAGAAGCTAAGATTAGTAAAATGTTTTGCTTCTGCTTTAAGAACAAATGAACTAAGTTGAAAGGAAAGCATTTCCCAGCCAGCAGAAACACAAGCTTTCTTCACCCCTTCCTGTCCTCCACAAACAATGTTCCCTCCCCACAGTCGTCGCTTTTAAATAATAGTATCTCTACCACTAAGACACACAAAAGACATCCCCAGCAGCTGGCTCCCAGCACATTACGGTTTATCATCACAGTAATTGCATCTTGGTTATGGATTATTGCTATGCATCATCCAAATGAGATGCCTTGGTGATGTATTGAAGAAGAAGCAGGGGCTGTCCAGGCAGAAAAGGATTGAGGGAGTAGACAGCTCAATTTTTGTATCTGAAAGAAAAAAGATGACTCCAAATGAGAGTGGGGAGGATGTTATTAACTACTTCATTTAAACTGCTGGTGGTACTGATGAATGAAATTTTCCACAGCAATTTCTTTGTCACTAATGTCGCCTTTCTCTCTCTTTCTCTACAAAAGACTTGCAGATTGCCTTTCTGGGGGGGGGGAAAGGCATGGCTCCTCTCCAAAGAAAAAAGATAAAAATGTACATTCTAAGGAGGCCCACTGGAATCAACTGTGGAAAATTATTCTAGAAGGGTTGCAAATCAGGATGATTGATAAAGACGATACTTGTGCATGCTTTCATGCTCCTCCGTGGTAAATACTCTTAAACTGTACCTTCCATGGATAGCTTCCTTAAGAAAAATCAGTCATTTTTAGAATAACTGTCCAAAGTTCTAAAGTGGGGAGGGGGTGGTGGCCAACATCAGAAATGCTAGCGTAATCACAATACAGAAGCGATTGAAAGCTACAAGAGCCTGGCAATCTCAGCTGGGACTAAGAGATTTCCACCAAGCCTATACTTTCAGTGCTCAGGAAAATCTTTTCAAAAATGCTAGTTCCAAGTCCTGTAACTGTGACCATTGAAATAATCTGAAGAGATCTTTGCCTCCGAAAAGTAGTCTTATAATTGATTTGAGCTTAAACATTCAAGGGATTGTTGGCAGAGAAATTAATAGAAGTGTTCCTGCAGCATAAAATTACAGGCGTAGAGTTGAATGAGTATCTTTAGTGCCTTATTGTAGATTTGACCATAAAGGCCCAATTCTGAACTGAGCCTTATATTATGTAAGCTGGGCAAAATTCACTCAAGTGTCCCTCAGTGTCACACTAATAATGTTATGGCATACAAATTCTTCTCAATTTTTGAACAGTTTTCTACCCACTCTTTTCTTAAGATATGGAAAGTAGACTTGTGTCATTAATTAGGACCAAAATATTACTAATTTAATTTAAATTACTGCTGTGCCAATCATTTGTCCTACTACAAATTTGTCCTGTTCACAAAGAAGAGCACTTACAAAACAGAGTGATGAAGGAGAGGAATCTTGCCTTGTGAGTGACTGGTATTTTCTCCTTTCTTCCTTTCTCTTTTTAAAATAAATGCATGCTCAGAGTAGGGTAAGCCTCCTCCTCCTCCTTCTCTTTACTTGCAACAATCATCTGACCAGGCAACACTTAGATGACTAGTCAGTACTACATAGTGATCACCATTTAAAAAAAAGAAAAGAAAAGAGGGAGGAGGAGAAGGGAGAATTTTTGTTCCTCATCAGTTGGGAATGCCTGCATGTGGAATTGAGAAGTTTTGAAGAAGCATTGTCCACCCATTGACCCTAGTAAGGGAACTTCTTCCTGCCCCCTGAATTGTCTCCAGAATTTGTATACTCGCAGCAAAAGAGGCAGGGGGGAAAAACACAACAAGTGGCATCTTTCACAAGGTATAACAATTCCCACAGATAAAAGGGACCCAGTTTAGCCAGTCATTGGTTTTAATGCTCCTGTTTTTAAATGCTGCCATTTTAAGAATAAACGAAAGAGACAAAAATTTCTTCAAGCTGAGTTTGACTCCTGGCACCTTCATGGTCTTGCTATAGTTTGCTAGGCAACAATATGGAAAAGGCAGGGCCAACTTTAAGTTAAGACCAAGTAGGCACTGGCCTAGGGTGTTAAAGCTTGTGGTGCACCAATGCCGTTCCTCCTTCTGAATCATTCCAAAAATGCAAATCTTTGCATTAGCAGCACCATCGGTCACTGTGACCTAGGGACACCATATACCCTTGAGCTGGCACTAGGAAGAGGTTTGCCCTTGCTTGCTTCTGGAGTGTTTCCTCCTGGCCTCTCAGTCTAGCCTCCAGTCCTGGACTACCCTGGTGGTCTCTCATTCAAGTATCAAGAAGGCCTGGTCCTGCTTAGATCCAGGAAGGAGTCTAGGTGAAGCCATCTTGCAGTGAAAAGGGATGAACTACAAGTTTTGATCAAAATTCTCATAATAAAACATTATGTCAAGGGGCTTTGTGCAAAGACATCAAAGAGATACCAAAAGAATAAGCTGAAATGACTTCATCAGCATCAAAGCCATTTAAATTTGCACTGTCCTAAAAAAGGGCTGCATAATACAGTACTATCTGAAAATGGAAACTTCTGTTTGTAAACAAGGGTTACTTTTCACTCCTTTAAGTTTTTCCTTGGTTTGCTGGGGTGGGTATTACTCAGGGTTCTTTCATGGTGTTCAATGAAAAACTTTAGCCTGGAATCACATAGCACTCATCTCCAGGAAATCTAAACTCCACTCAGGGGAAATTCTTACAAGAGAAACAGGAACATTTATTCTCTTTTTCACTATAGCCCCTGGAAATCTGAGAGGGGGAAAATCTCTTCTCTAGAGTAATATGAGAGATGATATGAGAGGAAGGTAGAATCATTAAAACTCTGGGTGGTTCACACACCTAAAACTTTAAACAATAAAAACAGTACAACAATAAAGAGGCACCAAGCTTGGCACCACCAGGCAGCAACAAAAATATACCCACTGCTTGAAAGGGGTATCCCATCCCACCCATCCTAGCCAAAGACCTGGGTGAACAGCCAGGTCTTCATGGCCCTCCAAAATGCCAGTAGGATGGGAGCCACCTCAATCTTGTGGGAACCTTCATTCCAGAGGGCAGGGCCTTCAACAGAGAAGGATGCTTCCAGGGTCCTTATAGATGACATTGTTTAATTGAAGGAACTCAGAGCATACCAACACTGCCTGATCGAATCAGCCAGGCAAATACTATGGGAGATAGGGGGTTCCTCAGGTAAGTTGTCCCAAGTTGTCTGCAGGTTTGGGACAGGAACACAAGTTCCAATCAAAGCCATTTGCATCATAAAGCAAAAGAGCTAATAGGGGAATATGCACTCCTTCGCTATTTGAGTCCTAAACCAGTTAGCAGAAATGAGAAATGCAGATATGATCCACATCATGCTGAACCACAACTCCTAAACCTTTTCCTCGTTGGCCATGCTGCCTGAACTTGCTGGATGGTGCAGTTTAGTGCTGTCTGGAGATCCATAGATTTCATCTCCCCCCTACACACATCAAATATATGGTAGGATTCGCAAAATTAATGTATGCAAGAATATTTATTTTAAAGAAGTGTATAGAAATAGGCGATCTCACCTAAGATCCCAACTAGGGGAAAAGAAAGAAGAATTTAACCCTTGACTTATCTGAATCAAGTAATCCAATGGCTACTGTTTCCATCTGAAGGGAATAACAACAGAAGCTCTTGATGCAAGTAGCAGTCACCCGGATGCTCAAATCAGATTGGAAGGGTGGGGGGGGGGGAGGCAAAAGAAGGCAATGCAAATGAACAGGATCCCTGAGCACCTGCCTTATCAGAAAAGGCAAGGATGTTTCTGGGGAAAAAACACAGCCAAGGGGACATGCTTTGGATGTACAAAAGCATGCAGAGCATGGAGAAAGGAGACAGGAAAACATCTCTATCTCACTCATTCACCCAAAACACTCTAACTAGGACCACCCAATGAAGGGACCCCTAGAATGGGGGGGGGGAACTTCTCCACTTAGTGCATAATTAAACTTCTTGTGACGACCCCAGAGGGTTTATTTGGCCACCATCATTGGCCACTGTGGGAAACAAAACGCTGGATTACAATGGGCCTCTCTAGGAGGGTAAAAGGTTAAAGCCCTCCTTCTCCATATACAATAGAAGCCCAATACAGATCAGCCACTTTCAGGCTATTTCTTTTGTAGAAACAGTATACAACTACTAATTGCCAGAATAATGTCACATATGGTTTGGCCTTTGAATAGCTGTTTAACTGCTCTTCCAGGAAAAATCTCCCATTTCACATGCAAACGTCTTCAATTTTCTTTGTAAATTAAGAGTCAAGATATAAGGTTGATGTGGTAGGAAAATACATCTTTCTGCATTTCGTTTTAGTTGTATACACACCGACTCGCCAAGCAGGGTCCACTTCCTGAAAGATACATTGGTATTTGACTGATAAAAATGGAGGTCAGATTCTGATTTTATTTGTATCCATTCTCATTTACCACTTCATAATTGGACGCCTGTGTGGAGCAATTGAATTCGCATTTGGTGGCAGACGCCTCCCTGGAAGGTTTATTAGGTTCATTGTCCAAATACCCACAACACTCTAAACAGTTCAGCAGGTTTGGCATCATCTCCTTCATTTGGAATAATGCTCACCATTCAGAAGTGATTGAAACTGGCATGTGGTGCCTGTCAAAGCGCGACCTAACCTGAGCCACTGTAATTCGTCTCAGTTTTGTAAACATTGTATACACCTAACCTCAGAAATAAATGGAACTTTCCTCCATGCCACATTTAGTCACCAGAAAGTATAAGCAAAGATCCAGAAAGGATCACCCCACTCTTTTAATGCCACACGTAGACAATACCTGCTCAAACTTCTAATGCTGCTGATTTCTTTAATTCGCTAGTTTGTTTGTTGATTGAATTTATATCCCAACTAACTGTCAGTAAGTGGCTAAGCAACAATGAAAACAGAGATAAAAACAAAGCAAATCAACTAAGGCAGATAATTAAATCACAATTGAAAATGTAATTACTTTCATTATTAAAATATGTATGTGCAGCAAGTGGCACATTTCCTACTCAAAGCTATTTCATTATTGTTTTCCTTTTGTAGCAGACATATTACTATGCTAAATGCACTGGTATGGCTGGAATTTGGTCCTGGTACCATCAGAACAAGGATTAGGCAATATAAGCTTGCCATACTACTGCCAGAGCAAGAATACAAGGACTGGAGTGAGCACAGGCATTGTGACATTCAGTGATCTAGGTCTCAGAAATTATAATTCCTCATGTGCCTAGTGGCTCAAAATGCACTGCACAGACATATAAACATGTGAAAGATGCTACAAGCTGTAGCAATCATGGAAAGATAGGCCATGCGGTTGCATATCCCCACACCCAAGTCTAAGAGTCAGTAATAGCATTTGATAAGACCACAAGAAGAACCTTGCTGAATCAGAGTGAATCTAGTTCAACCTCATTTAATTCAGCTACCATATCCAGTTTGCTACAGTGCCTCAAATAAACCAGAAAGTGGAGTGTGATAGTCATCAGCAATTCCTGTCTGTTACTCCCAGCTAGGAGTAATTGGTGGCATCTAGATAAGGAGATCCTAGGTTGCTATCATGGCTAAGAACCACTGATACACCTCCTTTTCCACCAGCTTGCCCACTTTTCTTTGATGTTATCTAAATCTGTAGCCATTATTAGACTTTGGAGGAGCAACTTTAATGCAGTCATTATATAGGCTTTGCTGGACTGCTAGGAGGTCAAACCAGTCAATCTTAAAGGAAATCAACCTTGACTGTTCATTAGAAGGATTGATAATGAAGCTCAAGCTCAGATACTTTGGTCACCTAATACAAAGAGAGGACTCTTTGGAAAAGACCCTGATGCTGGGAAAGATTGAAGGCAAAAGGAGAAGAGGATGGCAGAGGATGAGATGGTTAGATAGCATCACTGAAGCAATGAGCATGAAACTGAGCAAACTCAGGGAGGCAGTGAAGGACAGGAAGGCCTGGCGCAATATGGTTCATGGGGTCACAAAGAGTCGGACACGACTTAACGACTGAACAACTATATAGGCAGCGCAGTTACATCTGCTGCCTGGTACCTCCATTTCCTTATTTTTGCCATTTGCAGTTGGTGCCACTGAACTAGCCAACAACTTTTCACTTTTTGCTTAGTTTTGGAAACATTTCAAATAAATTCTGGGAGGGAGAAACTGCTGTACAATTCACCTACTGTAAGCTGGTGAAATCCTAACTGGTCTACTAGCTTTTTTCTGTGGCCACACAGAAAGGAACTGGGGGCAAAAATAGCAGGTAGACATACTGTATAGGCATCATGACTATTTTCATTTTGTATGTGTGCATGATTTTCTTAGTCCTTCTCTTCCTCTCTATCCACTCATTGTTCCTTTATATATTTGTTTTGTGATTCAATTTTCATTCATTCTCTATATATGACCAAACTACTTTAACATAAAAGAGAGCCAGTTTGGGGCAGTGGTTAAGGCATCAGCCCAGAAAATGGGAGATGGTGCGTTCTAGTCCTGCCTTAGACACAAAGCCAGCTGGGTGACCTTGGGCCAGTCCCTCTCTCTCAGCCCTAGGAAGCAGGCCAGGGCAAACCACTTCCAAAAAACCTTGCCAAGAAAACTGCAGGCGACTTGTCCAGGCAGTTGCCAGGAGTCAACATTGACTTGAAGGCACCCCCCCCCCAAAAAACCCCTTCATAACATACTTTTTGTACTGCTCATCAATAGTACTTTTTGTACTATTTTTGTATTCAATCCACAATCATTCAACAGACATTCATTCTCAACCCTGTATCTTCTTGTGTCAACCATAAACACTTCCTAAGTAATGCATTCTCATTGTGTTTACCTTTTATTGCTCTGTTGTATGGAAATAATTCTTTCTTCCATGCAACAAAATGGACAGAACCACACGCTTGCTTTTTTTCTTTTTCTTTTTTGTAGCAAACGTTATTCCTTACCAGCGATCACTTACTATCCACTACTTCTCTACCAGCATGTGTGCCCTTGAAATGTATCCACCCATTAACCATTTCTTGTAAACATTCTACCAGGATACAGAAATTCCTACACGTGCGCTAGCATTTTTCTATTTATGTATAACTCGCAATCCTTCACTCCATCTTCCCTGTCAAACACAACTACCTTGCTCGTTCGTGCATTAGTTTTCAGATCCATACTGTGTTGCATTATGCAGTCCAACATTTGTTACCAGCCAGTTCCACAGCATCATCTGCATACAAAATATATACTCATATTCACATAGCCCACCATACCCGTTTCTAACATCACTACAAGCATTTCTCCTATGAATTTATCCATAAGTGCATTAAACCAGGGTTCCTCAACCTTGGCAACTTTAAGACGGGTGGACTTCAACTTCCAGAATTCCCCAGCCAGCAAGGCTGGCTGGGGAATTCTGGGAATTTTAGTCCACCCGTCTTAAAGTTGCCAAGGTTGAGGAACCCTGCATTAAACAACCAATGGAACAACACGCCCCTGTCATTCTCCCTGCCCTATTTTGAAGTGTTCCATTTATTCTTATGCATGCTTTACCTTCATTATACACCAATGTTATCACATTCAGCAACCATCTTCAACTCCATATTTATGCAAAATATTCCATAATTCAAAGTTATGAATGTTATGATATGTATTTTATAATTCAACAAATATACACTAAATGTCCTTTTTTCACATTCATATATTTCTCACCAAATTGCCAACGAGCAAAATCCTGATATATACAGTTCTTTTCTTGCATAAAATGATATTGCGCTTCCCAGATTTTGCTCGCTGTCACCTCTTTCAATCAGAATTCAGCTAAACTTCTTTCAGATATATTTAGAAAATGTATCCCTCCCCAGTACTTTTTGCATTCACTCTTGCTATCTTTCCCTTTGTATAAGGGAAAAATAACAGCATTCTAATATTGTCATGTCCAGATGTAGCCTCCAGAAACATATTAAACAAGTCACACAGACATTCCATAAGCAAACCAGATAAATATTTTGGTATCAGTCACATCATCTATATTTGCAGATGTAGTAGGTGTGGTTTATAAATTGCTAGGTATTCTTAGCACAAATACACATATTTATATGTAAAGACTGTTTCAATTTGCCTCATTTTATGCACCAGACAACATAATAATAGAAAAGGTTAATACTCATGAGATATGATCTGAAACAATCAAACCCTTAAAATAGCCAGAGAAGTTCTATTTACTTTTACCACTGAAAACAAAAAAGTAGCAAAACAATATATTCCTAAGTGCAATAATGGCACTTTCACAAACAGAGCAGCTCCCATTTCATCTAGCTATATCCTTCCTTCCTTCCTTCCTTCCTTCCTTCCTTCCTTCCTTCCTTCCTTCCTTCCTTCCTTCCTTCCTTCCTTCCTTCCTTCCTCCCTTCCCTTCCCTTCCCTTCCCTTCCCTTCCCTTCCCTTCCCTTCCATCCTCCTCCTCTTCTTCCTCTTCTCCTCCTCCTCCTCCTTCCTTTTTTTCCTTCCTCCTCCTCTTCCTTTTCCCCTTCTGCTTCCTCTTCCTCCTCCATTTCTGGTAGTTTTGTTTTGTTTTTAATTCCAAGCTAACTTCTTCAGGGAGTTTTGTGACTTTTGATATCCTTCTTCAGGATAAATTCATATTTTCCAACATCTTACATTTTAAAATGAGAGGCCTTACTGTAAACAAATTCTGGAGCCCATAGAAAGGGTAGAAAAGCAAGTATCTGAAGAACAATGGCAGGCCAGTGTCAACACAAATCAGATTACAAACAAGCCAGAAGAAACTTCAACATGCACACAGAACTCAGGGAACAGAATCAACATTCAAAGCCTGTTTGGATAGTCCCTCAAAAACCAAAAGCAAAGCAGTCATAATTACAAGAAATACAATGTAGAAGTTGCCCAGATAAATTATCTAGGTTAGGGAAGGGGTGAAGATACCGAAATATAAAGAAATAACTTGTCACACTAATAATTGGCCTTTGTGTGAAAGGTTGGAGGCATAGGCTTCAAGCTTCTTCTTCACCTCCTGGACCCCTCAAAACAGTGGGCACATTTTGAGGTAAGCAACATTTTAAAATGTTTTAAAGATTTTTTTTTTTTAAGTTCCCATACTTCCTTCCAACCCAGAAAAAGAAAACATGGAAAACTTTTTTTTAAAGTAATGGCAATATAAGATATACATTTATAAATAAATTATACAAATCCATATATACTCCTGTCTGTTTCACCTCACTGCCTCACCCTGTATGGTCCTTGCCAACCCCTTCCCCTTACTACATCATCCAAATTCTTCCACAAATGCTTTTTTTTTTTTTTTTTTTGCCAAATTTGTTTGACACACACAGAGAAGTGATGTAAGAGGAGTTATCCGGCTATCATTCCTCCTTGTTTTTTGTGTAAAACCAGCAAACATTGATTTCCCATTAGTAACTCAAAATGTTTCATATTGTCACACAGCACAAGGTGGAAAAGTACAGCACATAGCTGAGCTAACATATTTTTTGAAAAAAATAACCTCATGGGCATTGTGCATATTTGTAGAACACCCCATTTCCTTAATATCTAATTGTGTCACAGAATTAGCTGCCTATTTTAGGACTATCAAGTGTGTTTGCTCACACAAGATATTGGTACACAGCCTATCAGAGAGAAGCATTTAAAAATGCTTAATAGAAAAATGAAAAAGCTTGCGTGGGAGTGGGAAGGAAGTTGTTGGTGTTTGCTTAAGGTGCCTTGTAGGTCAACTCTTTATCTCTTTTTTTCCCTTTTGCATTTTGGAAAGGAGGTAGAGGACCAAATTAAATGCCCTTTGTACTCTTAGCTTGTGGTGATTTGTCCATTTGAAACTTGTTGAAATGGAGAATGCTTTGAGAGTATGGCTATTGCTGCTGTTCTGTGATATGTTCACGTAGAACCCTTTTCAGAAATGTGAGCAATGACATTCATGCTTCTGCCAGTAATTTCTCTTAAGCCTGTGAATTGACTGAGAAGTCACTATAGTACCAGGATGTATTTGTCAAAACCAAATATAAAATTGAACCATTAGGTCACACATATCCATACATTAGAGGCACAGAATAGCCCTGTTAAAAAGGGGTATAAAAAAGAATTGTACCTTCTCGTATTGATATAGCGTGTCCTTCAAAATAAGGTCATCCAGAGAAGGACTGAGTCTTAAATAATTACTTAATACACTGGGCACACAATGCTGGCTACTAACACCCTCTCACTGGATGTGTTTCCCTTCAGAACCAGCATACATCTTTTCTATGTTTCTGACAACCACTCTGTTAAGCTGGTTCAATGGGCATAACCAGAAAGGACCATCTTGCAGGAACCATACCCTGTCTCCTTCCTAGTGTTTTAAGGAATGACAAAATGTCCTATCTATCAATGATTAGTATAACTAAACTGCATTTGGAAATATGTATTTTCATTTCTTGAGTGGATATTTTGCTTGCACAGATTCTTTTAAAATGTGGATATCTGTCTAGTTTTGGAAGAGTAGGCTTTATACACCATTGATAAGCCAATTGCATGGACTACCTATTAGCTACCAAGCTGAATTCAAGCACTGAAGAACTTGGATTCAGTTTATTCTAAAGATGGTCTTCTTCTAAGTGATTGTTCAGATCATCAGAGGGGGACTTTCTGCTTTTACTACATGATCAGATTGTGTGATGGAATGGTTTGATGAAGGCCACGCTCAGGGAGATAAACATTTCCTTAGCCCCCAATAGGAGCGTGGGAAGGTTAAGAAGATGAGACTGGCACCACCCTAAGGAATTCACAGTATTTTGGCTTGCTGGCTTGGGAAGTTTAGATTCAGTCTGGAGAGATTCTGTCTTTGAGGTGGAAGCTAATAAACACAACAGAACTGTATCTGTCCTGTCTCGTGGAGTTCTTTGGGCTGAACCTGACAGATTGACACCAAATGAAAAGAGGTCTTTTCTGTGCTGAAATCCACTCTCTCCCCTGATACTTGAATGGGAACTAATTATGATGTTATTAGGTACCTACTTAAGACTTTCCCTTCCCCTAGGCATTGCCTGTATAAATCTTTGGGTGTATCCTTCCTTCCTTCCTTCCTTCCTTCCTTCCTTCCTTCCTTCCTTCCTTCCTTCCTTCCTTCCTTCCTTCCTTCCTTCCTTTTTATAATATTGTTCTTTATCTAATTTTCTTTTGGACTTTGACTGTCTGTAAGATATATATTTTAGTATTGTTTTGCCTTTTGAATCTGTAGTGTACGCTGTGCTGAAAAACATTTCCTTGACAGGAAAACTGTTATATAAATATAATTACAGTAACAATATTGTTTTGGATTGTTTGTAAATTGAAAAGATGAACTCTTCCTACTCTAAATAGTTTCACCATATTGCACACTGAATATGTGATTGTTGAAGAGGTAGAAAATACAACAGATTTAAGAGGCAGTTAGGTATCAGAAAGAAAGGATCAGTTTTATTGGCATATTTTCTTTCCTGTCCTACCCTTTGTTTAACAAGTTATTCTCTAGTACCATTAAACTAAAAAAACCCACAAAAACATATCATAAAATTATGTGACAGCCAAAAATTATGAAAAACATGGGGTAAGATAAATTTTCCTTGGATAACAGTGGATGAAGGAATTCTTCTATGTGAATATTGTATCCTTAATATAATAAAACAATGGATACTTATAATGCTTTTTTATCTGTTACTTGGGGAAAGTGAAGTATATTTATTGAGCTAGAGATAATAAACATGAGTAAGGAACTATAAATTTTCATTTGACATGGACATTTTTAAGTGTCAGGCTATGTGCTCCTCTTTTCATACATATTGCTTAATTATACTGTAGTATCACCACTAGACTTAACAACTTTCACTTGTTATTTCTCCAGAACAAATATAAGGTCAACAGTACTCAGTTGGTTGGTTGAAAATGATGCCTGAATATATCCAGAGAAAATTTGTGTCAAGCAATTACCTGAATCATTTTCACCACACAAAATTGTCAAAAATACCTTATTCAATGTGAAGTAAAAAGAGATCTCATGCTACAGTCATGTAACTACTTGACCATTTCATTGCATGTCCCTGTGTATACGCATTTATCAATTCCCAGGACCCATTCAACCTGCATGTAAACCTAAGCACAAGTAACTATATTGCTACCCTGTTTATCCCATGTCTTCATTTCTTCCACCTTCTTCTGTTGCTTCTTCTATGTTAAATAATAATAAGATGTTTCCTGGATCACATTGCTGTCATTTTCTATAGTGCTAAATAAATAAGGACATATTCATCCTACATTTTTGGCATATCAGATCAGTTCCCTCAAAAACCTTTAAAACTTATACTACAAATAGTCTTTAAGGGTTTTTCTCTCTTCCCCCTTCCACATAGCCCTGGAGCTCTTTCCCAAATTGCTACCAATATCAGCACCTCTGAGGAATAAATCATAGGAACATAAGAATATACCTGCTGGGTCAGATCTATAAAAGGACTTGATCATTTTTTTAATTTATTGTACTTTCTTAAAATACTCCATACACTTAAAAATGAAACTTAAAAAAATAGAAACCAAAAAGAAAAGAAAATTAGGGGAAAAAATCCCACCCACAAACACACTAATAACAGAAAAAGAAAAAAAATCTATTTTATAAATTATAGTCACTGGTTTACTCATAAATATACTACTTTAATCTTAATCTAATCTAAAATTTATATCATTGTAATTTTTTACAAAATATCTGCAATAATAACATATATTGCTGCATCCTTGGATTAATAGGGCCTTGATCATTTTCTTTCCCTCAGTGGCTCATTAGATGCCTCTGGGGGTAGCTCTGAGTTTGGAGAACTATGCTTTTCCAAACCCAGAAGTAATGCTGAGTCTTCAAGACTGATAGTCCCCAATAGACCTGTCCTCCATAAATTTATCCAATCTCCTTTTAAAGCCATCTGTCCTGTTTCAGACTGAGCACACACACACTGGCTTGATTTACAGGAGATTTACTGGTGAGTAGCAAGCAGTCAAAGATAGAGTCTGAATGCCCCCAATAGTACAGGAGAGTGAGGTGTTGGCTGAAAATTCAATCTAGAGTCAGATGGAGCATGGATTCACAAAAGCAGACATAGTCCATGGTAGTCCTTGAGTCAAACACCAAAGAGGTTAGTCAGCCAGTCCGAGTTAAAGAGCTGACAGTCAGGAAGCAGAGCAGGAAGTCAGCAAGTTGTTAGGAAGTAAGGACATAGGAATACAGACCCAAAGTTGGCAAGCTGTTGGGCCAGATGCAGGTATGGCTCAAGTACAGGCACTGGTGCCCTTCCTTCTTGAGGAGGTGAGCAGAGTGCCTCTGCTCAGCTCTCCAAACTTGCCAACACATCCTGGGACTAAGTGTTTTGCCAGGATCTGGTCCCTCATCACCTAATACTGTATCTCCTATACCTGTTACTGCTGATTTTTATTTTTTATTTTTTCCTGAGACAACCCAAATTGGCTGATTGTCTGGCATCATCTGAGGCTGGCAACATGATGGGTCAGCCCTCTCAGGCTCAGCCTCTGACTCCAAGGACACCATAACACCATCCAACTTAGTGGTCAACACTACATCTTGTGGTAAAAAGTTCCACAGGTTAATTAGGTGGAATTATTCATAATTCCAATTATTCGTTGGATGACCCTTGCTGCTAGTGTTTTGAAAGAGAGATAAAAACTTCTCACTGTCCACTCTCTCCATGCCATGTGAACATTTCAGTCTTATTACTCAGTCTCCTTTTTATTTTTTCCTAAACTAAAAAAATTCCAAACATTCTAGCCTTTGCTTGTAGGGAAGGTATTCTGTTGCCCTCTTTTTTTCCAGCTCTCTCTGTCTCTTTTTTCTTTTTTTCAGATGTGGGGACAGAAGTATATACACTATTTCAGATGTGGAAGTACTATAGATTTGTATTAGGTCATTACAGTGTTGGCAGTTTTATTTTCAGTCCTTTTCCTAACGAAGGGATATTTGTCTTTTTCACAGCTTCTACACATAGAGTCAACATCTTCATTGAGCTACCTCCTAGGATTCCAAGTTCCTTTTCTGGTTAGATACAGACAGCTCAAAACTCATTGGGGTACACGGAAAGCTTAATTCTTATTGCCAGTAAGGTAAACTTATTTAAATTAAATTTCCATTTCAGTTACAATGAATCTGCCTTTGGCTTACCATTCACTCAGTTTAAAGAGACCCTTCTGGAGCTCTTGCATTCATTTTCAGTTTTTACCATACTGATTAGGTCAACATCATCTTCCAGTTTAGCCAGATCACTCCTTACTCAAAATCTTTTGTGAAAAAAGTGGAAAAGAACCATTCCTGAGACAGATCCTTGAGGATTCCATTTCTTTCTTCCCCCCATTGAAAAAATATCCTGATTATACACTTCGTTTTCTGTTTCTTAACCAAGTGTGTATGATGCGGAATTTTGTCAAAGGCTTTTTGAAAGTCTAAGTATACAATGTCAGTATTGTCCCTTCCAACCACATGCCTACCGACTGTCTCAGAAAACTCTAGCAACTGATATTGTCTATCTTCCAGTCTTCCAGGATGGAGCCAATTTGAGGGACAATTTACATATTTTTGATACAAGGTTTTACATTTCGGTTCTTCAAGAACATTTAAGTGTGGGCCATCAGGATGTGTAATTATGTGGTTTCCTGAGATTCCTGAAATATTATGTCGTGTTACCTGCCTTTGATTTAGCTGGTCCAATTCTTTCCGTGTGAAAGTCAGTACAAGTTCAGAGATCTGTGCAATCCCTTCTGTAGTAAAAACAAATGCAAATAATTCATTCTGTTTCCCTGCAGTCTCCATATCATCTTTGAGTATCCTTTTTACTCTTTAGTGGGCCAACTCTTTCTCTCTCTGGTACAGCCCAAGTGCTGGCAACACCAATGTGCAATCGTATGTCTTATTTGAACTGCCCCCTTTCATGGCCTCTTAAGCTGAACTTCCCCCCATTTCCCATTCCTGTGTTGCAGCTGCCACAGGACCCTTTGCTACCTGTGACTTTTCAGACTGATACAGACCCCAGAGCATCCTGCAGGAGGTTCTGTGTACCTGTATGTGAGCCTACATGCATGACAATGTTCATGTGGGTGCACCCATATGTATGGGTCTGTAGAAAACTAACTCATTACCTGATAATGACCTTTCTTTCGGGTTGCGACCAATTCGGGTTGCAACCAGAGTCACAGAACGAATTAAGTTCGTAAACCGAGGTTCCACTGTACATGTTAAATAAATAAAACATCTAAATGGATCCCTAACCTAGATAATGACATCCAAATGGGATGGGTTTGCCCACATCTGAGAATATAGTAAGCCTGATTAATTAACATTGTTTCT
The DNA here is from genome assembly GCF_059951505.1 of Python bivittatus. Taxonomy (NCBI): domain Eukaryota; kingdom Metazoa; phylum Chordata; class Lepidosauria; order Squamata; family Pythonidae; genus Python; species Python bivittatus. The sequence continues at coordinate 86,694,602 of NW_028277075.1, read as the reverse complement.
TCCTACCAAATCTCATTGTTTTCCCCCTCAAACTATGAAATTCCTACTCCCTTTTACATGCTCTTGTTCAGAACTGGGACCATCATTCTAACTTTGACCAGCCAGATCAAGAAACAGTAGGCCATATTGGCAGGGAGCAGATGACATTATATTCACATTTTACAATGCTGCTTTGAATAAAAACTAATTTTGTCTGATATGAAAGATCTTTCTTTAAAAAATGGAATTTTGATGACATGTTCAGAAGTAGCTTCTGCATTATTAAATTGCTCATTGTGTTTTAAATATTGTTTGTAAAGCTACATATCTTTCTTTAAGAACTCTTGAATGTGGAATAATGGTTGTGGGGGGGGGGGAAGAATAAGCAACTAGCCTTGCAATCAGTTTTCTAAAATCGTATAATCAACCATGACAATTTTCATGTAATTTAGATTTCAAAATTGTTTATTAAAGGAAAGGAGTAGGGAAGAGTCTGTGAACAGCATGGCAAACATAACTGCCTTATTGTTTGATTGAAACCCTCATATCTCAAATGGATAATGCGTCAACCTAGCCATTTCAATCAAATTAAGTATTTGATAACCATTTTCAAACTAATCATTAATTTTGTGTGCATGAATTATTTATTTTATGCCAGTGGTGTTGGTTTGTTCAGTTCTATAAACAGTAAGATTGAGAGAAAACATGGCAGTTCAAACTTTTAAAAAAGTATAATTCTTTTATGCAACAGTAGAAATAATTCCCCCTATCCCCCCCTCTGCAAAAAAAATAAAAGATGGTAATAAATGATACAGGAGTAGGTAGTTAAATTTTAGGGAACTGGATATGGTGAAGAAGAAGAATTCAATCACAACGAAATAAATCACATCCAAATAACATTTTATGTTGTTTATATTTCACGTATCATCTGCAAACATGTTTAAAAATTTGGATCTCATTATCTAGGTTAGGGATCCATTTAGATGTTTTATTTATTTAACATGTACAGTGGAACCTCGGTTTACAAACTTAATTTGTTCCGTGACTCTGGTTGCAACCCAAATTGGTCGCAACCCAAAGGAAATTTCCCCATAAGGTTCAATGTAATTACCATTAATCCATTCTGGCGTGGAAGACAGGGAGGTGGCTATTGCTTGGTGGGAGAGTCCCCCTCCCTACGACCACGTGTCAGGGGCAGGAAATGGCCGCCGACCACGTGTCAGGGGTGGGAAAATGGCCGTGGGCCATGTGTCAGGGGCAGAAAATGGCCATGGACCACATGTCAGGGGCGGAAAAATGGCCGCGGACCACGTGTCAGGGGCGGAAAAATGGCCGCGGACTGTGTCACGGGAGGGAAAATGGCCGCGTATCCTGTTCGTACCTCGAGGCAGAGTTCGCAAACCAAAGCAAAATTTTGCAGCCAGAGCTGGTTGTAACCCAAAAAGTTCGTTAACAGAAGCGTTTGTAACCCGAGGTTCCACTGTACTGTATACCTACAACTGCATCCCTAAGAAGTGTACAGAATGTAAAAACACACACACACAAACATTAAAGTAGCATAACATTGAAAAAATTGACAAATATTTCTATAGGGGATGGATGTCCCAAAAAATGGTCTGGGGTTGACACCCAGTATTTTCCACAGGATGTAGAACAACCAGCAAGGGCTCTGAAGATGATCATTATGATCAGGCAGATTTACATGGGAGAAGGTGATCTCTCAAGGATCCTAGTCCCAAACTGTCTAGGGCTTTACTGGCTAATACTCAAATCCCAAACTTGTCTCAGTAGCAAATCAGTAACTAATACAACTCGTTCAACTACTATATGGAAGTAGTTAGCTGAACCTTAGAGTGTCTTTACTGTTGTCAGTTCTAGACTATGCCTCAGAGTAGCCCACATAAAGTGCTCTACAATAATCAAGACAAGTCATCACTGAGCTTCTCTTGATGATTCCATGAGCAACCTAAGTTATACAGTAGGTCAGATTCAGCCTAGTACAGCCAGCGCCACTGTTCAGTTTCACCTCTGCTAGTCAATTTCACCGGTCAGGAAAGGGAAACGAGGCAAACTGCAAGCTAATTGCCGGCAGGTGGCGGTAATTAACACATCGCGGAGAGTAAAGTGAAACCTGCAACATTGTAGCGCAGGCGGCTCCCCAGACACCCCGGGCAACGCCGATTTCAATGCTTCAGGAATACAGTGATCCAGAGGCTATCAGCGGCCAGTTGGAACATGACTTAAGAAACCCCATTTCAGCCGCATGAGAAAAGCCCCACAAGCACACCGACAATGTGGCCAAAAGATAACGATCATGAGGACAACGAAACCTGACGGAATCTGCCATTAAGGAAGGGGGAGGGAGATCACGATAAGCAGAGGGGTGACCCGGGACAAGGGCAGGGGCGGAACCCAGGGGTACTACAGGTCAAGGGGGAGACCCCTATAAAACACTGTAAGAAACCATGCCAAGCCAATCCTGGCTTTGTCTGTAACCATTACGCATTACACCTGAGTAAACTAACTTTTGTCTGAGCCTGTGTCTCACGAGGTTTTTGTTCAATGCCGAATGCAGTGATCCTTACATAGTATACCTATTCCTTCAGAGGTAACTCAACTTTGTATCTGTTTTCCAGATCCAGGAACACCTAACCATAGGTCCTTATTAGTCTCAGCCTCAGCTTATTGGCTCTCATCCATCCATCCTAGACCCTGGCCTAGGATGTGCACTATAGATATGACAGAGAAACAGAGCCATGTCTCAGTCAGTATCTTGATGATATTGGGCTTCAAATTTGAACAATTAGTATGGGCAAAGTTTGATTAAACTACTGGTCAACGGATATCTTTCAGAGTACACTTCTCTTAATGCCTGATAACTAATCATGCTTGTTGAGGCTTATAAGTAATTTCATCTAGAAACAGCCAAGTTATTAACTGCTGATTAGGACACACTTAAGCAAGTTGCATGTATACATAATCCCAGTTATCTATTATTCGTTATTCACTCAAGGTTGCTAATCTTCCTTGCTAACATTCTGGAACCACACAAAGACCAAATCTATTAACTGTATCTATTTTTAATTATTAAATTTATACCCTGGCTTTCTGCTTATATAAGCTCTCAGGATGGCTTACAACAATTAAGAATCAAATAGGCTGGTCAGATAGGCTGGTAGGGCACATTGGGCTTTGTGAATCATGTGCTGTGGGAGCTTCAATCTTCCTCTTTTAAAACCATTTACATTTGTATACATATACATGATCGCTACAATTTGTTCATTCAGCTCCAAATTCTACTCTTTTCTCTCCATTGATTTTTTCTTTAAGAGGGTATTTCCTTTCTTTGAGGCAAAATAAATGTTAGTGCAAATCCATTTTTGTAACTGGGGACAGTTTCTAGGATTTGTCACTGGATCAAAATAACAATTATTTCTGTCTACAGCCATTTTTAGGGTACAAACATTTTAACATGTTTCTCTTATTTCAGATACACTAGAGCTTGATTAGACTAAAAATGAAATACCCTAGTGGAGCCTGGAATCTAGTCTCAATTTAGAAGTATAGCAATTTCATTTGTAATGGTGATAAAGAAGCAGTTCCCAAGATTGATTTAATATCTATTCTAATCCTTGCCTACTCCCTAAACATATGCAGTTGGCATGCAACAGTTGGGGTTGAGAAAACAACAGTAATGCTTCCAAGTTCTTTCAGCAGTAACTCAAGGCAAATTCTTAATGATGGTTCTCCTGTGGAAGCTGGTCAGTCTGGTTTAATGGATTAGAGCTACTCCAGCTTTATGCTTGACCAAACACTTGGGTCAAATGCTTTGTCTGAAGAGGAGACAATTTACCAAGTGAATGACTCTAAGCCATTACATTGAACAGGGCTGGGTAACTCATAAACCACATGCAGCCACTAAATCCAATACACTTTAGAGCCCTTCTAAAGATCAGCCTTTCTCCTCAAGGGACAATTTGAGGACTGGCCATGCAGACATGACAGTGGAGAGTAAGCCATTGTGGGAAATACAATATGGGACTGTAAGCTCAGTGGAAAGGACATAACTGCATGGAGAAAGGCCCAGGTTCAGTCCTGGGAGGAGGAGGAGGAGGAGGAGGAGGAGGAGGAGGAGGAGGAGGTGGTGGTGGTGGTGGTGAGACTCTCCATCAGAAGCTCAGCAGTATGGCCAGAAGTCAGTGTCAAAATAGTGGGCTGGGAGATCACTGCTTTGACTCATTAAAAGGCCCCTTCATATGTTTTTTCTTTGGGGTGGGAAAAGAGATGCTGGGGAAGAGCTTTTGTTTAATTCATCCAACAACTGGAAATTGTAATACTTCAAAGAAGATATACATGCTTTGATTTTACATACCTATCAGCAGTAGTTAAATCCTAATGAGTATCCATGATACATGGGCTCTGAGTGCTACTCAGCTAAATTGGGATGTTTCATGACTTGGATTGGTTTGGGTGCTCAGTATTTAGTCCTAGCTTCGTGCTGGACCTGTAACCCTTTTGTTGGAAAATTGCCATGCATCATTTCCAGTTTACTTTGCACCAGGCATGCCCCCACTCAGACCTGATCTGATCCAGTATCCAGATCTGAGCAAGCACATATGCTATTCAGTTCAACTAGCTAAAAAGTATAGCTTGATGTTTATTTATTAAATATCAGCAAACATTAAAAAAAAAAAAGTCAGCTGGTAAAATGGGACAAAAAGCAGGCAAAACCACAAAGTGACAAAGAGATTTTTAAATAGGAAATAATATCAATAATCTATATTTATCTCTTATTGTTGTCGTTCAGTCGTTAAGTCGTGTCTGACTCTTCATGACCCCATGAACCATATCGCGCCAGGCCTTCCTGTCCTTCACTGCCTCCTTGAGTTTGCTCAGTTTCATGCTCATTGCTTCAGTGATGCTATCTAACCATCTCATCCTCTGCCGTCCTCTTCTCCTTTTGCCTTCAATCTTTCCCAGCATCAGGGTCTTTTCCAAAGAGTCCTCTCTTTGTATTAGGTGACCAAAGTATCTGAGCTTGAGCTTCATTATCAATCCTTCCAATGAGCAGTCAAGGTTGATTTCCTTTAAGATTGACTGGTTTGACCTTCTAGCAGTACAGGGGACTCTTAAAAGTCTTCTCCAGCACCACAGTTCAAAGGCATATTTATCTCTATATTTATCTAAATCAAAAGGCACTGAGCTTTCCAGAGCCATTCCAAACAGTACTGAGGGTAAGTAGCATTGACAGTCCCAAAGAGAGTAGCCTTGGGTTATTCCAGCCTTAGCTCTTTTATGTACAGAACAGCAACAAAATAGAGATAGAAAGTAGGACAGCAGGTGATCCCTCCTCTATTCTGTATTGTAAAAGAAACAATTTGGTGGATGGGGATGATGTATCCAACAGTACCCATCCAACGAAACAAATCTATGAAAATACTTTAATTTTCAAGTCTCCATTAGAGCCACAATGACAAATGGGTGCTGGACTGTTGGGTGCATCTTCTCCTATGTTATTACCTCTTTCCTGAAAGATCCTGTATTTATTCCCCATTTAGGTATTAGATGTATGAAATATCGGTTGTATGAAATATTTGGGCGTCGACCATTCTTAATTCAATGCTGCATGAAGATAAGTCCTTAGAGATTAAGCCTCCATTTCACTGTCAGCTCACGTTATATTCTGATCTTCATTGGCATCTGGGTTTTGTTTTCCAGTTGCAGCTTAGTAGTTACTTACTTTTGTTATTTAATAGAAATTGAGGTAATTTGCAAAGAAAGAAAGACTCATAAATAAATATTAGAATAGCAAATGGTTGGAATGTACACAGTCATGTTAGCTGTCTGCCAAGGAAGCAAACAAACCCAAAATGTCAGCTACCAGTGAAATGTACTCTAATATGCTCTGCAAATGTCTGTCCTGTTGCAATTAATGCAGAAAGACTAAGCTCGATTCAACATCTTACAATACTTTTCTAAACAGCTATTTTGTACTTGAGCATGTGCCAAATTCTTGACACCATGTTCATGTTTTTTGCTGTGGTTGTTTCAAATCTCAGGAACGTAGCATACTTTATAATTACTCAATATAACACCAAACTAAATTACAGTATGTATTTCTATTACTAGACCAAAAGAGATACTTTTTGTAAAGATGTATACAGAGAATTGTCAATAATACTCATAACATCATTCTTTCAGAGATGTTGAGGAAAAACGGGAGGAGGGAATGCTTTTGTAAGGATTATCTGTAATATTTATGTTTTATTTTTTATTTATTTATCAAACCTATCCCCACCCATCTCCCCCCAATGGGGGACTCTGGGCGGCTTATAACATATTAAAACAATAAATAAATATACAGTTAAAATGTATAAGAAAACACATTTACACAGAATAAAAGGAAGAGGAAAAATCCAGGAGGCTGATGGAAGCAACACCAGGCCTCTAGGGGGCTAGCCAACCCCATATCTGATGACCTCGCTCCCTACCCCAGGCCAGATGGCAGGGCCAGGTCTTCAAGTCCCTCTGAAAGCCCGGGAGTGAGGGGGCCCATCTCACCTCCAGGGGCAAGATGTTCCCAAGGGTGGGGGCTACCGCAGAGAAGGCCTGCCTTCTGGACCCCACTAGTTGGAGTTCTTTTGCTGAGGGGGTCCAGAGCATGCCCTCTCTGTGTGATCGGGTGGGATGGATTGAAATTGTGGGGGAGAGGCGGTCCCTCAGGTAGCCTGGCCCCATGCCATGTAGGGTTTTAAAGGTGATAACCAACACCTTGAATTGGACCAGGAAGCAAACTGGTACCCAATGCAGCTCACGGAGCAATGGTGTTATATGGGTCCTTCTTCAGACCCCAAAATAGCTCGCGTGGCTGCATTCTGGACCAGCTGAAGCTTCCGTTTTTGAATATTCCATTTTTAGAACAGCACATTGCTATTTTACATCTACAGCCCCCTTCTTAAAACTAAATCTGAGAAACAAAACACATGGCTGTAAGATCTAGGAATCAAGACACACACACACACACCACACATACACTCACACGCTGCCAGTTTTTTCCTTCTTCCTTCTCCTTCCATTTCTCCCCACTACTAGGGCTTGGAAAGGTAGCAAGAGAAGGGGGGTAGGGGGAATGGCTGTTTAGATACCAGTCTCAGAGATCACTCTACCCCCCCCCCCACACTTCTCTTGCCAGACTTCTGAACATGTGACCACTTCCTGTTAATGGCAGCCCAAAGATGACTCACTAGCGGCTTTTATTTGAGTACTAGGTGATCAAGACATCTAATCTCATCACCTCTCCTACCCTTTGAGTTTTGTTAATCTTTCAAGTATCATCATCACTGTATCTGCCTTAACAAATTGTGCCTCATTCCACAACTCAAAATGTTGTTCATTTATAAATCCCCATAAGGGCATCCTTCCTCATTTACCAGCCCCACAATCCTAAAAGGGAGACAATTAAAGAAGAATCTTCTGATATCACTTAGTGCTCACCCAAATGTTTGCGCTTCTATCTCTTCCCTTCCTGGACAGCCCTGTCACAACAAAGGATGAAGGCTGTGCTTTGAATTCTCTAGCCTCCCCTCCCCTCCCCTCCCCTCCCCTCCATAATATGATTGCTCACTGCAGATAGCCTAGATTCCCCAAAGCAAGTGAATCCCACCTGACCCATGAGTCGATTTCTACATCCGTCTTAGCAGCCAGTGCCAAATTTATCTTTCTCTGGACCCTGTTAAGGTATTTCTGATCCCCCTGTTTCCTTGCCACAATGACTTGGGCAGCATCTCAGACTAACTGATAAGAACAGCTAGGACTGAAAAATTATGTTGGCCCATCAACATTCTTAAATAGATGCATTCAAGATGCACCAGCAAAACTGGTGTAGTCATAGTTGGATGATCTCCCTTTATTGATCATACTAGCTGCATATCAGATGAGCCACTGTATCCTGGCGATCTCAGCAGCAACTTCAATAATTGTCTGGATATGTTTCCCTTGTTGATAATTTAAAGACTCCACAGTTACTATTTAGAAGCCTCTACACCCATCCCCATTATCATTCTGAAAATCAATGAGAACTCAGTTTTGTTGTCTCTATTTGCTATTCATATGAACTCACCAATTCAGATAATTGAAATCACTTGGGTCTCCTGCTGTCTTCTGTTTGTGCTCTGACCTACAAACCTGGCACAAGGAATGCCACTCTGATTTTAAATGAAGATGTGTCATATCTATATGAAAAAGGAAAAATTAACTGACTCTACAGCATTTCGTTTCATTTAGCACAGCATTTGGTTATTAATAATGAAAGCCCAAGAAAGATAAGGCAGCTTTCACTCTTTGAAGCTACATTTTAAAAACTTTGAAATCCATAATATATTTATGTTTGGTATGCCATTGAAATCTGGACTATGGGTTGTAAAACTGTCAGTTTAGGAAGAAAAGACATGAAAGTCTAGAATATTCAGAACCATCAAATGTATTTGGGGGGGGGAACCTACAATATTGTTTTAAGTCAGAGCATTTAATAAAAGGAATAGGAGACGTAAGACAAAAATACTACATTGAGTATGGTTGGTTAGATTCTTTCGTATAGTAGTAGCAGATAATCAGGAAAGTTATATATTGAGAGCACTGAAGAAATATTATAGTGGAAGAAAATCTTCTCTAAGTCTTTGATCAATATAGAGCCATTTCATTTAATAGCCAAGACTTTACACAGCCATTAAGTTTTATATATATTGAGTTTCCTGAATAGTGCATTTGTTGATTTCTAGCTCCCACATCCAGAGGTACATGCCAGATAACTTTAGACCAGGAAGGAGAAAAACCATTTTTCCTTTTATTTAAATGTATTAACAATTGACTACACAGTGGAGGAAATATAAAAGGAAAATACATATAACCTTATTTAATTAGATAATCTAGGAACTTAGAACTTGGACATAGACAAACATTATGTCACTGTTGTGCACAATTAATAAGTTTAAATGGATGAAGTAAAATCATTTTCTCTGTAATTGTATTAATACTCTGTCTGTGTGTGTGTATTTTCATTGCAACAATTTTCCAGCTTATTTGCTACCATATGGAAATCTTCAAATCTTCAAATTACATTTTCTCTGGCACATGGGGAAACGTTTATCATATTGAGTTTCCTTGGTGTTAAGCATCATCTATAAAACATTTTAATTATATTTTCACTAATTTTGGCCAAGATCAATTTCAATTCATTTGTCAGTAAAAAAGTAATCGAGTTCCATCCAGCCTTTAGGCCTTCTAAAGAATCGAGTAATGGTATCGCGCTCCACTTTGTGAAGTAAACATGTTCAATAACACACAATTCAAATGAACTCTTTGTTTATGAAGACAACTCTTTGTCTATGACAGTGTAGAAGGCTAAATCATGCTTTTAGGAACAGTGCTCCACATTTTGCAAAAGTGAATCTGGCTGTATCCATTTGTAATCCCACTTTTCTGAACAGCTGCTTTAGAAATCTATAATGGAGCATTAACAAGCACTATTGTGCATGAATCAGATTACATATGGACCCTGGAAAGAAAAATTTCAAGAAAAAAAATACATTCAAAAAGGGGAAAAGGCTTTGGATATGCACAACCTATAGTATTTTTTGAAAATCTGCATAAAAGCAAACCCAACAGTTACACATGCATATTCTGAGAGACTTAAATAAAAGCTAACTTTCTTTTTTTTTCCCCTTCAGAATGGTGCCATACTTTTTATTATACTCTAATTATTTTGAAACTGACATCAGAAAGTCTGTGATTTTGAGTTTTGCTACTGTGATATGACCTTGGTTACTAGGTAGTCAAGGTGTTGCTGGGATGGAAACTTATGGTCCTTCTGATGATGCTTGATTACAACTCCTGAACATTTGGCCATGCTGGTTAGGGTTGTTGGGATCCTTAAGGTGGCTAAGATTGCTGTTGTATTGTCTAAGGGCATGCCCTGACAAAAGTCAGTTTGATAATTCTGGAAGTGACCTGCTTCTCCTTGGACTGATTTACTGAGCCCAATTCAACTCAGTCTAAATCCAAGTCTCTATATCTCGTTCTAGGGAGTGAAGCTTAAGATATAGCTATAAGGTTTTTGTGTTCAGCATCTTTCCATTTTTATAGAAGGAAGGAATTGCCAATAACTTCTTTATATCTTGGAAGAACTGGACAGAGCTGTCAAGCAAAAGTGACCCTTCTGAGAAGATCAAATCCACCAGGTTTAATACGAACAGATTTAGGGGAGCTGTGCAGAAGCAGCACTCCAACATGCCTCCTTGTAGACTTTCTTTTTGTCAAAGCAGCCTATACCTCCTTCTAAGCTGTGAAACAGTAAGCAGAGGACTCTCCCAGGTGGAATTCAAGGTAACTGCAATCAACACATACTATCAAACCTAGAAATATGAGGAAGTGAAGGCAGGCCTGTTCAGTTAAACCCTTGTTAACAAATACAAAAGCTAAGCACTTGGAAACGAGCTGAACTCCTGGTGACTACACAGATCTGTCCATGCAGTTTTCTTGGCATCTGTACAAAAGTGGTTTTACCACTGTCTTTTTCTGAGAATTTTTTTCAGTGTCCCATTCAAACTTATAGCCTTGAGATTTCATGGTGATTTCCCAGTTAAGCATTAAGCTGATCAAACCCTGCTTAGCTTTTTGAGATCAGCCAAAATTGGCTAGGTGCAACCACCCATAACACATAAAAAAGGATTTAAAAATAAATAGCTTCTGTTCAAAAAGTACATACTGTGTCAGCCTTCCCTAACCTGGCACTTCACAAATGTTCAACAGAAGGAGACCCTGGTGGAGGCAAGCCATGGCCACAGCTATTTTGCAATGCATCACTCTGAAGTCTGCATGACTCAAAGTTTGCTGATTGGGAATTTTGAAAGTTGCAATCCCACATCTGAAGGCTACCAAGCTGGGAAAAGTTCCTCTATGAGTATAATCACAACAATATAAACAGAGGACTTATTGTTTCAGCATCCAGTTGTTCTCAGGAAGAGCCTTAAATACTGAAAGTGTCTGGTCTCCATCCAAATACACCTGGAATTGATCAGAGCTAATCACAATAGCTGGTTTACTCAGGAATAACTTCCTATTCATCCCAATTCTGGTGCTCCTCTAAGCAGTCTGGCTCTTGCCATGATGGCATCAACCCTCATATGGTCTTGGAAGACGAATGTCTGTGTCAAGGCTAGAGAAGGTTGGAGAGTTAGGACAGTGCAGGATGGCTTTGCCAAGTTCACATTTCTAGCCCTGGCACCACAGAATTAGATTTGCCATATCCTTTATTCAGCTCTTTCTCTTCTCCCCCCTCCCCCCCACCTTGGAAGAGGATTTTTCCAAGAGGACCGTGACATCAGGATCAAGGATAACAACATTGGTCAGAAAGCTTAAATTGTAAATGTACTGTCACTGATTAATTTTTTCCAGTGCAAAAAACAACAACATTGATTTAGATGTAAGAAGAGTGACTCAAAATCCATTAGGAAGCAGAAAATATAGCATAACTATGAAAATCAATGCTTTTGGCAAAATAGAATACAGCAAAAGGAGAAATCATACCTCATACAGGCACTGAAGATTGAACTACCATGAAATACAGTTGTTGAAGAATAAGATACAAGACTATTTTCAGTTCAGTGCTGGAAAATGTAGGAGAGTATTAAATTTTTATAGGAACATATAGGAAATAAAGATATCTGAAATTCTGATGATACGTTATAAGCTTCTTGAAATAAATTATTTATTTTCTAATTCAGAAAAATATATTAATACTTTGCAATGCAAGATCATTTTGGTAATTTTTGCAATTACTAATACAACATGTGGATATTAATGTTGACATTCTCTATTTCAGCCAATGACTGAGTTTACATGTCATGCTAACCCATTATTTTTTTAACGGTGGTATATTGGATAAGCCACAATTGTCTGGTTCACACACTAAATCATTCATCATAGAATATCTACCAAAATAGCTGGGACTCTACAATACAAAATGAAATAAAACATATCATAGTTTACTCTAAACCAGGTCTAACTATAATCCAGATCTAGATTGAAGGGGAAGGGCAATTGTGCTTGCGATTCTGGAATGGTCCAGTTTGGTACTCAGCAAGTTTTTTACAGTTTAGTTCACTAACATACAGTTATATATTAATTTCTTTCCTGACCCATAAGCACTATGGTATTATTTCTATATTAGTTATATTTCTGTCAGGCCTAGCCCAAAGAACTCCTGGAGACCATGCAGGTTCAATCAGCAAGGTTTATTAGCCAGCGCTTGTTTACAGAAATCTTCTCAGACTGACCACTAGTTCCCAGGCACAGCTATTCACTATCTTCTGGATTTTTTAGGGATGCGCCAGTTTCCTCCGCTTATCTCCACAGCATTGCTCTGGAGACGAGAGCGCCATTTTCACCCCCCTTCCTCCATTCCAGTCCATCACAATTTCAATAATATAAAAAAAGGAAGAATGTGAGAATCTAGCCATTGTGTCTTGGAAAATAGTTAATGACTCAGTGTGTTATGTGAATGCAGCCAGCCGTGGTTTATTCACTGAACCATGGTTAAGCAAAACAAGGTTTACTTAAAGTTGTGGACTAGACTCTACTTTGGCCCTATGACATTATGTTAAAACATGATCAGCTGCTAACCAGCAGTTTGGGGGTCCTTCTGGATTGATGACTCCTGCTCCAGCAGCAGGTAGAAGTCAGGACTAGAGGGTCTTCTGCCCAGGTTTGGCTGGTGTGCCCCTTGTGGCCTTATCTGATATAGGAGGACCAGGCTACATAATTCACATCCTCATCGCCCCTTGATTAGACTACTGCAAGCCCCTCTTCAGGGACTGCCTTTCAAGACTACTCAGAATCTACACCTGGTCCAGAATGTGGCAGCCCATGAGCTCCTCAGCACCCGGTGCTGGAAGCACATAATGCCTGTCTGCAGGCCCCACACTGCTTAATGATAAATTTCTGGGTACAATTTAAAGTGCTGGTTTTGACCTAGATCTAGGGAGAGATTCTCTGCTGGCCCACGTTTCTGAGAGGTGAAGGAAGCTGAAGTCAGAAAGAGCAGCTTTTCTGTGGTGGCCCCAGTGCTCTGGAATCGTCTCCAGGTGGTGTCCAGGAAGAAGCTAAAAACAGAACTATTTTGGAAACCATCTTAGCAAGATTTATGCACTGTGCTATCTTTTGTACCTTTTTATTCTCTTGCTTTTTTTTTTTTTTGTATTTCATGTTGTTTATATTGCATCTTTTCATTTGGGATTTTATGATTATTTTTTCATTAGTGTTTTAATCCTACCGTGGCTATTTTAAGTTTTTGCTATATTATGCATCCCGTAAGCCACCGAGAGTCAATGGATTGTGGCGGGATATAAATGTAATAAGCAAATAAATGTGCCTAGGCTAAGTAATAAAGGTGGGCAAGGATGATTTGAACAAACAGGTTTTAGAAAAAAGCAAATATTAGAAGAGCAAACACCTTTTCCCCAAAGAGGTCTCCACAGTTTGAGATACACCAGTTTAGGATTTGTATCTATAATTACAACAGAGAAAATGTCCCGGGAGATCACAATTGGGCCAAGCTGGAAATGACAGGCAGGTAGGGAATGAAGTAACACGTAAAAAGCTGTTGCCGAAGGCTGGAAAAAAGGCAGACGCTCTTGCTTAACAAATGATTTAGCAGCTATATATGTGCAACTTAACTAACAACATGAGACACAAATAACTTTGATGTATGCAGCTTAGATGCTCAAAGCATACATAAGGACTATGGTTTTGTTTCCAGGTTTAATGGTTAGGGCTACCAGATCTGAGCCACACAGATCCAAACAACCAGTAGGTGGCAGCAAAGAGTTCAGGTTTTCTGTATCTCTTTGCAGCCCTCTGATGATCATCCAGACCTTTGCAGCCTAGTAATACGCCATTCCTTTGTAACACCTTGTTTCTAATCTGCCATCTTCATGAATAAGGTGCTTTGCAGAATATACTTCTCCATCCTTTTTAATTTTTTTTTATTATCATGGAATTCTGAAACAAATTTAATTCTGTATTAAGAACACTGAAATCTCATGAGGCTCGGTGATCTTGTGAAATTTGGGGCACTGGATCCTGGAAATACCGTTGAGGGGGTTCACAAGTACCATGCACCCTCAAGTTCCATCTTGCCAGCTCCGAGCTTATGTGAAGCTCTGTAAAAACTTCAAGTGACAATACGGTAGTTAGTATCTAAGAAAGGCTGAGAACTGCTGTTTTATAGGATTGCATGCCAGATGTCTTGCTGGTAAAAGCTTCAGAGGCAGATACATTTATTTAGATTATCACTGTGAGGAAGAAGTTACAATGCTTGCTGAGATTTTTTTTTTTTTATGACTGAGCCAGATATATAAATGAACTATGCAAATCAATGACTTCCATTCTGCTTCCAAGGCACAGATCAAAAGCTAACTTCCTATTCCCACTCCGTAATGATTACATGCACCTTACACTTGTGCTGTCTTTCCATTTATTTATTTAAAAGATTTATATGGCTGCCCATCTTAAACGACTCTGGGCAGCTTACAATAACAGTAAAACCAGTAAGTATAAAATAACCATAATAAAATAGTAGAACAATCGAGCAAAAACAAAACCCCTGCACCATAATCATATTAACATTCAAGTGATTCGTGATTCTCTTCCTCTATCCCCACCCCACCCTCACCCCAACCCACTACCTACCTCTTTTATTTCAAGCTTTCAAGCTGCCTTAACAGTGCTGACAGTCACATCTATTAGCCGTCCCCATCAATACTTGAAAACATTGTTCTAAGCAAAAATGTACTGTTAAATATAACCCTGGTTGCTAATTTAATTGAACAGGCTAATGACAGCACACTGACAAGGCTAAGGTGTGTGACCTAATGATTTATGAGGCATGTTACATATCCAGGCACATTGATTTCCATGACTGGGCCACAAACAAGAGCAGGCAGAGAATAATTTGCGATTCCTTTATTGTTTTAAACATCTCACCTAGAGCTCACTTCTTGTTACTTTAATAATAAAGAAAAAAAATACATCTTTGAAAATTGATTACCTGGGGAACCGTTGCAAGGCATGGAATTGATTTCTTCTTCGTCTCGCCTGGCAATAGGGCAGCTCTTAACCAATCTTGGCTGGTCTTGAAAACCAAGCAGAATCAGACCTGATTAATACTTGGAGGAAGATCAAGGCTCTAAGATTAGGGAAAGTTTAAAAAATATCCTGGGAAAAAGGAGTGGCCAACCATTACCATCTTGTTGCCAAGGAAACTAAACAGATGCAGCCATGAACTCACCAAGAAGCTCTCGACTTGAGAGAGGCTTTATCATCAATCAGTTTATATATATATATATATATATATATATATATGTGTGTGTGTGTGTGTGTGTGTGTATGTGTATGTGTATGTATGTATGTATGTATGTATGTATGTATGTATTTGTATATATATATATATATATATATATATATATATAAAATGTACAATAGTGTCAACTTGTTTTCATGGACAAGAAAGATTTTGGTGACAAAAGCAGTCTTATGTAATATTCTTTGGAAGAAAAAGGCCATAGTGAGTAGTGATGATATAGATTGTGTCACCTACTTAAACGAAAAGTCTGGAGAAGAGATTAGGTCAAACCTAGGCCAATGGTTCCCATCACAAAACAGGAGCAAATCTTTGCAATCTGCAATTATAGTCAAAGGATCTCCAGTTTCTTCAACAAATAATGGAAATGGCGTACCTTTTAATATTTTCTTCCATTTTCATTGTGATATCTAGAGTAGGGGGAACCCACAAATTTTTCAAAATAATAATAACATTTTCTTTTTTCCAATTCCATCCTAAATTCTTGAAGAATTTCAGCATTTCTGTGGATGATAGTCTGTAATCCAATTTTAGTTGTGTATACTATCATTTTAATATTTTTGAGACAGAACTATGAGTTTGCCCTTAGTCCTTCCAAATTTTCGCATGCACCAGTATATGATCTAACAATATTGCTTCACGTACTATTAATCAAGCTGGAATTTCTTAAAATCAATCTTTTTCCGCCTTCCCTGTGTGAGAAGGAAATCCTCCTCCCCATGATGCTGTCTTCCTGCAGAGATCAAAGCAAAAAGTGAGAAACTACCATTAGAATGAACCAAATACATAGATTAAAATGCAGCGAGAGACGCCAAGCTAATGACATTCCTTCCTAGCTGAGGTTTAACAGGAGATCTCTTTGATCAAATAAGGAGGGATCCTTTCCCCCTAGGAGATTACCATTTCAATCAAAAATTCTAAACTCTTTTGAGGAACAATAGCAAAGCTTTCTCTGTGTAAAAGGCTTAAAGGGAAAGGCTCACTGCGGCCATACCTGACAGCTGACTCTGTATGTTGCGCTCTTGGAAATAAACTTCATCTCTGTTTCAAGCAACTGCCGGTGCATTTTTATTCCCGGCTCGGAAACAAACTTGGAAAGATTTCTTTCCAATACCTGAAACTGAAGAATCCTGTTTTGACTGAGAAAATGCTTACCACAATGCCTTCTGCCACAGCACCAGGCCCGATAGAGAATTTTAGAAAGCCATTTGTTCAACCTTCCTCTGAAAACACATTTAGTATAAGAACCACTGGTACGAAGATTTCTTAGAGGGAAGGGCTTTGAAAATTAATTTTTACACATACACACAGCACTGTTTGCAAGTGCTTCTCAACATGTCTCACCTGCCAGAGGTTGCTTCTGTGGAGATAGTGTACTACTACTTTACAAATTATCAGTATGTAGATGAATATTCTCAGTCATCCAGGTGGAATTATCTGGAGGTTGAGTTTCACAGCGAAACATATCAAACCAAAAGAAAAGAAGTCCAGTTGCCATGACTCAACTTCCAGATTATCAGTATGTAGTTTAGGACTGGCTGCAGGAACAAACAAACTGATATTTGAAACCTCAGTCAGCTTTACAGAGTCCGCACACCATTGGTTAAGAACCTTAACCAGTGAATAAATAGTTTTTATTCCTTAAAAATAAAACAAGACCAAAAAAAGATCAGATGTCATGCTTCTTGGGCTGGGGGGTAAAGGGTGGGAAGCACAATTCTTGCTGATAATATTATTTGTTTGGGGTTTGGATGTTTCAATAAGATTGTGGTGATGGTTTTATCATGAAATTGTCTTAAATCATCATATATGAATTTTATTTTATTTTATTTTATTTTATTTTATTTTATTTTATTTTATTTTATTTTATTTTATTTTATTTTATTTTATCCCTTCAGATCAATGTTGACTCCTGGCGACTGCCTGGATTTGTCCCTGCAATTTTCTTGGCAAGGTTTTTTGGAAGTGGTTTGCCCTTGCCTACTTCCTCAGGCTGAGAGAGTGACTGGCCCAAAATCACCCAGCTGACTTCATGCTTAAAGTGGGACTAGAACTCTCATCTGGTTTCTAGCCTGGTGCCTTAACCATTACACCACACTGGCTCTCTTATATGAATATTATGGATAGTGATAGACATGAGTAAATGTTTCAGTGGTCAAGTTCTGTTGTAAACCATTTTAAATGCACTCTACCATAGGAAAACTACTCTGTAAATCAAGTCCCCGTGCCCTTCAGCCCAACCTAATCTCTTTATTGATGGTTTGGGCAGCACAGGTCCCTGCACACTTTCTCCAAGAATACGTGATAGCCACGAGCTTTTGCATCAGAAGAGTATTGACAAGGTTTCATAACATCTCTAGTCCCTTCCCCATGGGTCAGGTAGATAGCAGTAGGCAGACTAGTCTTAGCACTAAGCTCTGTAACAAACAGGTCTACTTTTCCTCCCTCTCTTTCTCTTCCGTTCTTTTCTTGTTGGACTGGTAGGCAAAATGGGCCATGATGACTGGGGTTGTACAAAACATTCTGTGCACAAACTGTTCCAAGCACAGAACTGCTGTTTTTAAGTGGTCCATGTCCCATCCAAAACATGTGTTTCAGGTGCTTAGGCTGCTGCAAAGTAGGATTGTTTTATTCCAGGCAAGAGGGGTTAGGGAGAAGAAGGGAGGAACTGGGGAAAAACAAGGACATTGACAAATACGGGGGAAGGCAAGGAAGAGAGGAAGGAAAGGTGCAGGGATGATTTGGACAAGCAAGCCAGTGAGATGTGACATGCTAAGATATCAGTGTCAGCTGTGTTGGAGGGAAGGAACCCTGAAGATCAGGAGGTGGGGTTGGGGGAGATGGGCTGGTGGGATATGCCAAGCTGGAACATTGGCAGTGGCAGAGGGGGAGGTAGGAAGGGAGACTGAGTGTAGATGAGTAGGTAGGACATCATTATTCAGACATCAGCAGCACCTAAGGGGAGGGTGGGAGGCAAAAGGCTAGAAATGTGAGAGGAAACAGCCTCTAGAATATGCTGTGCTAGAAGCTGCTTTGGGAAGAAAGAGGGCGTGGCACACACACAACCTCACTATATCCTTCCATCCAGACTTTGTTTCATCTGAAACTCAGAACCGTGATTTGTTTTCCCCATAGTTTGTTTGACAAGACATAGGGGCCATATACACATAACACTAAGCCATAAACCATGGTTGACAAACTATAACTGGATTTATACATTTCATTGGCCAATCACAAATAAATCACATGATGTGTTAGCATGATATGTGAACCCAGTCAGTAACAAAGTGGATTCAAGGTATCCATTTTGGTCACATTTTTGGAAGAGCCAGATGAAATTTACTTAGCTTTTTTTTTTCTGTTTGTCTTTATGAATTGGGAAGAAAAAGTGTCACAGTTACCACATTGCCCCATGTATTCATCAATACAGAGCAAACAGCAAACATAAATATGCAAACGCACCTTCTGCTTTAATTGGTCCATCCCAAGAATTGGGGGCAAGACAGGGGGAATCATGTTGTGGAAGTGGCATTTGAATGGTGAGAGAATGATAGGATCGAATGATAGAAGTCTAGAGTTTACAGTGAAATTATTTCAGATCGCAAGGACAAATTCCAACCCATTCCATTATTCAGTATGTAATATGAACTGCAGACAATAAACAAAGCCATATGAAGGCACCTTTCTCACCTACGTTCAGCTCCAGCTACTGTAGGGTAGAGTCAAATCTTTCCTTGTTTTTGTTCTACTATTTTGTTTGTTTGCTGGTTCAGTTGGCCTCTTTTGTAGAGTTTTCAATGGGCTAGATGTGTGTGTCTCTTTCATAGAAGTTTTTTGATTAGCTGCCAACAACTAAACTCTTCAAATATGAAACATTTGTGAACAGATGGATCAAATATAAGCCTGTGCAAGAAACAGTGAGCATATTTTATATCCTAAGGGCCAAAATATCCCATCATTTACCTAAGCCATATTTGGTAGGACTTTAAAAGGAATCAGAGCAACCAGATGCTCTCTTCGATTGCTCTGGTTAGAGGCAAAAAGGCAGAAGGGTTGGGAAGCGCATATCCCTGAGAGCTTAGTAGTGTTTGTGAGGTTTTGACTAACAACCCATAAATGGTTGACTAACTTTTTTTCTCACGCACAGTGTCACCACAGTGTAAGTAATGAACTAGTCAAACATCCTGAAAATTAGACAGCTGGGCCATTTAAATTATACTATACACGTTCACTGTAGATTTCATTTTCTGATTTTGTTTCCCTTCAAGTACCATAGAATAGCGAGGCGCTTTGGCACTGATCTCCTTTGGCAAGTTTCTGTATTAAGTAGCCATCGTACTTTGCTTCTGCAGGTGGGGGTGGAGAGCAGGTGTCACATCCTACTTTTTATATCTGCAGTATTCGCTTTGCTGAAACACTGAAACAGAGCAAAGAAAAGGCCTTCTACAATGACACATGGCAATCATTTGAGTGCCAAAGAATGTTAACATGCCAACCGGGGTGTGTGTGTGTCTGTGAGTATGGGTGTGTGTTATCTGACAAATCCCTGAAAGGATCACATCTTAATTTATCATTCTGGCATCATTTTGCCTGAAACTAGCCCATTTGAAGGTGAATCGGCTATTTTATTCAGGCTTCATTTATGTATTTGTTTATTGTTTACTTATTTATTTATTTATGTATTTATTTATCTGACTGATACCCTGTATTTCTTCCAAGTGCTCAAGGTGGGTTCCTTGCTTGGGCACATCTATAGAGACCCCCTCCAACCCAGATTTGGGATCTGTATGCCATTTACATTCTGATTTGCAAAAGGATCCACTGAAGATCATTTCAAAAATGTAGAAATAATTGTTATTTTTTAAAACACCTTCCACTTGGAATACTTACCTCGTTGTCTCCAGAGCAGACCAAATACACACTTTATGTTGTAGAATCTTTTCAACCTTTGTGCATTTTCCTGTGTGTGAACTTGCCACTTCAGTTTAACTAGAATGGTTAAACTGAGCTTGTGACAGAGTGTAGGGAGGTTGTGGCTGATCTAGGAACAGTAGAAAAGGTGCAATAACTATGAAACTGTGTATGTGTGTAGATTAGTTGGGGCTGTTCCTTGGCTGAATGGGATATAAGCACAATCTGTCCTTGGGGTAAGAGGTAGAATGCTGAAAATTAGCAGCCATATTGTGGGCTTGGTTGCCACTTGAGGAGATATATCCGTTTCTGCTTGATGAGGTTTCCTGACAGCTGCCCCAGCTATATGATTCTGAGTTGGGGGATTCCCTTATACATTTTAAAATGGATATCCTTTTAAAGAAACCAGTGTGCCTGCTAAATATGTGTTGTGATTACTCAACACACTAGAAGCAAGGTCGCTGTCTATTGAAGAGTTATGGTGGGAAAAAGAGAACTTGGTGTTGGTAGGACTTAGAGACTCATATTTGATGAGGCAGAGCATAATATCCATTTAAAGACAAATGTTGTGATAGTATTATACCCACACGCTGACAATCTGCTAACTTGCTTCAAGTTGTGGGTCACGGATGGGGCTGACTTTTAATGCCCACCTCCTTTCCCCAGAATTCAGGAGCAAAATTCTCTGAGGTTTCTTGTAATGGTTTTAACAATGTTTTTCTGTGGATCAAGACTCTCATTCCACCCAATCTGGATGCTGTCATTATAACAAAGTCAGTTGTGGTTATAGTAACTTCACTTACTGAAATCCAAGACTTGGATAACATAATACCTCTTCTTGTTCTTTTGGGGACCACAAATCCAATGCTTAAGTTATACATTCAAAACAAATCTTATAATTATATTGTAATGCAAAATAAAACATGGTCACACATCCTCAATATTTTAGGTGTGTAGAGTGGACTTAGTCCCAATTTATCATATATCCCATTGCTCTATTGTTGTTATTTAATTCCTTGCAGCTAAAATGCCCAAACTCCAGCTACTGATCCATGGATTAAAGTGATATTTGTTTAAGGGGGAAAAAATTGAATTAAGGAGAACTTTCCTAAAGTGTATTCTTGTTTCTAGTCATGATTGGTATCATAACCATATCGAAAGGATGGGACATTCCATGTCTGTGCTCAGGTCTGATTATTTTATCAATGAAGAAGAGATCATTTGTAAAGGCAAGACCTTTCAGCACAAACTTCTTTTGTATTCTTACAGTTATAGTCTATCCCATTGGAACAATGTCATAAATGTATGGAATTGCTGAGCACACAATAGAATTCAACACAATCCTCTTTTTTCCCATTTTTCAATCTTTTATTCTCATACCCAAGGTGAATAGCACCTTAATGTGGCACATTCAGCACCCCAAAGGATTAACTCAGCGAGGGCATTCAGTGGTAAGTCAGCAGCAAAGCCATAAGCTTTTTTCCGTTGTAGATCCTGCAGAAGTGGCCAACGTTTTTGGCCCAGTGACAGATGTGGAATTTTGAATGCATTTTATGGGCTTTTTACCATGAAGCGGGAGGGAGGGTTGGCCACTAGGTGCAGTTGCTCCATATCACATTCCCTAACATCCTAGGAGCTCTCTGCAATCTTAGCTTAACTCCCCCCTACTCCAAATGCAGCTCCCAGTTGCAGTGCTTACTTGATTTTCTAAAAAAGTCTCTGGGGTGTAAGTGGAATTATTAGAAATACAGATTATGGCCGTCTTCTGTTTTTTAATTAAAAGAATCTGGAAAAAATGAAATCAGAGAAAGAAAGAACTGTGGTGGGAGCCAAGGAAAATTTGCTGGATGCCCAGGTGGTATAGCCTCACTATGCCAACTTTGATGACCATTTTATTTGGAGTATTTTTATGCCTTCTTTCAACTGCAAAACTTCCCAGAGGGCTTGCAAAAAAAAAACTGTATGCAATTTGTATTGGTATTTGCTTTAAGTACCAGTACAGCTGGAAAGAGACAAAGGTCAAGTGGATCAGCGAAGGAAGCCTTGCTGTTTTCCATATTCCTCTAATGCCAGCAGAATATGAAGTAGGATCTGAATGGCACCTCTTTGTATGATGAAGCCAAGAGTTCGATGGACCTTTGTTGTTGGAGGGATACAGCTAAATAGCAACTAGGCGTAGCCATTTAGCAGTGGAAGGAAATTTCTCTAACTTTTCCCTCTTACATAACAATCACAGATATCAATAAGGCCCCATCGTCTTTCAGTTTAAATTATTTCAGGAGCAGCCTCCTCAGTCTTTTGAAATACACCTTTCTAGTAGGCCATCAACCTATTTCAAACTTTTCTTTTAGCTTTGCATTTTGCTAAATGTCATTAACTCAGCTGGATACCTCGGTGCGCCTGTGCTATTGCTTATGACTTTGATCAATTATTTCCACCTAGATGGGAATTGTATCATATTGATCTTTTCCTCCCTTTAAAACAAGAACAAAACTGCAGGCTTTCCATCCTTGTTCATAAGATACTAATGACAAGTGCGCATGATTTGGTAAATCAGGCATGCGTTGGATCCTTTCCAAACTGAAAAAAAAAAAACACATAGAGGTAATGTTTCAAACATCAATATCAACACATTTTAGATATTCCAGGGTCTTTAGGCTCAGGAATCAGTGAAATAGGATCCCATCTAAGAGTCACTTATTAAATGTAACCAATCATAAATGTTCCATCCCTGCAAATCTTCGAGGGATAATTTACTTCAGCCAAGCTTTGAGCAAAGCAACCCTTGCTTCATGAAACACCATGAGTTGCTTGTTTCTATGGGTGAAAAGAACCAGCTCGCATTGCTTTGCTCTGCTCTGGTTCATTTATCTCCTTTGGCACCTCACACATCCCTCCAATGCTTGCAATACCCAGAAGAGCTTCTCCATAGGCACAGAGCCTGCACAAAAGCTTTTTCCAGGTTTTGCAAGTAATGGAGAAGACTGCATAAATGAGGTAAGAAAAACAAAAAGGTACTTCATTGTGTTGCCTCTCTACCTTGACGAAGAGAATTGTGCCTCTTCCATGGGGTGAGAAGCTGTTTGTTGAGGCCAATCTAATGCTAAGGACTGGAGAGGCTGATGATATAAGGGGATGGGGCTTTATAGAAAAAACTATTCTTCCCTTTTTCAGATCCTACCTTCAGCCTCATCTAATTCTCTTTGCTTAATGATAGACAACTAATCAGACCACCAACTCAGTCTTACTTAAGGCATATATGGCATAACTGATAACCAAAGACAGAATCACAGATCACTCTTCCCTTTGAATCACATAAAGTTTAATATTGGCAACTAATATCTTAGTAGCAAGAATTGAGTGGTCTAGGCAAAGGTCAGATCTCCAAGTAGTCAGACAAGGGTTCAAATCAAGGTACAAAAAAGAAAAAAAAAACACAGTCAGCTATTCAAAGGAACTATTCTACCATTTTAATGTTCTCAGGTACAGGTTTTTATATGAGAAACACCCAGCCTTGACATGCAGATCAAGGCTGGCCCCATGCATCCTTTGATCCTTGTTCCTCTTAGATGAAGATCCAGATGATAAGGATATGATAGCAATATTAAGCCAGGTGGCCCAGTACTCTGACTCAGTATAAAGCATCTTCCTATGTCTGGGCATGGCTTCTAGCACCCGAGATGGTTTAAGAACCAAACGCAGATGCAAAGCAGGAAGATTGATTGGTTATGTGTTCTCTCTTAGTGAACACAGATTTTTTCCAGAACTCTCTGTCCCCAACCTGGTCTTTCAGGTCTTCCAACAGTACACTCTTCACTGCTATAACTGAGTCCATCCACTTTGCTGTTGGTCATCCTCTTCTTCTCTTTCCTTCCACCTTTCCCAGCATTACAGTCTTCTCTAGAGAGCAAGGTCTTCACATAGTGTGTCCAAAGTAGGATAATGGAGCCTGGTAATTTGTGCCTCTAGTGAGAATCTGGATTGATTTTTTCGATGATCTAATGGCTTGTTTTCTTGACTGTTCACAGTATTCTCGGGAGTCTTCTCCAACACCAACGTTCAAAAGTGTCAATATTCTTTCTATCCTGCTTCTTCAAAGTCCAACTTTCACTTCCATAAAGCATCACAGGGATTACCATGGCTTGCACAGTTCAGATCTTTGTAGGTATAAACATGTCATGGCATCTGAATATCTTTTCCAAGCCTTCATTGTTACTGTACCACATGCTAGTCTGCAGTGTATTTTTTGACTGCTGGCTCCTTTATTGTTGATAGTCCTAAAAGACAGAAGCTATCCATCATTTAATATCTTCATTGTCACTTCTAAAGCTGGTTGCTGTACCTGTTGTCATTAGTTTTATATTTAATCTTTGTCCCATTTTTTCACTATGCTCTTTGACTTTCATTACTAAAGTTTGCAGATCATTTGCATTTTCAGCTATCACAGTATGTCATCGGCATAGCACAGGTTATTGATCTTTCTTCCTCCAGTTTTAAAACCAAATTCATCATCTTCCAATCCAGCTTCCCAATATATATTCAGCATATAGGTTGAATAAATAAGGGAACAGCATGCAGCCTTGTCTCCCTCCTTTGCTGCTTCACCATGTTCTGACTGGGCTGTGGCTTCCTAACCCATGCATAAGTTTTACATGAGGAGAATGAAATGTTCTGGTATTCCCATTTTTCTAGGCACATTCCACAGCCTGACATGATCAACACAAAGACCCTTCTGTAATCAATGAAGCACATATTGACTTCTTTTTGGTATTCTTTGATCTTCTACCTCCAGTACCTTCCTATATTGCTGCCACCCGGTATAGATACTTGCTTGCTTTAGCTGGGATGACCTTCATAACTTGTAGGTGACTCTGCTGGGATTATACACTCTTGGCATACACTCCCACCATTCTTTGCTCATCCCTCCTAAGAACACCCCATCATCACCAAGATTAGGCAACCCAGCATGACTTGGGGCGGGGGAGCAGGAAGACAGTGATTAAAAGTTCCCATCATTTTTGTTTTGTTAATTAATAGGCCAGAAGATAGCTTTGAAAATTGGTTAAGTGCTCCTCTGGGTGATATTACCCTTCTCTGGACTAAAATGATTTTATTTATTCATTCATTTCTTCACTTTTATACCATATACCCCACCTTTTTCCAGCAAGTCAAAGTGACACTGTATTCCCTCCTTATATCCACCACAACAGAGGATGACTGGTTTAAAATCCTCCAGTCAACTTCCATGGCTATATGAGGATTTGAATCTGGGCTCATGATCTGATGTTTACTATATCACCCTATATCACGTCAGCTCTCATCACCTGAAGTTGCTAAAGCTGTTACGCTTACTAAAAATACTATTAATTCCTTGGGGAAAGAAGGGGAGACACCAGCTGCTGTCTGGAAGATAATAAATGTGTTATTTTTTTAATGATTTGTTTAATATCAAAATATGTTTTGACTTCTTAAAAAAAGATCAAGAAAGAGAAGGGTTCAATAACCTTTCCTGGAAGAACACCTTTTCTCTCTTAGGGCAGCCCAACCCATAGAATATCCTAATTGCAGATCTCTCCCATTTGATTCCAAGCTGAGCAACAAGAAGAGACCTTCAACTCCTTGTTATAAAGTTGTTCAGAGCATCTAAATAAAAAGATGATGAGGATGTAGGCATGTGTTTAAAGCATTGGCATCTGCTGGGGGAATCAAAACAGGTAATATGGCAGTTGCAACATTGTGATTGAAACCCTGACCCTTTTGTATGTGTGCTGATATCACACACTACAAAGGGGGTGAGGCTTCACTCACAATGGTGTGATCCTCATTTTGATTGTTGTCTCACACACACACGCAGATGCTGATGGTCTGGTTAATATCATGTTTTGCCTTCTCAGTGCCACTTCACTTGCATCTACTTGGTGAACATTTCCTCTTGAGGAAAGATCCTTAATTCCATAGCAGGGCATATGGTTTCACTACAGAAGGACACATCAGCCATTTCAGCTGGGACTGCCAGAGGTTGTATTTCAGCAACATCTGGAAGGCCCCTAAGAAGAATTCTGATAGCAATGCCTCTGTTGCATGAGTCCAGTAATTGTTAAAGGCCGAAAGAATCTGAGCTTTCTTCAGAGTGTGAATCCAACCAGGGCAAGAACCAGTGAAGCAGATTTTATAACTACAGATGTATTTACAGGACATATATTATAGGGATAGGCAAAGTGTAGCCTCTCACTAGCTACATCCTACCAGGAAGAGAATCAAAGATGTGCCCCATGTATGTGGGCTTGAGAAGGAAACACAAGGAAGTGAGTTCAGATTACAATCTCTTAACCAGGCAGGCAGAATGATAGGCAAAGAGGGAGATTACAAAATTAATTCTTAACTCTCTGATTACACCCTGCTGCCTCCTTGGGGCATCATGAGATGCTGAAGATTCAGTGCTATTGGATCCACACTTCCAAAAGAAACTCCCAATATGACACATTTAGAAAATTTCCTCCATGACTTGTTTTCATATTGGGATCCATTGGTTAAATTTCTATACATTGGTATTAAAGGCAAGGGTTCTGGCTAGAAAAAGAAACTGGCAGTCCAATGTTTTAACTCTGTTTCAGAGGAAGAGGAGCATATATATTTTTCAAAACACTGACAAAGCTGTATAAAAAAGATGAAACTGTAGTGACCAGATTATGCATTATTCTTTGCACATAACAAAGTAAAGACTCATTTCCTTTGGGAATCATATGACATATGTAAGCATTCAAGATACTTCTTACAATTCAGATTGTCCACATGGCCTTAATTTTTCCATGGTGATGTTACTTTCTTTGCCCAGGAAGTCTACTAAGTGTAAGTTGTTCTATCTATTACTTCTGAATGACTATAACATTTCAAGTAATTTCCAATACAGAGTCATGCCGTGTAACCTAATATACAGTTAACATCTGTTGGATAGCTTAGTCCTCTGGCACACCTCCAGCTTCTGCTAAGGATCTTAGCATGAAATAAGCCAAACCAATTTGTCTAGGCTCTTCAATAAGGTGATGGCAGCTTGCAAGGCATTAAAACAATTACATGTATTTATGCAAGCAACATTACCTACAGTTTGTAAAATGAGCATTTTGTTATATTTCAAAATATTCCAATGTACAGAAAATAGAGAAATCAGACTGAAAAGCCAACTGCAAACAAATCTGTATATTCAATATCTTATTTTAAAATTGATCAATAGTTTTCTTGGAAGAATGCACTTAATATAATGAGGAGGTCTAATTTTGATAAGATTTGTTTATCTTTCAGGAGGAAGAAGTGCAAAGATTTATTTTGAGATGAGTAAAAATTGTTATCAACCACCTAAGTAACTGTTTTATTTTATAAAATTATAGCTAGAGCTGATGGGAAACAAAAGAATCATAAAAACATTTGGATACAGTTGTTTTGCTTCCTGGTAAATGCTGCACATGATTTTCCCCCCTATTGTCCTATTCTCCTAACAATATGTTCAGTTTTTATGGTATTTCATCTCCACATTATCATCATTCCAAAACATATCCCCAAAGCTCTAAATCCATCCTCCTTCTTCTAGGATCATTGTTACAGAAACAAAAGATCCCAGGGTAGGGGTGGTGGGATGGTGGAGGAATCCAGGGGCACTGGCCCTCAGATTGCTGGGTGCAAGACCCTATGTTTTAAGTTGGGCTCTAAGAGGGACCACAGTTGGGACTGTTGCTATTGTACCAGCCTCCCTTCTGTGTAACAACTCCCTGCCTGAGCAGGGGTGGGGGGGTGGGGGTGGGACTTATGGTCTTGAGGGACTTCAACTTGCCTTCCCTGGGGGCAGGGTCAGAGAGAGCTCAGGAGTTCATGGCCACCATGACAGCTATGGGCCTGTCCCAAGTCATCCAGGATCCAATGCATAATAGTGGTCATACACCTGACCTGGTCTTTCTGTCAGAAAAGTGGCAGGATGTTCTGAAATTGGGGAAGATACTGGTTTCTCCCCTGTCATGGTCAGACCACTCCCTGGTGAATCCACTCGTGCCACCCCCCTCTGCAGGGAGGCTGGGACTATTAGATCGGCCTGCCCCACATGACTAATGGACCAATTGGGTTCCAGAGGGAGCTTGGGGTTGTTCCAGAAGGTCTCCTACATGGACCGGCCAAAACCTTGGTAGCCATCTGTAATGGGAGAGTGGGTACAGCTTTGGACTGCATCCCATCTCTCTGGACCCATGGTTTCCACAACTCTCCATAGTATACGGAAGAGCTAAGGAAGCTAAAGAGGGCTAAGAGACACCTAGAGCATTGCTGGTGAACAACAAAAAGCAAAGTCGATTGAACACAATCTAGAGCTGCAATTAGAACCTACCTCATGGCAGTAAGGGCGGCGAAGCATAATTATTTCTCTGCCCTTATTGCCTCCACAGATAGCTGCCCAACAGCCCTGTTTCAGAGACCTGGACCATCCTTGAAGGAGTAATTCTGGGTCTATCTTCAGGGTTACTGTGAGGAATATGCTGGGCATCTGGCAGATAAAGTTGCTCGAATTTGCTCTGTGTTGAACTCTAGCCTTGATACAGGGCTAGTAGAAGTTATGGGGGCTGAGTCTTGTATGGTTTTCTGGAAGGAGTTCGAGCCTGTTGAATCTGAGGAAGTGACCAGGGTCTTGTAGCTGTTAGTTCAGCCACTTCTATGTTAGATCCGTGCCCCTCCTGGCTGGTCAAGGCTGCCCAGGAGAGGACATTTGATTGAGTCTGGGTGGTGGTGAACTCCACTTTGAGGGAGGGGGTGGTCCCACCAGCTCTTAAAGAGACAGTGGTGCACCCCCTCCTCAAGGTGCCATCACTTGACCCAACTAATCTGGACAGCTTTCATACAGTCTCCAATCTTTCCTTTTTAGGGAAGGTTGTAGAGAAAGTGGTTGCATGGCAACTTCAAAGGGCTCTGGATGAGATGGATTATCTGGAGCCCTTTTAGTCAGGATTCACGCCAGAATATGGGACTGAGATAGCACTGATTGCACTCTTGGATGACCTCTGGCAGGAGTGGAATAGGGATAGTGCATCCATCCTTGCTCTTCTTGACCTTTCAGCAGCCTTCAACACCATCAGTCATGATATCCTTCTGGGCCAGCTTTGGGTGTTGGGGGTGGGCAGCATAATGTTGAGCTGGCTCTCCTGCTTTCTCCAGGATCAGTTCCAGTTGGTGTTGATAGGAGGCAAGAGGTACAGCCCACAGCCCCTACTTTGTGGGATGCCATGGGGCTCAGTTCTCTCTCCACTTTTATTTAAAATCTACATGAGGCTGTTGGGTGAGGCGATCCAATGGTTTGGGATGAGGTATCATCAGTATGCTGATACCCAGCTTTATATCTCCACCCTGGGCTAAATGATGCCATGGATGTCCTGTCTAAGTGCCTGGAGGCTGTAGGGGCCTGGATGAGGCACAATGGGCTTCAGCTCAGCCCAAGCAAGACTGAGTGGCTTTGGGTGCTCCAGCCTTCCGGTACCAAGAGTTTTGCACCTTTGGTCCTGGATGGAGTGACACTGCCTCAGATGGACCTGGTACACAATCTGGGGATCCTCTTGGACTCACAGCTCCTGTCAGAAGAGCAGGTGGTAGCCATGGCTAAAAGGGCCTTCGCACACCTTCAGGTTGTGTGCCGGTTGTGCCCATTCCTGGACTGGGAGGCTCTGCTTACTGTCACTCATGCCCTCATGACCTTCTAAACAGTATTGGCTATTCAGCACATGTAACACCACTGCTTCAGGGGCTGCAGTGGTTGCCAGTGTGTTTCCAGGTGCAATTCAAGGTGCTGGTTGTCACCTTTAAAGCCCTGCATGGCTTGGGACTGGGTTACCTGAGGAACTGTCTTCTCCCAGTTGTTTCTACCCGTCCAGTCCAGTATGGCAGGATGGGCATGCTCCAGGTCCTGTCAGCCAAGGAATGTCGGCTGGCAGAGACCAGGAGGTGTGCCTTTTCTCTGCCATAGCACCTGCTGTCTGGAACATCCTCCCTCCTGAGATTAGGATGGCCCCAATCCTGGCCTTTTGGAAGGCCTTGAAGACCTGGCTATGTTCCCGGACCTGGGGTCTCGACTGTGTGAAGGGCTCCATTTCCAGCTTATGCTGAGACCAATGAATTATAACATATCTTGGCTGCCATTCATACTTAATTTCTTTTTTGTATTGTGTTTTAATTGTTTAATTGTTTTTACGATTGTTTGCCACCCAGACTCACTGGTTTGAGATGGGCACCTATACAAATTGAATGAATGAATGAATGAATGAATGAATGAATGAATGAATGAATGAATGAATGAATGAATGAATGTCTGGATCTCAGGGCAGAATCCCAGTTCTACCATCCTCATGTTGCAGGGGAATAAAATGGCAATACAGAGAACAGCAGACCTCCTGCACCCAGAGCCAGAATCCATATCTGGACAGATATGGACATGCTGGGCCCAATGACGATGCTACTGCTCACCACCACATCCTTCCTCACTCTTTTTCTCAAGAAAAAAAAAAGTTGATAGTCAAAATGTGGCTGGAAGGGCATGTCACAGTTATGCATTGTATTAGTGGAAGAAAATGGTGCTTATGTCAAAATAAGATATAGGTTTCTGGCCATTTGTAAATATTAAATTATTCTAGAATGATGTTATATCATATTCAACAGCTGACAGGCTTCTGGTTATTTAACCAAAACGGCAGACTTCTAGATTTACAGTATATATGTCCTTTTCTTACAGGGGCTAATATAAATATTTTGCAACACGAGAAACCCAGCAGAAGCACCTAAACTTATAGATTAGCATAGATTTTTAAATTTATTTTTAATTGTGAAAAGAGCCTTTTTCAATCTAGGTTCTTACAGAGGTT
Organism: Python bivittatus; assembly: GCF_059951505.1. Classification (NCBI taxonomy): domain Eukaryota; kingdom Metazoa; phylum Chordata; class Lepidosauria; order Squamata; family Pythonidae; genus Python; species Python bivittatus. Next base: position 86,663,414 of record NW_028277075.1, on the reverse strand, counting down.
TGGGCATCAACAACCATAACATCCAGCAGACAAGACCAGGCTATTTATTATGAGGGTTGAACATATACAGAAGGCAGCAGTCGATGAAGGTTAGTGTGCAAGATAGATTCCCAGCGAATGCACCTCCATGAAGGAAGGAAAAAGCTGGACCTGCTGAAAAGCTTAGATATACAAAGTCAAAGAATCAGCTCTACTTACTAAATTAGTGCTTGCCAATCAGGTGCCCAGCCAGATCAACCCACTGGCCTGTAAACTCCAGCTTATTTTTCTGAAACTGTGACAAGGACAGAGAAAGAGGATTTTTTTTCCTCTATCCATTCTATATAATCTCATAACTGAAGCACCTTTTTCGCAGCTGCTGGAAATAATAGCTTACCTATATTTATGCAAATAAAATCATGGCTCGCTGGACCATAATTTCATCAGGACTGGAGTCATTGAATGCCAATAGATATTTTTAATATTTATGTTTTAATGCATAGGTTTAAAGAAGCATATCAACAAAAGAATATCACGAAAGAAGAAAACAGAACCATCTTCTAGTGTCAGTAACTTTTATGCCCTTATTGTTAGTCATGTTCATTTCATGTAGATAAAATAATTTGGATAGCAATATTGTATCAGTAGGTGTATTTTAAAAAAATGTCACTGCAATCAGTGTTACAGGGGAAAATAATATCCAGATTTATGAGTAGACAAATTATTGATAGTTTCCTTGTGATTTCACTTTTATTAGTTCAATAGATTCTCCATTCCACTTTTGACTTTTGGTATATATAGCTTTTATTTATTCTATTCTTTTTCCCCCACCTCTTTTGCTTGAGTGTGTTATGATGTCAGTAGCATGTACTATTACAAATACTAGGATAAAATGCTTTTAATAAAATTACTAAAATATCTTGAGAACATAAAAGAACATTAACAAGTTAGGAATAATGGGGCTCATTATGGTAGCTATCTTCTTTAAAAAAAAGAAGAAAAATAAGTCCTGAAAATTAAATAAAATATAAGCCTATAAGTATTGGTTCATAGTAGCTGCACTCACACACATTATTAAACCATTTTGAATTATTTTGCTTTTGGGCATCGTAGTTTGCACACAATGATTTGTCTCTTAGCACGATGTGTGAATACCGCCCACTGTGGCTTATTCAACAAGCCACAGTTTTGCATGAAGCATGAAACCAGTCACTGCATTAAAAATTTATCAGACTAATTTTTCAGTCCTACTTTGCTGAAGGGAGAAATCATGCATCAGCTTCCCCCCCCCCCACACATACACACTAACTTGTTTTTATGAAAATACAATTCTTCCTTTTCACCCCACTTATGAAGAAGTTTGCAAATGTTGGAAAGTGCTTATAAATATACTGTTGTATTGCCATAGTGAACCTTTAAACCACAGAACTGTTAAAGGTGAATCTGCCAGGAAAAAAAAAAAAAGATGGAAGTCCAAATTTGGCGCCACATACATGGCTGAATACCTCGACTTTTTTTAATTAAATGTTTCAAAACTCTTTGCTTGGATGGATACTCTGTCAGTTTCACTTTGTCTCCCCATTTGGATGTTTTAAAAACTCAGTTACTTTCCTCCCCATTTATGTTGTTTTCCAAATGTTTCCCACATTCTTTGTAGCAATTTAGTTTGGGGCTTCTGGTGAATCAGATTTATGAGGAATGGGAAAATTACAAATAAGTTTGTGATAGAGTTGGCCTCTGTATCAAAAGAATTGTTGTGTACAGCAAGTGGTGCTAAATTACATTAATAATGCCAAATAAGACAAATGACTCTTCCTTTATCTCTTTCCCTCTATTGCTTTAACCTGTATTAACAAATACAGGCTTCAGTTAATTAGAAGGCTGAAATATAGATTACATATGTTTCTAATCCTTCTAATGACATAACAAGTTTTTATTGACTTGCCACTTCCCACAATTTTATTTTGAAAGACCATTGACCCTGATTATACTGATATATCAGAAGATCTCTGCTTTTAAAAATTACATGGGAGAGAAGGGTCAGGGAAAGGCAATATCTGCATTCATTCTGTACCACTTATTGTTGACACTCCAATCCTAATACTTTTTCTCATTTTCTAACCCAATACAAAACACTTGAATATGAAAACAGCCTTCTTTTTTATGGAAGAAGAAGCACTTGGCTGAGATGTAAGTGGGAAGCAGTTTTTTCTAGTCTCTGAATCAGTGGATTCTTTTACATGCATGTAAACTAGAACATTTAAAAAGTGTCAGGACTTTGATTAGCTGGTTCCACCTGTTATTTTGACATTATTTGTGTGTGTGCATACACACACACACACACACACACACACCTACCTATGGACATCTCTGCTTCTTCAGTTGGAACTTCATTAAAGGAGAGGGAACGGATCAGGTGTGAACAAGGCACATTGAGACCAAGGGCAGAGAGCTGGAAGAGTGTCACATTGTTTGAAAGAGTGCCTTGGACTATCAGTCTACTTCAGAACAACCTATTGGTCCCAAGTGTCCTTGCTTATGTGATTAGTGCCAGTTGGGTTTGAATGGGGGCTGGAGTCAATAAGCCCAACCTTCCATCTTTGGTGACCAGACTCCAAGCCAAGACTTTATAAACCTGATGATGCTCTGTTGCTCTACTTGATGAACTTTCCTGAATTCTATATGTCCCTTGACTGGACTGTATTACCCCTTTGCCTTGTCATTCCATCATGAGTGCTTCTACTGTAGTTATACTGAGTTTTGACTGTATGATTATTCTGTAAACCCTTGAGAAAAGAGATTATCTCTCCAGGGGATTCAAACAAGAATCTTTCTCAGCAATACTTGGAGACTGAAGTGGGGTCTCCTAAGTGCAAATTATGAGCTTCTGATCCTTTTCCTCTCCCTTCAATGAAGATCCAATTGAGGAAGGTATCCTGCAGGGGGATGGCTCATCCTAATTACATTATGGCCCAAGTAGCCATGATTATATTTGTATGAAGTTCCTCCTCCAGAATAGCAGGCTGATCTGATTAGCTGATCTGACTATTTTATTAACATTTCAGTGCATTGTTTCCTATGCTGAAAAAGACAGAATAAGAGGCGCACACCAAAATGCAGAGTGAGAAATGTTAGCATTTTTTATTGTCACCTATAAATTTGATTTAATGGATAATAGTACAGCTTAGAAGTAGAAACACCCAGCAGGTAGATAAGCTGTCTGATAGCATGACACTATCAGCTAGATGTGGTTATATGACTGCACAGTTGCTAATAGTTAGACATTGCAGCAGATCAGCCAAAAATCCAAATAAATAGGATCAACAAAAGGCGATAGGTGGGAAGGGCCAGAGTACAACAGCAGGCAGCATGAAGTGGAGCCCAGCTTGCAATCCAATTAACAGAAATCCAATTTACGGGAAAGGTGAAATTTCCTTTCCTCTCCTTCTAATTTTGACCTCATTAAATACTAATGCAACAGCACTGTGGAAAGTGATTATGGTGAAGCTGAAACAATGCTATGCTAATGTGAAGGAACAGCAGCTTGGAGAATTCTATGGCCAGGGGCATAATCTGAAAAGCTCCCCACATTCTTGCTGCAATTTTGTGACAAGGATTAGCCATGAAATGAACAAGTGAAAACAGTAGAAATTTCTGTGCCTTCCCTTCAAATAGACCCCCAAAGTCCATCCTGAAGGTGCCACACCATTCCAAGTTCTATTATTCCAAGTTCTATCATTAAAAAGCATTCCAAACCTGATGCTATGGCCTGGAGCTCATATTGTTCCAAGCCAGGGTATTAATTTCGCTTTGTGTTTAGAAGCAAACTAATTGTTCTTTGCCATGACCTTAAAACCCCATTCCTACATTAAGCAGCTGTTCCCCGACACTCACTCATTTTTATGCCAAATGGTAAAAGAAAGAAAGAAAGAAAGAAAGAAAGAAAGAAAGAAAGAAAGAAAGAAAGAAAGAAAGAAAGAAAGAAAGAAAGAAAGAGGGAGGGAGGGAGGGAGGGAGGGAGGGAGGGAGGAAGGAAGGAAGGAAGGAAGGAAGGAAGGAAGGAAGGAAGGAAGGAAGGAAGGAAGGAAGGAAGGAAGAAAGAAAGAAAGAAAGAAAGAAAGAAAGAAAGAAAGAAAGAAAGAAAGAAAGAAAGGCAGAGAAATGTAAGAAATGTAGCATATGAAGTAAAGATATGCATTTGCACTTACACTCAAAATAAAGAGACAGAGCCTGGGTCTGGGGTAATCTGAGTTCTTTAATATAGGAAAAATGCAATGGACCACATGATGTTGAAGAAGTGACCAAGCCAGGAGTTGCTTCAACCCAGCAAGTCACACAGCTCTCCAGCCCCTAATGTTCAGTGTCTTCAGGCTTCAAAGGGATTCCACTTTCTGCTCCCAGGCCCCATAACTCTGACTTGATTAAAATAGAGCTTTTTGGTCCTTGTCAGTGAAGCGCTTATAATTTAGCATCTTACGCTGGCCTGCCATTCTTGCTATCCTTTTTAATTATACACACACATACACACCACCCTATACTATTCGCAGGGATGGAAATCTGTGGCTCTCTGGATATGACCTCCACTCCCCATTGTTCATCATGCTGCCTATGGATGCTGGGAGTTACAGTTCAGCAACAGGACCACCAGTTCACTACAGCTGGAAGCAAACTCCATTGAATTCTATGTACAGGACTGTCTCATATGAGAGAAATAATCAAGGAAATACCATGGGACTGAAGGAATAATAAGTGAGACAATGGAGAAATGTGGTTGACAAAGCAACTAATCATAGCAATTTGAAGAAGAATTGATAAAATGAAGAACATTTCAGTTCGCGCCATGAATGATCAAACCCTGTCCTACAGTTCTCTAAGAAAATAGCCTGTAGCCCCTTTTGGTTGTGAGCAATTCTACAATCCTCTTGGGGCACCTTATTTAGAGAGTCTGCATGGAAACAGAAAGCTTCCTGCTGTAGGAATCCCCACACATCTCATTGCCTCTCCGCCTGTTGCTACAAATACAGTGGCTACACCATATTGCCTCACGCTCTTTTGTGTCAGCCAGCTCTTAATTAGTTCTGTGGCTCTATCGTTGCTGCTGTACCTCCTTTTTTCCTCATCCCTCACCAGCCAGCAAGGAAAGGCCTGCATTAGCTAGGAATGCAGGGTAGCTCCAGCTGTGCATCGGTACTGAACTTTTACCTTGCATGGCTGCAATTTCTAGCTGATCCTTGCAGGTCTTTCTTAGCACAAAGATCAACAGGAGCCCTCCTGGGGTTTAGATACTCAGAATGAACCCCATGGTGCAGCCATAAGGTTGCTCCTGTAGAAATATCTTTAGGAAAATGTTGTGCTGTGTTCTTTCACTCCAAATTAAAAGGTAAGGGTCTCAATGCACTTAATTAAACATGTGATTTATGTCACATTGTTTAGACCTCAACTCATATTGCATATATACTATGCTATTTCCAAGTTGACATGATGAGTCTTATCTTTCCTGTAGTCCATGAGCTCTGCCTTATCATTGATACTCCTCATATATTTTAACCCAGCAATTTCCCTACTTTGTCCCACCATCTATAGATCCCAAATGTGTTAGTGTGATGTTCAGCTTTCAGTTGCTACTGAGCCTGAGTTTAACAGTATTAGAGCGCTGACAATGTCCAGCACATTTTCTCTCTGCTTCAGATTTATCAGCTACCAATTTAACTTCCCAGAATATCTGGCACTCAAGAGAAGGGAAGATGTTTTTGGTTCCTTATGGTGTCCTTCTAATAATCCCTATGAAGTGTGATCATAGCAAATCTTAATAGAGCAAAGCTGCATTTGAGGGCTTTCCCTTGATCTGGAGGGAATAAAATGGACACATGGTGGGCAGTCTGCCCAGAGAAAAAACAAATGCCCGTACACACAGAATGACCTCAAAATGCAGGACGGTCTTGCTGGAAGACAAGGTATTGGTAACTGAAGTGAAAAAGAAGAAATCCCAGGTTTTAAGGGACAACAAAGAAATTGAGTTTTAGTGCCCTGCATTACTGCTGATTTCCAGTTGACAGTGAGCTCTCAGTGAAAGCATTTGCAGCACCCAGTGGGGGAAAACCGTGGTGTGGTACAGCATCTTTGTAAAACCTTGCAACTCAAGCTGTTTTGAAATACTGACTGGATTCAGAAAATGAAGTACTCAAGGCACACTTAGAAAATATGGTGTGCAAGCCTGATATTATTTATAACAGCCTTTCTAGTGCAACATTCCTTACTCTGTTATCAAGAACTGTGAATGTTCTGGAGTTGTCCTTCAGTATTCAGTTCAGTATTCTGTATTCAACACAGTTGTAATGTTTGGTGTGAATAAAGGTTACTATAACAACAAAAGCTGGGCTCTTGAATGTGTAGAATATATCTCAGGGAGTTTGTGCATTATTCACTGTAAATAAAACAGCAACAATACTTGAGCTCAGGTGTTGTAGAATTGTATCAGTGTCTACTGATATGTTTCATAGGAGTTGCAGGCTTTTTAATTCTATGGTTAAGAGTTTATCTCCCAAGGAACAAGGAACGGAAATAACAAAGAAGTATTTGCATCCAAAATGTGTTTTCCAATAATGTCTTTGGTGTTTCTATACACAGTATTATGCTCATATGGGTCACCTTCGTTTACATGACATAGCTTTATACAGTATAGCTTCCAAGGCCCTTAATTTATTTCAAATGGTACAGAAAGGGAATTGAAAATGTGATTGTATTATACCATACTCCAATGGTCTGTCTCTTGTTTCACTGGCTGCCCTGTGCTGTACTGACAGAGAAACAAGCAAAACATTTTTTACTTTCCTACATAACTTAAATAACCCTGATTCCTTTATTAGAAGTACATACATTATTAATCTTGACCAATGCAATGAGAACAGAGCCAAATGTTACTATTTGTAGCTATGCATGCAGCCACCATATTTTGAGAGGACCCTACACATACTGTAAAGATTCCAAAAATGTCCACCCTCTTAAAAAAGCTGGGAAAAACCCTTTTTGGGTGCTGGTGTCATAGAAGCACCCCACAATCTTCCTACTATAAAAAGGTGAAATTGTTTATTTGGACTCTAAGAATCTGGCTGCAAGCAATTCTTTGTTGTGAAGAATGCCTATTGTCCCGAGGCAAAGGGACAGAGCATCTTGACTTGTGTGCATGTTTTGTCTATTTTTCTTCATCTGTGTTGTGTGTGTGTGCATATGTGTGTGCACCTGTGCTGGTGGTTTGTCTATCTTGGGGAATTGTGTTATATGCTGTTGTAGTCAGAGAACTCTTGATAGTATGAATCTAGATTCCCACCAAATTTAGACTATGCAAACTTCATGTCTATAGGTCTTTCCTTGCCAATGTAGTGGGAATCCTGGGGTGGAGAATCTATGCACAGCGCCAGACCATCTCCAATCCTGATCTAGATCAAGGAGTGGGCCTTCCATGTAGGTTTTGCTTCTCTGGCTGAGTGGTTCCCTTTGCATACTCTGTTTGCCTTTTGGCCTTTTGTTGCATTTTCAGGAGAAAATATGTGACTTTACATTTGAGGATCTGACCTTGTCTATGTCTTGGGCTCAGTTTCTTGGGCAACTTTTTGAGCTGAGCTTTTGCTTCCAGTGTGGAGGAAAACATTCTGGATTCAGAAGGGTTGCTTTGTATTTTGGAATCCAAGCACTTGGATTCTCACACTTAAGTACACCATTGGGAAGATTAGTGCTTTCTGCCCAGCCATGTCCATCATGGCACAGCCTGGTTACAAGATCACTTACAGTACTTATAGTACTTTCTCAAAAACAGATTCCCAGCAGTTGGAGATTTTTCTGTTTAAGTATGATTCAGCTAAATCATGCCTATGTTTATATCACCCATCCTGAAATTAAAACTTTAAAAAAGACTTTTAAAAGACACACAGTACTTTATTTAGCATTATCCTATTAACTGCTATAATTGCATGGAATGCACCCAGTTTTTTATGCATAGACAAAAATTGATTTTTGTTACTATCCACATTTATGTTTTTAAGAGAACCTTTACAAATAAAAACAGAGTGTTTACCTTTGGCTAGCTGTTGTGTGCATCTGTGTGTGGGCAGGGGGGGGGTTATTGTGGGATTTTTGGGGGGTGTTTTTTTTTAAGTTTTTAGACTGCATTTATTCTGTCTATTACATTTATAATCTTAAACATATAGGTGTAGAATTTTAGTAAACAACATGCAAACCGTTACTTTAAAAGCTAGAAAGTTTTCAATGAGCAAAACAAGACTTAGCTGGACCAGGATTTCAGCATCAGGGTTAATAAAGGAAATGTTAACAGAGCCAGAGCTATGCTGTGTGCTAATACCAATTAAAATACCTTGTTTGCTTATCACCTATTTAAATGTTCACATCCTTCAACTGGGAGAAAAAACTATTTTGTTAATAACTTTTCTATCTTCTTGGTAGAGCATTAAAAATGGAATTCAGAGAAGAAAAGTTATCACTGAAATGGGAGTCTCCAACCAAAATGTAATCTTTGCTTGATTTTGATTTACCTGCTCAGAAAATGTGATTTTAAATAAATCACAAAGATCAGTTAAAATATTATACAATTTTTAAAATATTTATATGAGTTGCTTTTCCCTATTCCAAAATCAGTTCAGCAGCTTTTTCATATTAGATTTCCTTTTTTATTTTTTCAATAAGTTAATCACAGGCTCTTTTTTTTTTTAAGTTTAGAATCAATTTTTGGAAAAAAGAAACAGCTAAAAAGTTTGGAAAGTTCAGATGTATGCAGATTGCTCTTAACAATCAGCAATTTTCAGATAGATAGGACTTAAGACTGGATACATTTTTCTGTATTAATATTAAGATGAAAAGTGTTTCCTAGGCAATACTTAGCACTTGCCTTTGGCTGGGAATCATCAGAAATGCAATACGGACAATGCATTATTTATGAAAACAATCCTGGGAGAAATGGCACCATCATCTACCCTCATATCTCCCCGTTCTTCCCAGAACAGTTCCAGAGGGTTCCCACTGTTCCTGGGCAGATTTGGGAGGACTGTTTGGAATGCAGAAGAAAGACAGATTTCATTCCATCAGCAGAATGACCTCCAAAATGTAACTGTGCAGGAAGGTGGAAAACATTTCAACCTCAGAATATTCTAATTTTAAAATACCTATTTCAAGTCCTCTGACCTTGAAACAAGGTAGGCTCTGAGAACTTTGTTTCAGAGTGAAAACGAAACACACTCTTTTGATCTAACCACAGAACAAAGCACGGTCATTTTGAGTGTCTTCCTTTCAAGTGTTTCAATTGTTCTGATGGGGTTATTTGACTTGTTGCAACTGAATTGTCTTTTGTTGGTTTGTTTTTTGTTTTCTGTTTACTTTTTACAGCCTAGCTAGTATGGCAGCGGGGACCAGCCATCTTTGGCTATAATCAGTTTAAGATGGATGGGGTTATAAAGGAGGAGATGTCGAAAGGAAAGCAGCTGTTAAGCACATGGCCGGAAAGAAAGACTACTTTGAAGAGACTACTTTGAAGACTACTCATAGATGCTTGCCTGCCAGCCCACCTATAACATTACTGCTATTATCTTGACATGTTTTACTATGTGGGAATTGCAGTTCCCCTGGATAAATATGGGCAAATATGTGAGGTCCATATGTGTTGTACTTTGCAGGGAGGCAGGGTGTGTACATGCATGATTTTGTTCCACACAGAGGTGTTGCTCATGTGGTTGGATGCAATGATGTTTAGATTCGGATTTATTTAGCTTGTTTGTTGAGCTTTGGCATGCCTGTGCATTCGGTAAATTTTATTTTGTAGTATTGTGCTGAGCTTCCAGAATGCATTAAAGACATTAAAATGAAATATTCCATGTTGCTTTGGGCTTTTCTCTTGTTTTCTTGTATTGCTATGGTTTTGTTCTGTTTACGTACTGATCTGTACTGTGTTGTTTGTCATTTTCATTTTGCATTTGCTTGCTGGTAATAGAGGCTGTGTGCCCGCGTGTGTGTGTTCTGAATTGTGTGGGTGCATGGAACAATTTGACTAGAATGTTCTTATTCATTCTAGGAATACAGTACCTGCTTTTGTTAAACGCCAAGTGGCTTCTAACTATAAATTAAGTGTGAAATTCCCTTCGTTCTCTGTCTGTTGGCTGAGCAATTCAGGTAGTTTATATAAGTAAATGAACCTTTCTCTGCTAAGAACTTGTCAACTTGTCAGCCCCACTAGGTAGACTAGACCAGGAAATCAACACCACAGGAATGCTAAAATTACTTTTATTGAGATCAGCTATAATAACAGAATGTTGCAATTCTGATTGTGCTGAACCTCCTCCCTTTTCTTATATTACAGTGATTCAGGGTGGCGTCTGCTTGAGGCATTTCTGAATGTTAGCTCGTTCCTCTGAACTTAAAAAATGTTTTAGTCCCTTTTGCCTAGGCAATGGTTCTTGCATATTTCTGTCAAGGTCGTCTTCCTTACTTGCTATAGAACTACAGGGAAAGAATGTTGTGATTCAATATGCTTCAGTTCTATGGGGGATTTTTTAAAGTTCTCCAAAAAAAGTTTTAAAATGATCTCTTTGACCATTTTCTTTGCAAGCTGGCCAGTTGATAGTACTTAGTATGAACTGCTGCTCTCCCTTTAAGGAACGAAGGTAGTGAGACAAGAGACAGCAATTCCCAAGATGGAGAAAACCATTATATCAGCACAGATCACATCCCTTCCAGGGCCATCAAAGAACACTCTTCATATCTCAGTGGGTACATCATATCTGTATATATGGCTTCATTCTTGTCTGCAATTGATTCATGATTAAGGGCTTTACTCTAAGTAAGTCAATTCCTGAATAAGGAATTAAGTGGAGAGCTGTCACACCTCCGAGGTAGACCAGGCCAGGAGACAGACACCACAAGAAATGCTAGAATTCTATTTTATTGATATAGGCTATAATAATAGAATCTTGAAATCCTAACAGTGTTTCCCATTCAATCCCAGTTATTCCATACACAGTCAAGCCAGGGCAATCTTGAGTTTATTTCTTACACTTTCCTGTTTTCCTGGGCTAAGCTCATCTTTTCCTAACAGTATCCACATATATTCTTTAGGCCATTTACATACTCCTGCTTACCAGCCAAGATTTACAGCCAAGCCTGACATTACCTGCTTTTGTGTCTCTGTAATGAAAAATTTAGAAACAAGGGGATCATACCTAGTTCCTATTGCACTGTATGGTTTGAATAGTGAAAACATTTATTTTTATTTTATTTCATTTATTCAATTTAGGCAGTGCAAACTCCAGATTGACTCTGGGCAGCTCACAGTATAAAAAACAAGATAAAAAATACATTCTAAATAGAAAATAGGAAACAAGATGACAAATCTGGCCAAAAACACATAAGCATGTCATGCATCCAGTAAGGGGCTCTAGACACCCTAGTCCGGAGCCTGGAAGAACAGCCAGGTCTTGGACATTTTTAATATTCAAATGTTTTTTAGTTTTGTTCCATCAGGATGCAGCCAACTGATTACATACCAGTGGGACAACTTAGAGTTTTTTCTGAAATCTAACCACAACATTTTTTTTTTTCCATTTGAGATACACCTTTATAAACCTTTGTGTGCTGAGTGACAGCTGTCCTAGATTAGACAAATAGTTTAACTAATCACACTGTCTGCTCTTACAGTGGCCAAAGGAAGCCATAACAGGTCATGAATGCAATATTACCCCCCCCCCCCATTTTTTTTTCAGCAACTGACATTCAGGGGCATTCCACCTTTGATATTGGCATATAGCCATCATTTTAGCAGCCAGTGATAGACTTAGATGAATTTACATCAAAATTTATGTCAAAATATATGGCCAACTATGGAACAGATCCCATAGTTCAACTACATGCTGTTGGAAAATGTCCTTCATTTTCTATGTTCTGAACCTATCACAACTGAACTTTATTGGATGATCCCAGGTTCCTGACACTAAAATCTTCTTCCTACCATTTCCCCCTGCCTGTGCATAATTTTGTATCCTAAGCTAAAGACCCTCAACATTCAAACATTGAATTGGGGGGGGGGGTCTAGATGGTAAGTACCCATCCATTTGCTCATTCCACAGGTTTGCCTCTTGTAGTAGGTCACAAAACTATAAGCAAGCTTCCTTGCGTTAGTAAGGAAAATGTTACATTTCATTTCTGTAAGAGACAAATCAACATTTTAACCTGTATGTGGGATAATTACCAACCAAAATATCTTTGAGTTAAGTGTAAGTATCTTGGCAGTTGTTCATTGGTAAGCTTTGGAAAGAAATTGAGATGTAGTTATGCGTGCCACAGTTGTACTTTTCAGGTATTAAGCCTGAATATGTGAGATCACAAATTCTATCAGAGATTGAAATAACACATTTACATTGCCCCAGCATCTTTGTAAGCTTCCACCCCCTCCTCCAGTCCTTATTATCACACAATCATCACAAACATTTTCAACACCTCCTGCCAATTCTTTTACTTCATACCAAAAGAAAAAGGCTGTGTCACCCAAGGAAGTCTGCCATTGTACTATTAGGTCTGCCAGTTAAGCTCACTTAAATTTCAGAACTTTAGTTTGTTAAAAGTTTAGCTTGACAGGTGTTTAGATGTATAAATCATGCTCATAAATTATGTCCCCCACAGCTTTAGTGCCTGACAACAAACAGAGAAGAAGGATGTCACCATTTATCTAGAAGAGTGATGAAAAATGGCATAACTGAAGACCTTGCCTGTCCTTGGAGGGTACTGAGAGTGAAAAGAAAGTGAAAGATAACTGCCCTGTAGGAAAGAAATGGAAAGAAGGAAGACAATCTGCCCTTTCTGACCAGAGACTTAGTGTAGTACAAACAAGTCGAGGATCCCGGTCAAGTTGTTTGTCCATGATCACAACTTGCAAACGATTCAATCATTAAAAGAGCATTTGCCCTTGTTGCTAATTTAGACCCATTAAGAGGCATTAGACACTCCAAGAACATCACTACTTGCTATCCCTGCTGTTTAAAGCCATTTAGGGTTACGGGTAAGGAGAGGAAAATGCAGAATCCTAATAACTTCAGCAACATCTTTCAGCCTTTTCTTGTTTTGCTTCCTTTCATTTCACATTATTCAGGGTTTGTGTTTGATGTGCAGTTTCAGAAAATACAGCAGAGCCATTTTTTCCTTAGGCCAAACCTAGAGTAGCTAGCTCTCCTCCCTTACCCACTCCTTTGTTGTTGTAGTGGTTGTTCTTTTTAGAAAGCTCCCCATGAACAGGAACAAACCCAGAAGATAATTATTCTACTTTTGAGCCATGCCACTTTTTAAGCCAATGCTAAGTAAGGAAAAACTTGATTTGATCAGTTGGAAATAAAATTTATTTTAATAGGCACACTTTTCCCTTGTTATTAGAGACTCCTAAAGGTGGAATAAAAAATTGCACTTGTATTAAGATTCTCTCAACTTTACTCGGGGAGGGGGGAGAGGAAAAACAACCCTGATTCTATCATTAGAAAACATATTTAAGCTGAATTAATTGCTTCAACATATAGGAGAGGACATATTTTATCAGTTGTTTTACATAGTAACAAAACATCCCCAGCAGGAGCAGGTATGTAACTTAGAAAGCACTGCCTCTTTTTATTCTTCATGAATTGCCCCAAGGCTTTTAATTAAACAACAGTACTTAATTTGTTTATAACTGTCAGGTTAAGCCCAAGAAATTCCACGAGACAGTACTGGAACAGCTCAGTTACTTTATTAGCTCTCACCTGCTAGACAGAATCTCGCCAGACTAATTCTAAACTCCCAAAGTCTGCAACTAAACACTACGAATTCCTTAGGGTGGTGCCAGTCTCATCCTCTTCACTTTCCCATGCTCAAGCTGTGGGCTGAGGAGATGCTTCTATCCTTGAACCTTCTCATCCCAATCCATCACATCAACATCTAAAATAGATATTGCCATGAGTTCTTATATCAGCCCCTGTACTATTGTCAAAGCACGTTACACAACCATAGATAGGCAAAGAAACTTCCCATGATTTGGCAGAATCATTGGGGCATCAAATTGGTCCTCCACATAAATGCCCACTGAAAATCCCCATGGTTTTCAACTTAGGTTATTTCTTGAGTGTGACTGACAGTTGCAAAATGTCCCTTTTCTGCATTTGTGGCATTCAGTCTTCGCACACTGTGCATTTGTTTTCCCACAGCAAACACGCCTTCCACTGTAGGAAGGAGATTGCTTTGATCACAGGTCATGAAGGCTTGGACCTCAATTTCTATTCCTTCCCCATTCAATAATTCTGTAGTGGGAGAACATCCACTTTCATTCAAACCACCCAGCAATGGCCAGTGTTGGAGATGGCTTTACCATGCAAAGCCTCCGAGCTGCAGGACTTCAGGCTTCAGCTGGGAGCTCTACTTATGCTTAGGAATCTTCAAAGCTGCAAAAATGTTTCGACTTCTCTTGCCGTGTTTGTTCTGTATAAGCTGACCTGAGGCTTACCATTAAACCCCAATTGTTAAGTTTATTTACAGTAACTAACTGTTGACAGTCCTTAGTCTGCTCTCCTAATAGGAATTTCAGTGACTCTTGTTTCTGTTCTCCCTTGATTCTTCCTTGTCATGTTGTCATGCTGTCGCCTCTACCTAATCATTGATGTTCCTGTACACAAGTTCCCAGCAAGGTATAAGTTCCCTCACAGATGTGGACTCCAAGTTCTAGAGAGCTCTGACTGCTCTTCCTTTGGACATTTGCCTTTCCCCTGTGGCTACTCTGCTCAGTATGCCTTGGCAAAGATTTGTTCTTCACAGGAGAGACTTTTGAACTTCACTGCCACTTACACTGTCTTACCAGTGCAGCTGCCAACATAGTATTTCTTCCAAACTCTCTTTATTTCTAGCTAAATGAGCTGTGTTGGATAACAGTCAGACTTCTATAAGCAGCATGCTGCCCTTTAAGCAGGTCAAAGCATAAGCCAGCACAAAAAGATTCATATGAGCAAATCTAGCTATTTAGGTATCACCATCTTATTTTCCAGGACGGGCAATCTTATTTTGCTGATGAGGGTCACTTTCTTTTGAGAAAAGTCTATAACACACTGTATATCCATAGTTGGGGGAGTTTAAGGAAGTTCTGGGCAGATTTGGAACCAAAAGTGCTGAAACCACCCATTTTTTCTTTTACTAACAGAAAATTCATCCAAAGCTTGATGCCTGTATAACCAAAACAATGTAATCTGCATGAGCAGAAGTTACGGGAAGTTTTGTGGAATCCAAGATTTATCGAGGTACAAAAGAACTTTGGGGGGAAAACACCAAGGGGGTGAAGCCGAAAAGCCCAATGACAACGGAACAGTGCCAGAATGAACTGAGTTGATGTCTTTATTAATTAAGGGATTGGCACAGTCTGACTATAGAACTAAGGACTGGCCTGCCTTCTATGATAACCAGACCCAGGAGCTGAATTTTTTTTTATTGCTTAGGCATCGTTTGCATTATTTGGTTGCTCTCAAATGCTCTCCGAGTGTAAAATCATTCAAATGAAAATGAAAGACAGTCTGCTGTTGCTCATTCATTAATTTTCGCAGCAGTTGGTGCCCTGCTGGCATTTGAAATTAGCGTTGAGGAAAAGTTCAGGAGATTTAGCTTAGTTTGAAATCATGTTTACTGCCATGATTTTCGAGAAATGTTTCAGATAGATTAAATTGCATTAGGAAAGCTAATTGCAGAGCAAAAGAGGGGAATATTAAATGCTAAGCAGCAGAACTCGTTTCAAAGCTATAGCATTTTACCAGCTGGATAAACCCACAGACAGCATGAGAGATTATTCTAGGGCTAATAAAGTGCCATAAAAGTACCTGGATATCACTGCACAATGCTTTAATCCCATCAGCCAAAGCCCACTCAAGTGTTAAATGACAAATGGAAACACAGGTATTTGGGGCTAGCGTTCATGCTCCAAACTAGCCTTACTTTCTGCCGAGAACGATCACATCTAAATAAATACACACCTATTTAGGATTTTCCCAGTTTTATAGTTGCGGACCAGAGATTCACTTCCTTCAAATCATGGAGATTTGTGTTTCAGTCAAGAGTTCTTGCTTATGATCCATTTTTAAGTTGTGTTGTGATCATTTGGAGCTTGTCCAACTCATTTAATCTGACATGTTCATTTGTGAACTGGCTATGGAAGGGCACAGAACAAAGTCTACAATAATTGGCAGGAATTTGCCTTGCTCTCAAAGTTCACCTTAGGTTACAAAACCCTCTTTTCTAAAAGAGACCTGCCTCACACACAATGACTGGACCTTTTACCCCCTTTGTAATTTGGCAGGGAAAGACAAAGTCTGAGGATCAAATCAAACCCATGACATCTTTTTTCAGCCTGAAATGAAAGAACAGATGGATTGGGGGCATCTTTTCTTTTAAATGAAAAGACAAGGTTTAAATATAATAAAGAAAGAAAAAAACCTGCAAGTTGTCAAGGTTGCCTATTGTTTTTCCTCTATAAAATGCAGCAAGGAGTATGTGATCTCTAGCAGAAAAACAGCACAGAGAAAGATGATTCTTTTTTCCCCAAGCCTGAATAAAATGTCTGCCTCAGTAATCCTTCCCCCCAGATGTAGCTCAGGATCCAGCCTCTTATATCTGGTGGACAGAAACAGAATCTTCAGTTCTGGCTGAGAATTGTGCTTTCATAACTCCAGTTTATTAAAAAAAAATGTTGAGTGAAATTACGAGGCTGAACTGGAATGCATGGTCAGATGTCATTTTAATAAAAAGAAATTTCCTCAGTTCCATGGAAAATTGTTTTTATTGCTGCTGCTCCTCGGAAGAAGAGTTTGCTAGAGACACACTAAAACTGCGCTATTAAAAAAAGGTGTAATTTATGTGCACAGCTGAAGCATTCTGCTAATGTCATCATTAAATGGGTTCAGAGAGAGAGAGAAGGGAAGATTCATATGCAGTAAGGTATTGTAACGAACCTCCCTTCACGTCTGATCAAATGAGATAATAATTGGAGACTTGTAAAAGCCAGATATTCCTGTCTTCTGTGTTTTCCATTGGCAGGGAATAGGTATGACACTGGAGCAAATCTATTGCCCAAATGTATGGCTTTCATTTTCCTGATCCTGAAGGGACAGTCCCTGGAGAACCAAAGTTCACCTATCTCCTACTTCTTGTTTTCCTGCTGTAGCAAATGCATTGAGTAGAGTGGGCAAAGGAACTCAAATGCAGTAATTCTGGCCCATCAACAGCAATCATTTGAAGGGGATGGCCAAGCCATCATGATGAGCAGAAACCCAACGCAAAATTATTCTATTTATTTATTTGTTTGTTTGTTTGTCAATCATATTTATATAGCCGCCCATCTCACACAGGGTGACTCTGGGCGGCTATATAATTATGTTATGTTGTTTCTTTGAATCAGGGATTATAAGTGTGAACTTGGAAGGTGTGTAAAAAGGCTGTCCTTGGCATTGGTTGGCTAGCAGCTCTTGATCCTCTCACATCAAGGATCCAGCTTTAGGCCCTGCAGAGAAGCTCCAACAACTAGGGTGAAAAAAAAGCCATTTATCAAGGAGCCTGCTGTCAGAAAACGACAGACACGGGTTCGGTTATCCAGTAGACAGAAGTTTTTATTGGGCACGTTTGCAAAGGTGGGTCCCTCCCGCAGCAATGGAGGAACCCCGAAGCAAGGTCTGACAGGTTTTTATACCCCCTATCTGTCCTCCCCCTCCTACGAGGGCTTGGCTCACAATCTCACCTTTTTTACCGCCCCGGAGCGCCGCTAATTAACCGCAAAACCGCAGACATTCCACTTTCCGAATCCAATCAGCGCAATACACATTCCAATCCCCACTTGACCCGACAGCCGCCCCCTGCCGTTTCTCTTCACTCTGGTGCGAACGTGCCTCTTGCCTGCAGTCTTTCCTCCCTCCTGCCATCCCTCTCCACTCTGGTGCGAGTGTGCCTTCTGCCCATCCTCCCTCCTGCCGTCCCCCAAGGCTGCCCCATGGTGCACAGCGCTCTCCCCTAGCAAACATGGTTCGTTTGAGGCCCTCACTTCTCCCTGCCTTCTCACAATCCCCCCTTTTTCTTTTCACGCCTCTGTTGGGCCTCAAACCTGGCTAACAGGATTGCTCCCTCGTCCCGGACCCGGGGCTTCACACACTGGGACAGGTAATTCCCACAAGCAGGGAGGCATTGCATTAAGCAACATACTAGGACCAGTAAGGCAATGAAGCCAATGGCTAGTACAGAAAGTTGTTTTAACCAAGCAAAGTTAGGTAACCAACTAGTGAGCCACGACCAATTCCATCCCTCTGGATCCTCGGATATGCGAGAGGCTAAGGTCTTCAACTTGGCTAGTTTTGCTTCAATATAATTCTCATTGTTGGTTAGGTTAAAGCAACAAAGACCTTGAAAAGATTCACAGCCTTGTCCTGCCCTTAATAGGAGATAGTCTATAGCTATCCGATTTTGAATGACCGCCCTCCTGATCTCAGTGACTTCTTCAGTGAGGGCTGCAATGAGAGAGGAGGTAAGGTTGACACTTTTAGCCAGGAGGCAGGCCACCTTCCTTAGGTCCAGATAAGTTCTTCCGCTTAGTGCAGGAACCCCTACTAAGGAGAGGGCCAGAGCCATGGCTTCTGTTTTGGACAAGAGTGTCACATCACTCTCACAATCAGATGGCAGCTCCCTTTTCTTTTTTTCTTTTGATGGGTGCGCTTGCATTGGAGGCAGGGCATATAGAGAGGTCAGGCGCCCTATGGCACAAGGGCCCCCTGAACTATAGGCTGGAACATAGGTGTAAGCTTCATGTCCACATAACAAAAAGAAACCTTTAGGTAGGTATAGAGGGGTTGAGGCGTAAGGGATATTATAGACCCCTCCACAAGTGAAAGCAGGACCTTTTGAGGGCAATGGGGGGTACGGTTCTGGGTATTGTTGAAATATACACATTGAGTTGCATTGGTTATCCCCAAGAGATTTAGAGCCATTTGCCTTTGATTAGTCCAGGGTCTTGGTATGGGAGAAGACCCAAAATGATAGAACATCCCCCCCCCACGGGGATCATCCCCAGTGATCAAAGCTGTCTGTGCCAATTCTACGCCTTTATGTTGGTCATCTCCTCCCCTGCCTTAGTTCAGTTCCTTTTAAGTTTTACTTTGAGTCCGTCTCCTGGTTGGGCAGTCCATGGTCGGGGGTCGGGAGCTCGCTTAACCCGATGGTAGTGGGTCCAACCCCCTGTCAGGTCCGAACCGCTGATTCAGTTGTCAGGAGAACTTGGTATGGTCCCTCCCAAGACGGCTTCAGCTTCTCATCCTTCCACGTCTTTATCAGGACCCAATCCTCTGGCTTGTGGGGGTGTTGGTCTTTCAGCAAGGGGGCCGTTGAGCGAGGAGTCCCTGTTTTCTTAGAGACAAGAGAGATTGTGACAGTACCAAGAGATACTTTCTCAGGAAGGCATCCTTTAGCTCGGGGATAGGCTCTCCCATTGGAGCCAGGAAAGGTCTTCCCATCATCAGCTCGAATGGGGAGACCCCCACATCCTTGCGAGGGGCTGTCCGCATTCGAAGCAGGGCAACCGGAAGTGTCTTTGTCCAAGGTAGCCCTGTTTCCAATCCCAGTTTGGTGAGATGTTGCTTCAACACCCCGTTGGCCCTTCCCACTTTCCCACTGGAGTCAGGATGCCAAGGGGTGTGGAGTTCCCATCGAACCCCCAGGCTCCAGTACCACAGCTTTACAGTGTCTACCAAAGCCTGCACCCCCCAGTGAGACCCTTCGTGCAGTTTCTCCACCATCCCCCTCATGTCAGCACGGCTCACTACTGGGGTCCCCTCAATTGTAACCCAATGACCTGCTTCCTCCCTGCAACCTTCCCTTTCCAGCAGCTGTGAGTAAACCCCGTTCCAGCCAAATTTTCCCGAAAGTGTGCACTACTCCCCAGGCGTATCGCGAGTCTGTGTAGACGGTGAGGGACACTCCCTTTCCCAACTCTAGTGCCCGTTTCAAAGCGTGCACTTCACACAGCTGAGCCGACCAGTCCGCTGGTAGTGCCCCCTTCTCTATTGTCTCTCCCTCCGCCGTCACTATCGCATATCCTGACTTCCTTTGTCCCTGCTCTACTCGGCTAGACCCATCCACAAACCAGACCTCACCCTCCTCCAGCGGGACCTCCTGCAGGTCCTCCCGGGTCTTTGTTTGCAGCTGCAACAGGGTGGAGCACTCGTGCTCCGCCGGCTCCCATTCTTTCCGCTCCCCCGCAAGAAACTCCGCTGGGTTCAAATTCCTGTCTGTTCCTACCACCACATCAGGACTTATCCAGAGAACTGTCTCATATTTCAACATCCTTCCTTCTGTCATCCAAGCAGCCGCCTGCTGACTAAGCACACTTAAGATCTGATGGGTTGAATGGACAATCACGGGGCTCCCAAAAGTGAGTTTGTTCCCTTCTGTCACTAGCACAGCAGCGGCAGCCACTGCCTGCACACAAGTCGGCCATCCCCTCACCACTGGTTCTAGGGCTTTGCTCAGGAAGGCCACTGGTTGATATTTCCCAGCCCGTCTCTGAGTCAGCACTCCAATGGCAGTTCCCACATGGGCTGTAACGTATAGGTGAAAGGGGGGGCCAAGTTCGGTAGAGCCAGAGCCGGGGCCGTCACCAGGCTCCTTCGTAATTCTCCCCACTTCTCTGTGTCCCCGTCTGTCCATTCTACCCTGTCAGATGATCCTTTCAACTTCTCATACAGAAACTGAGCCTTGCTCATGTACTCATCTATCCATAGCCGGCAATATCCTACTAGACCCAGAAACCGCCGCACCTCCGTTTTAGTATGAGGGGGCTTCAACTGCATTATCCCCTGTATCCGAGAAGGATCAATCAACTTCTCGCCCTTCCGGAGTACATGTCCTAAATACTTGACCTCCCTTTCCACAAATTGGACCTTCCCTTTTGACACCTTCAATCCTTCCTCAGCCAACCAGTTCAATAAAGCCACTGAGTCTTCTCTCACCTTTACTTCCTTCTCTCCAGACACCAACAAATCATCCACATACTGCAGCACCCGAGAACCCCCAGGGGCCCGGAACCCCTGGAGTTTCTCTTCCAATGCCTGTCCAAACAAGAGGGGGCTCTCGGTGTACCCCTGGGGCAGCACCGTCCATCTCAGTTGTTGCTTCAGCCCGCGCCTCCCATCCCGGGACAGCAGGTATTGGGCTTGCCGCAAACCCGTCACCCCTGGTTTCAAGGGGATGCTAATTGGGGCGATGCGAAACCGACCCGCCCCCCCCTCCCCTGCCCATACCTCAGGGTTCACAACCTCCACGTCCGCCTCTCGCAACAAACACATCCTTTCTGCCTGTTCCACATTCCACAGCTCCACTACTAGACTACCCATTAGATCCCTTCCCAGCAAGTTCACTCTCGCCTGTGGGATCAGTAACACATCTGCAGTTACCTCCTTCCCATTCCACTCCAGTCTCACTCCCTCCAGTACGTCTGCCTTGACCGGAGAGCCTCCCACCCCCATCACCGATACCGACGTGCCCCGGGATTTCGCAATCCCTGGGATCGGTTGGCACAGCGATGTTCGAGAGGCTCCGGTGTCCACGAGGAACTGCTGTTCCTCGCCAGTGGGACCCACCGTGATGTTTACCAAGGGTTCCCCATGGGTCCCGGTTGGGGAACCATGACCCCCCTAGTCGTACAGGGGGAAACTCCTCTCATGTTCTCCCGATGTTCAGCATTATTGGGATCCCAATTTGGGTCTGCCAGAGGGAATTTAGTATCTGCGGCCGGGGCATTTGGGACATTTGCATTCCTTTGCTCCCAAGCCCCGAGCGCAGCTCGCCAAATCTGGCCCCTCTCTTCTGGCGTATAGAGGTGGGCTAAAATGTAATTCAGTTCCCCCAGGAGTATTCCACCGGGCCGAGAAAAAGTTCCAATTGTTCGGCGGCGGTATGGGCGTTCTCTTGCATACGAGGGAGGGTCTTTTTTTTTTTAATTCCCTCAACTCATTGGGTTTGATGGGAACCGTTACGTAACTGGTGACGGTCACCCCCTGTGCGTTCGTTCCGTTCGGGACTTCCCGGACGGGGAAGGCACTGGCCGACCTTAGAATAAAGGGCAAGTTCTGAATGTCTTGGTTCAGCTGGTCCAGCTCTTTCCGCAGCCCGGGATAGGGTGGGGGCGCCAGAGGGGGAGCGGTAGGAAGAGGAGGAGGAGGAGGAGGTGGCGGCCCCCATTGAGGTCCAGTCAGCCAGAGGTCCTCCTCATCCTCCTGTTCTTTTTGGACAAAAATTTTGGCTAACTTGGGTCGAGGCCCCTCCCAATGAACATGGAACCAGACTTCCACATAGGGTTCCTGTGTTAACATTTTATGCTCCACAATGTAGTTTTTTTTTTTTAGTTGGGTCACCCAGTAATTACTGGGGATTCCAAGAGTATCCCAATGGTAGGGGAATTCGGGGTCCACTAGTGGATATTTTGGCCATTCTTTAGTGCACAAAGTTATCATGGTCGGTTTTTCCAGACCCCTGGTGAATGGACACAACCAGGGTGTCTCCCATTGTTGCAACAATTGTCCTAATGGAGAATCCGTGGGGATTCCCCCTACTGCGTTTTTCCCACTGGCCCCTGGCCTTACACTCTTACTCTGCGCCTTACCCATCCTTCCTGACTACGTTTCCTACCTTACAGAAGGTCCCGGACTCTTCTGTCCCCTTGCGGCGTCCAACGCCTCGTAACCACGCTAATCTCCCCGAGATTATGGGTAGGCTGTACTCACCAGACCTCCCGGAGGTCCCCTCGTCGGCCGACTTCCTCTTTACTTCTGTCTGACTGGCGATTGGAGTCCCGTCCTGGACCCGACTCCGGGGAAAACGGGAGACACCTCAACGGGGTGTTACGGCCGATTACTCACCAGTTCCCCACAGTCCGGTCCACGTCGAGGACTCCTGCCTGGCTCGCCAATTTTGTCAGAAAACGACAGACACGGGTTCGGTTATCCAGTAGACAGAAGTTTTTATTGGGCACGTTTGCAAAGGTGGGTCCCTCCCGCAGCAATGGAGGAACCCCGAAGCAAGGTCTGACAGGTTTTTATACCCCTATCTGTCCTCCCCCTCCTACGAGGGCTTGGCTCACAATCTCACCTTTTTTACCGCCCCGGAGCGCCGCTAATTAACCGCAAAACCGCAGACATTCCACTTTCCGAATCCAATCAGCGCAATACACATTCCAATCCCCACTTGACCCGACAGCCGCCCCCTGCCGTTTCTCTTCACTCTGGTGCGAACGTGCCTCTTGCCTGCAGTCTTTCCTCCCTCCTGCCGTCCCTCTCCACTCTGGTGCGAGTGTGCCTTCTGCCCATCCTCCCTCCTGCCGTCCCCCCAAGGCTGCCCCATGGTGCACAGCGCTCTCCCCTAGCAAACATGGTTCGTTTGAGGCCCTCACTTCTCCCTGCCTTCTCACACTGCCTATCTCGCTTAGCTTGTTCCTAGGGCTATAAGGGTGCTTTCTTGCAGAAAAACCATTCCACCATTAAGTAAACAAATAATACAGGCAAACGAACATACAAATAAATGATGTCATACTGTCATCTGGGGTGAGACATGACATAGAACACAATTAGAGCTTTCCACCAGCTCCTGAATGTTATCATAGCTACAGATGTTACCTACGGCAGGGCAAGAGATTCTTTAAGACCTACACACACACGCACACACATATCCTGTAAAACTTCTGGCCTAAGCATACTTACATACCTCTTGATAACAGCTACCTCTGTATTGGCAAGATTAACAAAACAGTGAAAGCATCACATCACACAATGCAATCCAGAAGGACTGCAGAGAGTTAAAGCAAACTTGGTGGATAAAAGTAATAAAAATAATAATTCACCACACAAATAATTTATAGCCAACCACACAGAAGGGGGAAAACATTCCAAAAGAAAGCCTTTGCATTATCCATGTGTTCAAAGATTTACTGGACACAATGTTAGGAAAGAAAATATGCCTGGGATTATTATTTTTCAACAATATAATAATTGTTCATGCAAAAAAAAATTCTCAGAAGGTGAACAGTAAGTACAAAGGTAGGAAGAGGAATAGAATGTGTATATAATTCATTCCAATTTGCTGAAAGGGAAAATACACAGCAAGAGGGAATCTGAGAATTGTCAAAACACAATTCAAAACCACATTACAAAATGTCTTGGGATATTAAAATCAATCAAGGCAAGTTATAAAATTTGTACTGAAGTCAAAATGCAAAGAAATCATCCAGGCATTGCATATATAATTACTAAGGCCACCTCCTATGTTCCATTTTACTGGAAGGAATGCACAGGAATAGAAACGTTTTAAGGAACGATGATAGATAATAGTCATTTCAAGCTATGGTCTCATCAGAATATTATCAGCTACATAAATCTTGAATTCTATTGTGTCCATAGAGGTGAATCCTCACCACAAACAGCGTGTGCGTAAAGCTGGGAGGTGGAGGGGAGAGAACGACAGAGAGAGATGCACAACAGAGAAACATAAGAGGAAACGTGTTGAGGGGAAGAGACATGAATAGACTGGAGATTTCTAGAAAAAAATAATTCATACACCTGGAATAGGAAAAGCAATGAAAGAGTTGTGCTTTGGGTTTTGGTGGAAAAGGTGGAAGAGAAGCAAAAACATAAAGCACTGGCTCAAGTGATCCCTCTTTTCTTCCTACTTTTGCATTTACTCTTTATCTTCTGAGAATTTTTAAAGCAGGAATAATAATTTATCATCGTTGTAAATCCATATGTTGAGCAGGGCCATCTGTCCATAACAAGTAGGATGTTTATGGGCTATATACGAAAGGCAGTCTAAATATTTGCACAACTAAGCAGGTCTGCTTTGTTGAATAAATACATTTTAAAAGAAAGGAGGGCAGAATGGGATATGTTTGGAGGCAGTAAGAAACACCTAAAAGATTTGATTCTGAAAGAATGCTGTGTGCTTAGACATGACAAAGAGACTTTTGGCACCTTCAAGGCAAGTATATTTATTGTGGCAAGAAATTGCTGAAGACGTATATCCAGCACTTTTCACAGGGATAGAGTTGAAGAATGGCCATGTTGGAGTGGTGAAGCAAAAACAATTAGGAACACGAAAGAATTTTGCCACGCATCATCCTGCTGGCCAAAAAATAGCACATAGATCCCAGTAATTAATTCATCAGGTTGTAAAACAAGTCTGACCTTCAAACAGATTTCCGTTGTGTTAAAGGTATGAACCAGCCATAGTGTGATTTTTAACTATATATTTTATTGATTTTTAAGAAAGTAATGTATAACTATAACAATGGACCAAGGCATGTGCAAGTTCTGCCTAACACAGCTCACATGAAACTGATGGTTCAAATAAGCGATTCCCACTTCTACTGGCATCTTCTTACTCTTTCTCCATCTGATCTCTACAAAAGGACACTGCGCTACTGGCGGCTTGAACTGATGTTTATCTTTATTTATATATGTTGCAAGCAGCAGGAATCTGATTTAAATGGATGTTTGGCCATCCTCCTCATGGGTCCATGGTGATGGGAGAGTTTTTTGAGACACAGCATTACCTCCCATACTTTAGATCAATTTTCCCCAATATAGTTGGAAATTCTTCTAGACAGCCTACCCATAAGCAACAAGAACTGGCTGCAATGACCAGAAAAAGAAAAAAGCAGACACACACGTGTGCCACATGCACCATCCAAACCTTGCCTTTTTGCACTTGTATCCTGATTTTATTTTATTTATTGCCAGCCACCCACTCTGAATCCACCTTTGGATTGTCAATTCGCTTGATTTGCTTCCATTCAGGATACCGTGAACAGTGGTTCAGCCAGGTCGTTGTGGAGGAAATGCTCAAAGAAAACTCGTACAGCTGGATATATTAGAACTACTGTGTAATATATACTGTGTTTTCTGTATGTTTGTTTGTTTCTGAAAGCCCATCAAAATTATATCCTTATTCCATCTTAACTCAGAAAGAGAGTCTCACTTTCCATTAATAGGGCTTCTTGGATTTTTTCCCAACTCCTCTTCCCTATCATCTTTTCCCCTTAATCTGTTTTTCTGTTCAGGTAAGAGCAGATTTCCCTTGTTGATATGCTCCAGGTTGTTAATATTTTTTTTTTCCTTTCTTGGTATCACCTACCTTCCTTAGCTGCTTTTGAGATTGACATGGAAGAAATTGTCCTCAGTGTCCTTGATTATCACCTTGACTGGAGGTTGGATACTGAACTGTCCCAGATGTGAAGAAACCCTATGCCTTTCCACACTGCTGTCCCTCTTTCTATGGTCTGTTTTGGAACCCTGCATAAACTCTTCCACCCAAATGCCTGAGAATGAAAGAGCTTGCCACAGACAGATGTAAAAAAAGGACCCTTGGCAGCAATTGGGAAACAAAGAACCATTGCCTAATTGAAGGAGAATTTGAGCACTGGATTTTACATTTTGGCTAAATGCGTGCTTAATCCTGACCAACCTACAATTTTATATACTGTATATGTCACTGGAACTGGAATTTCTACTAGTGGTGTGTGTATGTGTGTATCACTATGCATGCTCTCTCTATATGTATATGTACACAGACACAGATAGATAGATAGATAGATAGATAGATAGATAGATAGATAGATAGATAGATAGATAGATAGATAGATAGATAGATAGATAGATAGATAGATAGATAGATAGATAGATAGATAGATAGATAGATAGATAGATAGATAGATCCTGTGGGACTTCCAGATCCAGACAGACAGGCAGGTACTGGCCAATCAACCAGACATCATGGTAGTAGACAAAGACCAGAAGTCAGTGGTAGTGATAGATGTAGCAGTGCCAAGTGACAGCAACATCAGGAAGAAGGAGCATGAGAAGCTGGAGAAGTACCAGGGCCTGAAGGAGGAAATATAGAGGATGTGGAAAGTCAAGGCCAAAGTGGTCCCAGTGGTGGTAGGTGCACTCAGGGCTGTGGCTCCTAAGCTGGGAGAGTGGCTCCAACAGACCCCAGGAACAACTTCCGAGCTCTCTGTCCAGAAGAGTGCAGTGCTAGGAACAGCTAAGATGCTGTGCAGAACCCCCAAACTCCCAGGCTTCTGGTAGAGGACCCAAGACCAAGGAAGACACATCCCACCCATAGGGGTGAGAGGGGAATTTTTACATACATACATACATATTACACACATACTGCTGCATGGTCCAGCGGAGGCCTTGGCTGCTGCTTGGAATAGGAAGGTGGCTGGGGACTTGGAAAGGATTGCGCCTATACGACCTCTCTTGCCACATCAGCCCCGACACTCCCCGTGGTTTACGGAGGAGTTGAGGGTACTGAAGAGGGTCAAGAGACGTCTAGAGCGCCACTGGAGGAAAACAAAAACTGAATCCGACTGAACACAGGTTAGAGCCGCTGTTAAGGCCTACATTGTGGCAATAAGGGTGGCAAAGCATCAATACTTCTCCACCCTTATCGCGTCTGCAGAATGCCGCCCGGCGGCCCTGTTTAGGATCACTAGGTCTCTCCTTGGCAAGGGGGATGTGGGGGTTCATTTGCAGGGCCGTGTGGAAGAATTTTCAGAGCATCTGCAGGACAAAGTTGCTCGGATTCATTCCAGGTTAGACTCTGAGCATGGGGCAGGATCTGGGGAGATACCAGGGGACCGTTCTTACCCAGTTATCTGGGAACAGTTTGATCCTGTTGCTCCTGAGGAAGTGGACAGAATCTTAGGAACTGTGAAGGCCACCACTTGCCATCTTGACCCATGACTCACCTCCTGGCTGGTGAAAGCAGCTCGGGAGGTGACATGTGGTTGGATCCAGGCGATGGTTACTACATCCTTGCAGGTGCCCCCCCCTCCTCAAGAAACCCTCCTTGGATCCTACCATACTGGACAACTTTTGTCCAGTCTCCCACCTCCCCTTTTTGGGGATGGTGGTTGAGAAAGTGGTGGCTTCACAGCTCCAAAGGGTTCTGGAGGAAATGGATTATCTGGACCCTTATCAGTCAGGTTTCAGGCCCGGTTATGGAACAGAAACAGCATTGGTTGCACTTATGGATGATCTCTGGCGGGAGCAGGATGGTGGAAGTGTGACCATCCTTGCTCTCCTTGATCTCTCAGCGGCTTTCGATACCATTGACCACCATATCCTATTGGGACGGCTCAGAGACTCGGGGGTGGGCAGCACAGTCTTGTCCTGGTTCACCTCCTTTCTTCAGGGCCGATCCCAATCGGTATTGATAGGGAGTAAGAGGTCCCATCCTTGGCCTCTCCTTTGTGGGGTGCTGCAGGGTTCGGTTCTCTCCCCGCTCCCTGCTGGGTGAGATCATCCGCCACCATGGGATGAGGTATCATCAGTACACTGATGATACGCAATTATACATCTCCATCCCAGGTGAAGTAAGTGATGCTGTGACTGCCCTTTCTCGGTGCCTGGAGGCTGTAAGGGTCTGGATGGGGAACAACAGGCTTCAGCTGAACCCTGGTAAGATGGAGTGGCTGTGGGTTAATGGCTCCTCTGTATCTGGGACTTTGTCATCTTTGGTGCTCGATGGGGTGGCACTATGCCAGACAGACCCAGTGCGTAATCTGTGGGTCCTCCTAGACTCATGGCTCCTGCTCGAAGAGCAGGTGGCAGCTGTGGCAAGGAGGGCCTTTGCACAGCTTCAGGTTGTGCATCAATTACGGCCTTTCCTGGATTGGGATGCCCTTCAAACAGTCACTCATGCCCTTGTTATCTCCCAGATAGACTACTGCAATGCGCTCTACATGGGGCTACCCTTGAAAAGTTTCCGGAAGCTTCAGCTGGTCCAGAATGTGGCCACGTGGGCTATTTTTGGAGCCCCGAGAAGGGCCCATGTAACACCACTGCTCTGAGAGCTGCATTGGGTACCAGTTTGTTTCCGGGTCCAATTCAAGGTGTTGGTTATTACCTTTAAAGCCCTACATGGCATGGGGCCAGGTTACCTAAGGGACCGCCTCTCCCCTATGTCTTCAACCCGTCCCACCCGATCGCACAGAGAGGGCATGCTTCGGACCCCCTCAGTAAAAGAACTCTGATTAGTGGGGTCCAGAAGGTGGGCCTTCTCTGCGGTAGCCCCCACTCTTTGCAACATTCTGCCCCCGGAGGTCCGGTTGGCCCCCTCACTCCTGGCTTTCCGAAGGGCCTTGAAGACCTGGTTCTGCCACTTGGCCTGGGGTGGGGAGGGAACATCTCAAGCAGGGAGATGGCTAGCCCCATAGTGGCTGGCTGTCTGCAGCCTGATTTTCCATCTTCTTGGATTTTCCTTGTTTAGTATTGTTTTAATGCTGGATGCTTTTTAAGTATTGTTTTAATGCTGGATGTATTTGTGCTTTAGATATATTTATAGTTTTTAATGTTTTTTGTAAGTCGCCCATAGTCCCCTATTGTGGGGGAGATGGGCAGAGGAGAAACCCAACAAATACATACATACATACATACATATTGATTACACATCCTGCCATTCTTTTCTAGGACTTTCTTAGCAGCCTCCCATTCAAATGCTGAAGAGATTCATAGTTCTGTAGTTGCTCAAAATCCCAAAGGACTGACAATCCTAAACTATTATCTGAACTGTTGAACTGGCTGAAATTAAATTCTTAAATCTCCTGAATGCCAGGGGAGAAATAGGTACTAGCTTACAATAGCCTTTCTCCAGATGAAATTAATTGCCATGTTTGCTTAACATGCAAAACTATATTTAATTATATTTTACTCTGAAGCTTAAATTAGCCACCCAGACTAGACAAAAATGTGGTTAATTAGATTGTGGCTCAGTGCATCTTGAAAACCTAGAGCGACTTGTCTGTAGAAATCTGGACAACCATTAAATGGCAGCAAAGGATACAGAAAACTATGAATATGATTATGATAGCCATAATTCAGCCAACGGTATATTGTTCTGGCTGTATCCACAGATGTCCTTACATAGTTTCCGAAAAATGCAAATAAAAACCAAGTGATTCTTACTATGGCAGGCCTTAAGCAAGCAACTGCACATAATGTTTTGTTATATAGTATTTACTGTTGCTTTTTTAGCTCACCATCTCAACTTTTTTCTCCTGTGTGGTTGAACTTCATGCTGCCCTCTCCAGCTTCCCACCATGCCTTGTTTTATTTATTGCTTAATTATTATGAAATAGTAATAACAAAAATGACAAATGACAATATAGATTTTCACTTATAGTGTACCAGTGTTCCATTTTTTTAAAGTGCTGTAAAAGATCTATTCCTATTCACTATAAATATGCTGAGTGAAATAGTTGAAAAGAGCTAGACTCAGGCAATAAATTAAAAAAAAAAAAAAAACCTTCTACGGATGCAACATCTTAGATTCTACTTAACCAGTTGCTTTCTACCCATAAGTTACAAGAGGCTGATATCAAAGAATATGGTTCTTTTTATATTTTGCACAAACCACATGATTGTGTGAGCAAATTAATTTTGTAATCAAAAGCTAGCTCTTCTCCCTGTATGCCTTGAGTATTTCAAATGGAGTTCTGTATTCAGTTCCAAATGGGAAGGGTTCTTTTATTGAACCATATATGTCTGGAACTAGAATTTCTGCTAGCTTGGAATAAAAGATGCTCATTGCCAGTGGGTTAAAATAGATATAATGTCTTAAATTAGATTTAGTTGTTTACATAGATGAACATCCCAATTCAGGAGACATTTTGCAATAAGAAATATCCAGCAGTGTTTTCTATTCTATGTTCCTTCTGAAAATTTGGAAGTTGTCAGAGAGACCCTAAGCAAATACAATTAACAGTAACTGTCCATAATCTCATGTTTACCAGTTGTCTAATATTTAGGTTGGGGTCACTGAGTTTATGTTAGGCAGCTTTGCAGGATCAAATGGGGCACGTCTTTATTTCCTCCTAACTGTAGCACAAAGATTCCCTGCTAACTGGTTTTAAAGGACATATCTTCACGAGGTTTTGTTCAGTTCATCTCCAGACCATTGCAGAAGCAGCTTAAATTCATCTTTTGTTATTCCAGTTTAGAGTAGTGTTTTCCCTCTTCTCCAGTCTTGCCTTGGACAGGAATGCAATGCTTCATCAACCATGCTGAGGATGATGAAATCAGGGACTGGGACTGCTCTTCTCCTATTGGAAAGTATGGACCAGTGTGAGGACGTCTCTTCTGCTCTTCTTCATAGCACTGATTTCCAGGACTGTTCTTCTTTGGGGAATAGAAGAGTCAAAGAGTTCAAACTAGACTTTCTCCCTAGACCTACCAAGTCTTCAAATGGATGGATCAGCTCCACAGAAGTAGAAAAGTGGCAGGTAAAGAGCCATCTGTCTCCTTTTCTCCCACCACCCTTCACAGTCCTGGCACTTGATCCCTGGGCTTCCAGTGCTGGGAAGCCTGGAAAGAGAAATGCCAGGACTCTGATCACATGAATCAGCTCTAGGTTTCAACAGATAGTTAAACTCTTCCAACTAGCCATTTGTCAAATATTGCCTCCTCAACAACCCCAGACCAGCCTATATTAAAGAGAGTGATTGGAGTGTTTTTTCCCATGAACTGCAGATATGTTAGAGGAAAGTAATCCAAGGGAATCCACTGATTGCTTTTCTTAACTATCCTATATTAAATATGTCCAATTCAGCAGCTTCCTTACTGAGGCAGAGTAGGGCTCAGGCACCAGGGCAATAATTTTAATGCCAGCATCCTTTTTTGCAGGCTCACAGACAGACAGACTGCACTTTAAGACAGCTGTTACATGGGGCTGACAAGCTCTTCCAGGCATCACTACCTGGTGAATGGAAAGACTTCAGGACTGAGGCTCTGAGCAGGTTAATGATAATAAAATCAGCCGGAGAAGTAGAAACTCACAGAAAGTAGTTGGGATTTTGGTTGTTAACATTATTGCTGAACATCAGAGAATTTTGCTAAAACCAGACAAGTGTGAGTACACCTAGTCTTACTGAGGTTATTTGCCCTTCAGTGACAATATATCACAAGAAACTGAGAAAAGCCTTTAGCACAACTTAATGCTGCTCTGCACTAGATAAGATCACATTTGCATGATTGAAGACTCCCTGCCACTCCTCTTAACAATGTTACTTTCTATAGATATGGCTCTAAGATCAATCATATTTTTTCCTCCCTCCCAACTTGTTTTTCAAGCATTTTACCTAATGAAAAGTTCTTGAAACTCCAAAGTTTGCAATGATTTCAGCTGTCCTCATAATAGTACTTTCAGTAGTAGTCATTATAGTAGCAGTAGTAGCTTTAGTATAGAGTAGCAGTAACAGCAGAAACTGTGATAGTTACCCTGGTAATACACACACACCCATACACCCATGTGTACACACACACACATCTGCCCCATAGAAAAGGTGAATTCTCATATTGCGTCTTTAATGGCAAGGAATGATTTATTTAGAATTTATGTTTTAGTTTTAAATGAACTGTAACCTAAAACTACATTGATTTAGTTGCTATATGTTTTAAAATTTCACATTTTAAATAGGTTTAGATTAAAATTATTGTAAGAAACATTTGGCAGCCTAGAGGAAACATGGGTGATAATGCATTCCTAGGAAAACTGGCTGATGTTAAAATCAAGTGGTATAAAGAACTTTGAAGACGTGGCCCATGATGCTGCAGTGTGTGTGTCGGTTCTCTTTGTTTCCCGTAATTAGAGCTACAGTATTATATCTGGGCTGTGGAAATCTGGATGACTACTAGATGGCAGCACAGAGAACCTTTATTCTTTACTGCCATTTTATATGCCTCAATAGCAGGTTCTATTAAGAGAACACTAGCTACAGTATATTTAATGAGAAATTAACTGGAAAACTTTCAGTTCATAATGTTCTTCTTGGTATCCACTATTATTTCAGAAAAAAAGGAAACATTGTAAATCACAAAGGCTGGTTTAAGTTCAGAGTCAGAAAACTGGAGGTAAATGCCAGCATGGCAAAAGTGGTGAGGATGAAAAGAGGCATTGTGGTATAAAATGAACAAGGGTTAGTGTAAGAGATTAAAGTGATAGTGGAAGATTAAAGACTTGAGGGGGCTTACTAAATATCAGAGAAGGATCAGTGAATCAATCAAACAATTGTGAGGTATCTTTTGACAAGAAAGCAACAGAATCACAGAGTAGCTAGATATAGAGGCACATTAAAGCCAAATCATCTACCAATTCAGGAAGCCACACGGCCACTGAGCTTGTAGTCTTTCAACAGATGCTATCTCTACAGATGAAACGAGAAAACAGCACGTGGTTTGGGAAAGCTCCCATAAGATCAAGGAAGCAAGTTGAAAGAGATTTTGGATATCACAGTGACTGAAGGCCAGACAGGAGAGAGCAGAGTTTTAGAAACAGGAAATCCAAAGGCCAAGTAAATCCCTTTCTTCCTAAAGCAACCAAGGCAGATATCTCTGTAGAAGTCTTGTTTACAGCTATGTTCAGCATGACCATTGGCTTTTAGAATGATATTTCACCTACTTCATAATGAAGGCATCCTTCTATAAGCGCATACCAGAGATGGCTTGATACCTATTCAATCAATACGATTTGAAAATGAAGTCAAATGCTTAGAACATTGCCATAATTGGCAATTGCCATGCAAAACTTTGAGCAGAAACATACTAATGTATCATGCTGCCAGATCACAACTATGCAGATGAATTTGACGCACAGTAACACTAATGCTGTTGCGGGAGTTGGTTTTGATTTCATTTTGATTTGCTTCTTCTTTATCTTGACCACTAGTGTATATGTTTACTGGGATAACTGAGTATTTAAAAATAAGGAATTGGTTGAGTAATATTTCAATTTTTCATATTTTTCACAGCAACTTCATTGACTTTCCATTTGTTTCTGGGCACAAATTCTAAGTACCGGCGATACATCTTTTTAACATCTCTAAATGAGCCTAAAACACATGGAATTTAACAAGTCTTTCTATCATACCTTTCTCAGTCCATAACAACCTCTAATGAAGGAGTTTATGTTCTGATAGAGGCATAACTGACTCAGATACAAGAATGGGCATTTGTCTAGGACCACACTTAGAGATCTTCCAGGTGAAGGCACCATCTCAGTACTCATGTGAACACATACTGAACCCAAAGTTTGCAGCTGGAGCAATACAGTGATACTGTATCCATGGACAAGGAAATGTCAATTCAAGGCATATTACTTCAGCAACAACAGTGCATCGCTGTCTTCCACATGAAGGGATGGTCCATGCTTTTATTCGAGGAGATTTCTGGATTTCTGGGAGCTTCTGGACTCCCAATCTTGCAGCATTCTGCAACTATTAGATAAAAGAAGCAACATAGTAGCATTAGCAGTTTTGAAGGTAACTGAATTTTGCCACCAAACCAAGTACAGAAACAAGGGGAAATTATAGCAATTTATTCTCTTTTATTTTTGTGAAGAGGGGAAAGGATGAGATGCTGAGTACTGGCTGCCAAATGAGCATTCGTTGGCTGACAATTCTCTGTATTCAGTTACTGACCAGAAAAAGCAACTGCTGATTGGCTGATAATTGTCGATGTGCAATATAGACTCATAAACGTATAAACATGTCCATAGTGTCCTGATGTCATTATGTTCTGGAAGGAATCAGATCAGTCTCAGACATTCTTTAAAGTAGAGATAAAAGAAAGAAACAGAAAGGGCAGTCACCTTGAAGTGCTCTGAATTCACAGAAGGCCTCTTTGTCAAGTCTTCTACTCCTTGACAAAGATTTTGATGGTTGGTTTGTTTTTTTAATAAACTTTGATTTTCAACTATTTTGCTACATTGCTTGTTTTGAAATGATGTATCTTTAAAATTGAGTAGCTGCTCTGAGCAGTATAGAAGGACTGAAATATAAAAACGCCAATCTGAATTCCCATAAATCCTAACATGGACTGCAAATGCTTTTTGCAAGCTTCTCCCAAAAGTGCTCTTTTAGCAAATAAATTTAAAACTGGTAGGGGAAAAAAATAGGAAAATTTCTGTGCTTAGCATTCCATTATTTGTTGCTGCAAAACATCTTTGTAAAGGAAGATGATTTTCCATTCCCAGTATGATCTGGCTTCAGCTGGTCTCCAGAACATGAGTAATGACCTGCAGGTAGAGCACTGCCTTGGACTGCAAAACAAGGGAGATTTTTTTAAAGATATATTTCGGTGGCCTACCATATGTGCATATGATAGACTACATGTGCCTCCAGCCATCCTACCCAGTACTATATATCTATGTTTCTTCCATAAGGCACAAACAGGTTATGATATATCAGATTTTGACATTTTAGATATGTTACCTAAATACTAAGAAATTATATAGAAAAAGCAGAGTATATATCTTTCTAGTTCAGGATATTAGCAGAGGCCTGATAATATTGCAGTTTCTTGTATTTAAGTTGCCCTCCACAGGTCCCATGACAATGATTTTGGACCAAATTACATGTTTTTTAAATACACAAATACTCTTAAACCCTAAACCAAAGGGTTGGGGGACTGGCAGTGGGGTTAATGGAGTTTAACCCTTTGTTCCCCTCTGTGGCTCACATCCAGAGTGGGTACTCTCTGCTTGCAATTTATATTTCAAAGAAGTTTGGGAAAGCATATTGAGGCTTCTGGAATTCTTTCCAACCACTTAAAGATAGTTCTGTTGTAGGTAACATGACTTTTTTTTTTTTTTTTTTACCAGCAACAGTGAATGCTTTGTTCCATCTTGATTGTTGTGAGCTTCCCAGAGTATATGGTTTGGGTGGCATATACATTTTGTGAAGTAAAGAAATAAACATTAAGGTGGGTGAATCTACACGCAGCCTGTAGCTGCATTTTTGCAGCCTTGGGAGTAACCCTAGTTTGTGTTGCAATGTAATAAAAAGGTCAGCTGATTTGGGTGGCCATATATTTCCAGCTATTTGGCTAGCACCTGATCACACTGAAAATTTCACTCTCTCTCCTAGTGACATTCCCTTGTCACCATGCTTCTACCAAAAAGATACAGCCTTTTTACAAAAGAAAGGCTAACTATTTCTGCCACCTAGGGCGATAATGAGACTGTTGGAAATAAAAATAAACATTCTTCAACTAAATACAAGTAGGAAAGGCCACCAGTTCATGTACTATAATCACTGGCATCATCAAAGCTAAGGAGAAAGACGCTTGATCTAGATGATCAAAATTAGTGTTGGCATGCAGCTATTCAGGGGGTGCTTCATTTTGATGATGCTTTGATTAATGTGCCTCTTCAAAGCAAAGCCAGTAAGTCAAGCAGCAAGCCCCTTCTCTTCATCAGAGTGGAAAGGCAACCTTTCTTTGCTCCACTTCACTTTCTGTGACCACAGGGTGCACTGTTTGTGCCATGCAGGGCCCGACCGAACCGCCTTGTCCCCAAGATATCTCTTCCCCAAGAAAGAACTTCAGGAGGCACCTTCATGAGGCTCTTTCCTGCATCAAGGCAGGCTAAACGTGTCCAGGATGTGAAGCAGACGATCCACACACCCTTATTCAAACTTTGCATGAAATTCTTTGAAAGGTTCCAGCTAAACTGAGTTAGGGAACAGGACAATGTGATGTTAGGGCTGCACCCTGAAAATGATTCAGGCAAATCGTAAGTGTAAGAGTAGCACCTCCCTGCTATTCATTAAAGCAGCCTGTCTTCTTCCAGGCTTCCACATGTGTCTGGAAAAAAAAAAATCTTGCTATTTAAGGCAGAAATAGTTAGCCTTTCTTTTGTAAAAAGGCTTCTTTTTGGTAGAAGCAAGATTTAAAATTAACATCACTTTTAAAGTAGCAGCACTTTTCTTTCACACTCACCCAACCTTAACATATATTTCCTCTTCATATTTGAAATATATTTAATGTCACTGGGGGGGGGGGGGGGAGATAGCTCTTCTTCCCTTTCAGTTTTACTGTATGAGAAAAAAATATCCACCAGAAGCCAACAATGCTCCTCTACGTTCAGAGGGATGGGATTTGAAAACAGAATTTTCTACTTTCTTAACCAGTTGTTTGAAGATTCATATCTTTCTGGAAAGGCTGAGTACATGATAAAGATTTGACTTCTTTCTTAAACAGTCACAGAAGTGGCAGAGAAAACAGCACCTCCAGTTCTATTGCTGG
The DNA here is from genome assembly GCF_059951505.1 of Python bivittatus. Lineage (NCBI taxonomy): Eukaryota > Metazoa > Chordata > Lepidosauria > Squamata > Pythonidae > Python > Python bivittatus. The sequence goes on along the minus strand of NW_028277075.1, from coordinate 86,626,284 downwards.
AAATCCTACTCCCCTCCGAATTCTCATGCCCGAGCCATTCTGGCTGGCAGTTATAAATGAAAATAGATTTTACATTTAAAATATTCCATTAAGTGCTTCAGAGGAGCTATATTTCTGATTAATTTTAGTTTTCTCTGGTATTGATATGGATATTATATATCAGACATGAAAAGTACACTGGAACTTTCAAATATGCATTTGACATTGATTTTTACACACGTTGTATTTGTATAATTTTCTGGAAGGAAGATCTTCCTCTAAGTTTTGACTTGCCATAATTTTTGCTTTCTATTCGATATCAATCACCCACGAGTGGGAAACTGGCTCAGCCCAAATACTCCTCATTTATTTCTTACCAAAAGAATCCATTTCCAACTTTTTCTATTTTATGAAGAAATAAAATATGAATAAAGATAGGAGCAGTTAATTGCTGTCCAGATACGTTTTATAGTGATGTACGATCACAATAAATCTGCTTTGCCCATATTTTCAATTTTAGCTCTCTCCCAAGCCATTTTTTAAAGCTCAGCCTCAACCCTTGGTGTTTACAGGGATATAACCATGCAGAAGTCTGTAACAGCATGGAGAGGGCTTGTCTAGGGCTTGTCTAGGGCTTGTCTAGGGTTTGTCTAGGGTTTGTCTAGGGTTTCTTTGCCTTTCCCAATGGCTTTTTTTTTTCAATTTCCAATTTAGCCTACATATCTGGTATTTCCTAGTAGACTCCAATACAAGTACCAACCAGGCCCAACTCTAGTTAGCTTCTAAGCCCACCCAGGGCTGGCAAATTCTGGCATTTTCTGAGACTCCCAAACTATAGCCATTTATAAAAGTAGCTTGAAAGTGAAGAATAAAAGAAGTAACATTGGTTATCTTGCTGCTTCTTTTTCAGAATGATTTTAATCTTTGTTTTGCATATCTGTGATTGTTTTCCACTAGCTTTTTTTCTCGACAGCAGCCATAATAGATTCACTAACATTTTATGGAGTATGATTTCATTTCAGTGCTTTCCTGTCACACACCCCGCACTGTACCTTGCTCCCCAGGGTCGCATCTCACTGTTTCCTGTGCTGTCTTTCCTATAGTTCCAACTGTTTTACAGAGCTGCTTATGGAGTCCTTGGGGTTCTCTGAGCTTGGTTGTTTTCTTGCAGATCTTTTGTTACCTGTCTAGGTAAATACCTTCAGTGCTAGAAGGGAGTGGGGTTTGCTCTCTGTTTATATACAGTAGTTTGCCCTGTCAGTGTTGGTGGGAGAGTTGCTTTTCCCTTGGTAATTCCTAGATTAGGGTATTGTTTTCTGCTTGATTGTTTGTCTGGTGTTAATCCTGGTGTTAATCCACAGCTGGCTTGACCACAGTTCCACCGTGAGCTATGTATATTCTCTTCCATTAGAGCTAGCTATTTCTTCTTCTCCTTCTCCTTCTCCTTCTCCTTCTCCTTCTCCTTCTCCTTCTCCTTCTCCTTCTCCTTCTCCTTCTCCTTCTCCTTCTCCTTCTCCTTCTTCTGCCTCTCCCTCTGCTGCTGAACATGGCACGGAATCCTCACTCTCTCAGAGTAGACTTGCAGTAGAATATCAGTGGTGCCTCCTCTACCAGAAGATAAGAAATGCTGCTTATTTCTCCTAAAATCACATTACAGGGATCAGCTGAGCAAGGCAAAGCAACAGAAGTGGCAGTTCCACTGTCAGCATGGAAGTGGAGGAAGTGCTGCCAGCTCAGCAGTTCCTTTGCTTGACATATGAAGTAGCAAATGCTGGGCACCATCCATCTATTTGATTTTGCCTTTCCAGCAACTTGTTCTCTGTCAGGGAAAAGGCTGACCAATGCAAGCTACTGAGTGATGTTTGTCTTCCCTGTAACCAGTTGAAGTGATCCCAGGGTCTGCAGGGCCTCTTCAGTTTGCCCAACAAATGCTGGCCACCCCACCCCACCCCACCCTTAACCTGAGCACCTTTCACCACCCTCCCACCAGTCCAGGCTACTTCTCCAAGCTGACTGCCTCACCTAGAATCTGCTGGTTGTCTTTGCAAAAGCTCAGAGAAATATGGCCTAACCTAGGCTGTTCTTCCCATGTCAGTGGGCAAGCAGTGTCAGGAGAAAAATGTGTACATGCCCTTGAGAATATGTACAGACTTCTCTTTAAGGCTCTGCAAAGTCTTCAGAAGAGATGCTTTGGAACCCAAGGGTGTATGTAGAAAGCATCACTGTTCAACTATTAAAATAATGCTGTCTCTTCCAGATTGTCCACCTGCTTTGGGAGGTATGTAGAGATAGTTGGGAGCAGCTTTTGAAGTAGCCCCATGAGCCTGGAAAAAGGTGCAGCTGCTTTAATGCTTGCATTGCTGAGTGTTGCTGAGTGGGCCTGGCAGCTGAACATTATTTTGGTATATAAAAGACATTATTTTGGTATTCAGTACCAGCCTTCATTAGAAGGCTCCTCGGGCATCTATGTGTTCAAAGATGGCATAATTAAAAAAAAATTGCATAAAGTAAAAAACATGGCCATTCAAATCACAACAAGCTTGTTTTGACAGAGCTCTCATATATTGTGATGGGTGATATTCCTATATTTATATACCTGAATGTTACAGTAGTTTTACAGTTCCATGCTCCCAGTTAATTGTTCATGAATATGCCTTTGCTACCTGTTGCCCCTCCTGCTGATAGAGCACAAAAGATTTCCATTTATACTGCTAATAGTGACATCCATGTGTACACATCAATATCTTGCTTCTTATTCATGGTCTGATTTTATGCCCCTGGTCTAACCCAGGTTTATCACCCCCAGGTTTTACTTCCCAGTTTTCCAAGGTAGTCTGCCATGGAAATAAATTGTTTTTGTTTTCTTTTGTTTTACTTTAAAGATACCAACTGCTTATGGGATTTAGTTGCAGTTTACCAGTGGCAAGAGAACAGTAGTTTGCAGGAATAATTCATTTTCGGCAGGATTCAGTTGACTTCTGATTTTTAACTTTCACAACATTCTCTTGCAAGTCTCCATTCATTATCAGACTTCCTGGTGGAAAATGGCTTGCAGCGCCCTTCTTCACAATCGGATCACAAACAAAAGTGAAAGTCAAGAAAGGCTTTGCTTATTAGCTTGACTAATCGGACCTCAGGAAGCTGGTTTCGATGTGGCATCCAAGATGTGACACCTGCTGGATGTCCAGGCAAACAGACCATTTTTGCCTGGGGCAGCTTTTCTATGCATGTTAATTTGCAATCACATAGACGGGTTGGTTTCACTGATACAATTATATTCAGGTCACTTGGCACATTGTCTGACACACACCATATGCTATGCTTTCGACAAAACCAGTTGTCTGATATCTAGAAACTTTGTGGGCTGAAAAGATTCAGGAAACAGTTCCAAAAACTGATGATATGGTCATAGGCAAGCCCACATACAAGCAAGAAATACAAATAGGCTTGGAAATTAAGAACACCAAAGGAGAAGAAGAAAAAGAACTGCTAACGTGTGCTTAAACTCAAATTCTGTTCTGAAAGAGGGTGCAGTTCCTTCGGTTTTGCCAATATAGGCACAGCTGTTGTAAAGAAGCCTGACGCTGACAGTTCTTATGGTGTAAATCCACAACCCTATTATAGAGAGGTATAAAACTCAGAAACCACCTTGCATTAAATATTAATATGATGCAGGGTGTTGGTTGGTTGGTTGGTTGGTTGGTTGGTTGGTTGGTTGGTTGGTTAGTTGGTTGGTTGGTTGGTTGGTTGGTTTGGTTTGGTTTTTTGGTACTGTATTGCCTTTTAAGAAACAGTAGTTGCATGCAAGGTTTCCTGTGAGAACCAGATGTCTTCATTTCATGAATCCATTTCATATGACAAGGTGTTCATTTCAACCTTTTTCCACGTCTTTCATTCCCTGCATCCTTTTCATTTCCCTGCACCACACACACACACACACACATTCCGTGGGTGGATTGTCACTGAAATCAGTGCATACATACATACCCAATATGTTATTCCCTTTCAGGATAAGCAACATCATGCAAAGCACAGAAAAAGAAAAGGAAGGTGTAAGCAAAAGAAATTAGAAGCAAGAAGTAAAAACAAGAGAAAGGAAATATAACTAAATCCAGTTTGCAGCCATACCTTTTCATCATTGCAAACCACTCCGCCTTCTCCCACATCCATAGCCCCCGCCCTTTGGAACATTCTGCCCCCGGAGGTGCGATTGGCCCCCTCGCTCCTGGCCTTCCGAAGGGCCTTGAAGACCTGGTTCTGCCACTTGGCCTGGGGCGGGGAGGGAACACTTCAAGCAGGGGGATGGCTAGCCCCATAGTGGCCAGCTCTCCGCAGCCTGATTTTCCATCTTCTTGGATCTTCCTTTTTTTTAGTATTGTTTTAAATTTTGGATGTATTATGTATTTTATATATATATTTATAGTTTTAATGTTTTTTGTAAGTTGCCCAGAGTCCCCCAGTGGGGGAAGATGGGCAGGGGAGAAATCCAACAAATAAATAAATAAATAAATAAATGTACTGCTTTGTACAGTGCCTTTTATTCTTTAAACTTCTCCCATACCTCCCTCCAACCTTAACTTTCTCATTCACCCCCTTCTCTCCACCCATTCAGTCTTCCTTCATATATTTATTTTGTGATTTGCTCCTCATTCATTCCCTGTATATAACAAATCATCTCATTGTTTTTTCATCCCTACTGATCATTCACTTTTGTAGTCAGTCCACATTCACTCATCATCCATTCATTCTTGACCTTCTTTCTTTTTACACTTCTTAAGCACTCCATTCCCACTGCATCCATGTTACTTTTCTTTTTCTCCTGACATTCCCAACTGCCTCTTCCACATAGCAAAGTGGGAGGAAGCACACTCTTAGGAAGCACAGCCATTTTTGCTTCCTTTCACATACATTCATCCTTGAAACTGAATTTGTATTACCTTTCCCTAGCATTTGTGCATCTTAATTTTTCTCCATTCATTTTCACATCTTTAGTAAACATTTTACAAATGCATATATCTGTTCTAGTTTTTCATCACTTAAGTATAACTTGCAACTGTTCACTCCATTTCCCTATCAAACATGAGCATCTTGGTTTTTGATACAGTAATGTTCAGATCCATGTGCCTCATCACAACATATGTTCTATCTGACATTCACTGAAAGTCATTTGGGTGCAACTATGCAGTATCATTTACATAAAGAATTATGTGCACATTCCTATCCCCAACCAAATAACCTCTAACTTTACCATATCCTTTATACTTATTAAACAACCAAGGGGCTATCACACATACTTGTCTTACTCCCTGCTCAATGTTTAACTATTCATTAAGAATTCAATTTATTCTCACTCATGTTTCACCACATCTTTATGTATATATTGATGCAAAACATGCTATAATTCAAGCCTATTAACTTTATCATATGCTTTCTCTAAATCATGCAATCTAAATCAACTTTCCCTATATCAACAAGCATTCCTATATTTCTGTTTGCCCTATTGGAGTATACCAGGCCGCTATTACTAGCTTACTTTCATTTGTATCCACAAAGAACTATATTATATCAATTCATATTTTCTGACATATGCTTTAGCTCTTTCATTCATAATTAAACTTTCACCTTTACCTTCCTGCTTGCTTTCATCAACTCCCCTGCTGTCAGGCCCAGCCCAAGAACAACGATGAAACAGTCCAGTCAAGTACAGTTCCTTTATTTGCTTACACCTTACAGACAGAATCGTGCCAAACTAAATCTATACTACAGCAACTAGTGGATATACCTGGGAGATTCTAGGGAGTGGCTATCCTGAACCTCTTTCACTTCCCACGCTCCCCCTGTGGGCTGTATTGTCTTTTGTCTCCTTTCCCCTGCTGGAATGAACCCCCTCCTTCTTGACAGCCTTGACCTCCCACATCACTCTCCTCCTCGTAGATCCATTCCCCCACATCTGCACAAGATTAGAGCACCTTCATTTGGATCTATTACATTCTTTCACTTTCTCTAAATTTTATGAAGACCGTCTGTTATGCTTTCTTTTCTTTCATTCATTGTTATGCTTTTCATCATCTATTCTTCTTACATTCCAAGTTGCCATTTTCCATATGTCATGGTCATCACTAACAGGCCCATGAATATATTAACTTCCATTTTCTATATCATTAAAGCAGCTGAGGATTTCCTACAATGACTTTTAATATGATAGAGAAAATAGAATAAATTACCAGCATTAGTTGTATCCATGCCACTTGCAGCATTCCCTGCTAACTATAAGGACACAATACCAGTTAGTTTTGGCACATTTTGTATGACACAGTATGTCAAAAGTCCTATTTTATCCCAAGCATGTATAGCCCACTGTACCTTACTGGATGTTGCATTTATATAGCCACAAGGAAAAAGCTTCTTCACCAGGGCAGTGTGTCCTACATTGTGCTTTTATATATCTCTGTGTACACACATGTGTATATATATCTTCCTATATAGTGGACAACGTAGCTGGCAGAGTCAATGTATAAAATGAAATTGTATACTGATACATGTGGAGGATCCCATATGGGATCCCATATTGGGAAGACTACCTTAAATTATGCATGTCGTTGCAATTATCTGTTAATTGTAAGTAAAGTAAAGGTTATACAGATATAGAAGACAGCAGTTCTGGTGGTCCTTGCTTGCATCCTGCCTGTCATCCCTTTGACCAGCCCTTTATGGTTGTACGGGATGGTAATAGAATCTTGAAAACGACTCCAGGTTTCTCTCTTAAAATCAATAAAATCAAGGCAGGATTATTTTGAGTTTCTTTCTCGTCCTTGCTTCAATTTTCTGGGCTGTGTAATAGCTTCTTCCTTAACCGTTCTTTCATACCTTTCCCAAAGTCATCTCTAAATTCCTTTAGGATGCCACCCCATGACTTCAAGTCATAAGACAAGCGTTAGCTCTGCTCATAACTACCATTCAATATCTCTGAGCATGTGTTGCTGGTGTTCAGCCATCAGAGTAGGTAGACTTCTGGTCTCACACAGCAAGATGTCTGTGCTCCAATTTCTGACTCACTTCCAGCATGCTGAAAAATAAAGAGACAGTTTTGTGCAAATAAGCACTGGACTCCCAGAGGAGCTTAAAAACCTTGCGGGCCATCATTGTGTAGAATCTCACCTGTTGATCTTACCTTTTTTCATTTTTAAGACCTTTCATAAACAAATACTCAAGAATGACAGTTCTAATGCCCTCAAGGAAAAGAACAGCCTGAATTTGACTAAAATCACCTGAGTAAGCAAACCAGACCTTTCACCTTTATGTAATTGCATCTCATTGACAATTCATTCTGGATCCAAAACTGTTTGATTGCTATTGAAACTTCTTCTGACAACATATTTTCAAAATTATCTAAGCTTAATTGTGCTCTCTCAGGTTTAATTGGATCTTTGGGGAAACATTTAGCCACATAAATTAAATATGAAACACCAGCATCTAAAGGTTAATTATTACATTTTAATAGGTTTCAAATTCCTATTAAAAGACTAAAATGTCTTTTTAAAAAAATATTAAAACATTCTTCCTTTGGAGACTTGAATAAAATCAGTGACATATACACCTGGTAAAATGCCACTGCATATCAATATGAAGTTGATCCATTAATTAAGATTTGGAGGGAATACAATTATATATAGTCCTCAATGTAATATGTCAATCTTCTTGAGTTGTCCCTATTTTCCCTGTAACATTCCCTGTATGTCCTTCAAACACAGGCAAAACTACACGGCAGTCAGTAGATCATAAAGTAATCCCATCTAACTGAGACCTACATAGGAATGTCAGAGGCTTATATGTAAACCAATCCTCAGGAAGGAAACTCTACGAATGAATTGAAAAGTCACAATCCAGCAACAGAAAAGGACAAGGATGAAAGAAATAGACAGCTGATGTTCATAGCTTATATAGAACAATATACATACACACCCTCATTTTCTTCTAATTTTTATATTTGCTGTTCTCCTCACTGTATTCTTGTAGGATCTTTGATATGTTAAGCCTGTAGACCTGAAATGTTTACAAAAATATGTCACCCTTCAAAAAATATAAAGAGAATTATCTTACTAAACTACTACAGAAATAATTTATTACACAGTAGATCTCACTGGTGAAGCTAACCACCTATCAGTCTTTCAAGGTAGGTAAGGTCAGGAAACAGGAGCCACTAGGAGTCTTGGGATGTTCTTTGATGCAGTTCAGATCTTGTAACAGAACAAGAAAGCTTGTCAAAGCCCCTCTTTACTTTAACTTATATCCAACAAAATCGAAGCAAAGTTTTGTGAGTTCCTTTCTCATGCTTTCTACTTTTCCATGCTACATTTGGACTGTAGTTGCAGAATCACTCTTTAAAATTCACTTCTGACTGAATTTATTTTTCAGGATAAATAAAGTTGACTTCAGTTCTGTTGTAAGTAAAGTGGATCCTTCTAATTTTTGTACATTGGTTGCTGGATACCACAGCTTGCAGAATAAGAAGCACACGATTATATAGGTTTAGATAAACCTCACTTATGATCATTTAAGTGTCCAAGTCTGCCTATAATATCAATAACATATGTATATCTCTGTCAGGCCTAGCCCAAGGAACTCCAAGAGACAGTGCAAATTCAGTCCAGTTATGTCTATTAGCTACAACCTCTAGCAAGAATCTTCCCAGACTGAAACCCCAGATCCCAAAGTCAGCCAGCCACAACAGTGTGAATTCCTCAGGGAGGTGCCAGTCTCATCCTCTTGTTCCTCCCGCGCTGTTCTGGGGAGCTAAGAAAATGTTTACCTCTCTGAGCCTGGCCTTTATAATTCCATTCCATCACAATCTCACTTTTCTTCCAGAAAGTTCAAGGTGGCATACTTAGGACTCCCAGGTGATCTTCCAGATAGGTATTGCCCAGATTGGAATATCTTTAGCTTCACCAAGGTTGATTTCTTATGTGCCTCCCTGTAACATTCTGCTCCATGTTCCAATAAACGTTCTAGAGGAACATGAATTGATTTAATGTGTTATTTTCTAGGGCCTTGAATTTATAATTCAAACTCAGGTGTGTTTGGATAGAAATCTGTCCCACTGTACAGAGTGGGATTTTTCTGGGAAAGTTACTGTTGAGGAGGCATGCATAGAATTATACTGTGGGACTATTAAAATTAACTGCGGTCCAGGAAGGAGCTGAATCATAAATGAAGATTTACATGAACTTTTCATACCTGTTTAAAATTCTGTTTTGGGATGTGGGGAGTAATTATCAGGTTAACAAGAATGTTTCATCTCACAGACAGTCTAGCATTTATATTTTCCTGTGCAGTCAGTTAAAAAGCAAGTATTTGCTAAAAAAGAAAAAAAGCTCTTTTTTTAAAAAAAAAGTGGAAACCTAATTTTAAAATGTTTATTGTAGGTTTTTAACTTACTCACTGTACTGTAAGCCCAGCTGATTTAGTTCAGTAATTAAACTTATTGATGTCCTGAATTGATTTGGCAAATGGATTTTTTTTTTCACTCTGACCTTCTCAGCTTGCGTGAATCATACAAATGGTTTATTTCATGCATTATTCCCAAGAAATTTATGCAATACCCACTGGATAAATCTCTGCACAATATATTCTATTCCCAGCATTTTGAATCATGGCAGAGCACGTAAGAAATATAAAAAAGCTCCTACCAGTCAGCAAAATATGAAATGTATTTTTAATCCCATTCCAGAAGATCAGATCAAATAGGTGAGTTTAGCGTGAACTGCATGAAAATGGGCATTTGTTGCAGGCACTGGAACACTCCTTCTCAGCTTACCAATTGCAGGTTACAGCCAATTCAGACAAAGCTCAGGGTGTAGTTGAGCAATAGAGATACTAGGGTTAGGGTTTAAGCGGGGGGTGGGGGGTAGGGGATTTATTAACTTCACATCCTATGATACAAAGTTACAATAGAATGCTGTGTCTTTATTATTGGTATTGAAAGTGGTAAGCAATTTGAGGTCTTGGATTCTTCACAAATGACAACATAATAACTGAAGCTTTGCCTGAGGTAGGGGGCCCTAAAAAGATCCATTCTGCACCTCTCTCAACTCTCTTTCCACAATTTTCAATTTCAGCAGTCCTTGAAAAACCAATGAAAATGGGTATTGGAGATTTTTATTGTGAGATGTATGTAACAGAGAAGGGAGAGAAATGGTTCTGGCACAAATAGGGGTGAGAGAGAGAGAGAGGGGGGGGAAATGTTAGTACTACTATATTTAGCTTTCTCATTCCTGTTACTTAACTTCTCTACTTTGTTTATATAATTATGCAATCAGTCAGATCTGAATATATGTTTTGGTGCCCAGTCAAAATGCACATAGAGCCATACTGCATTCTTAATAGGTTTCCTGGAAATGTTGATTATCCATCAGTCAATTTTTCCTTTCTTCATTTTGAATGAAGGAGTGTTTCCATCCTATTCCACAGCTCATAAAAGTTAACAAAAGAGAGAAACATTTCATGATTGGGATTTTTTTTTCTTACACATTTTTTCACAATTATAGCTCAGCTGTAATAATTGTGTCTATAGATTGTTTTACATTTTTCTATGTTTATTCATTATATTTCTTATCATTAGTACCAATACACCGGCGGTATTTCCTTTTTATATGTTCTGCCCAAGTAAACTTAACAGTGAGACATAAGATCAGCAAACATTTCAACCCAAAGCTTTTACTGAGCCCTGAAATTCATTCACTTTGCCTTGGGCTTACTTTGTAAAGATGGCATCATCCCTTGGAGCCCTTCATTCAGGTTGAAATATAGTATCCATTCCTGAAAATAAGCACTATTGTACTCAATGGGTCTTATTTCTGAGTGTGCATTTATTATTCTAGGGGTATCCCCCAAGTTGTCAACGCATTGGAACACTAGCAAATCATGCAAGCAAATTTCTTCTGCCCCTAACCAACAATTCATTACTTTGTTGAAGTTGAAACCTTTCACTTCTCCAAAAATTCACCTTAAGGATTTGTTCCCATTGAGCCTTAACAGGCTCTGTGCCAGTCTTCACTTCATTGACCGCTAGTTAATGAAGAAACTGTCTACGAGTTATCAGTGCAATGGAAATCCAATGGACATAAGAATGAGGAGGCAAAGAACACCTCAGGAAACTGTTGTGGCTGATGGCTAATAAAGCAGTTATGATCAATTGATCATGGAGGAAGGTGTCCAGATCTTCCCAAGCAGAGTAAGAAAGTTCTAACTGCAGCTTTATAATGAGCTACAAGAAGAATAGGTCTACATAATGGAGGACCATACAAAACAGAAATATAGAGGGAAGTTCTTTGGAACCATATAGAAGAAAGAATTCAGACAAAACCTAATGATGTTATGTGACAATTTTTCAGGAAAGGGTGTTCTAAGTGTGTGAATAAGGAAAGAATGAAGGAAAGTGTAAGGCAAATATAAAGAGTTGTGCGCCTTTTGGAAAGCATGTCTATGCACAAGTTTCAAATTTCAGAGGATCTGCATTCTGCTAAATATGAATCCAGCGCTGAAGCCCATATCACTGAGATAGCCTGCTGAGCTCTCATAATCAGTATGATGAAACTGAAACGAGTTTGCACATTTTTCTTAGCTGCTTTAATAGATCCAGAGATAACGGGGCTGAAAACCATAAGGCTCATTCATATGAAAATCTTGAAGTATAGGATATGGATGAATCAGCTGGAGAATATAAATACTTCCATATTTGGAACAATATAAACAATAACTTGACAAGGCCTAGCTTATCAAGGACTTTATTTTTAATGAAGACATTGTCCTGTGGGCATGTAGTGAGTATAGAATTTATATGCAAAAACAGTAGCTACTAAAAAATACAATATGCTTTCTTGTATTGTCCCCCACTATAAAAATATCCCAAGGGAACTTGTAAACATTGCTTGTATACGTAACTATGTCCATGAATTAAATATCCTCCATGCTGTCAACACTTTGCGTTTCAGATTGTCAGCACCTATATTCTTGACAGACATGTCACCTTCATAGAAGATGGAGGAAAAGTATCACACGTGTTTCATTTCAAAATATACAAAATCCTTTGTCTAAAGAGAAGGAGATTCTGTTTCTTTTCTTTGCCCCTTTACCTAGTGTATACCCAGGAGAGAGAGAGAGAGAGAGACAGACAGACAGACAGACAGACAGATATCCAAATATATGAGCTCTCAATAATGTTAATATTTCAGTTCTGTGGTTGTTATTGGTTTTTTGTTTTTTGGGGTTTTTTGGTAAGAAAGTAGCAAGCTGCATAAGAAATGCTCAGTCACAAGGTCTGAAACTGAATTGCAGAGCAGATGGATGTCACTAAGTAGATCTAGTTATTACAAATGTTGAAGAGCCCTTTCATCTTCTTTCAAAACTTTGGAATCATCTGCACTACTTTATATGTTACATGTTATGTAAAGTTGGAGAGTGAAAAAGTTTTGAGCTTAAAATCACTTGAGCCTGAAATGGGCCATTTCAAGCTCAAACCAGCCATTCTCCCCATTTTATGCCCCAAACATTTTACACATCCCAGAGGTAAAGTTCCAAATTAAATTAATGTGAAAGTATTAATTCAGCTCCTTAACTAACACATAAAGTATAGCAGGTTACCTATAAACTTGTTACATGTTCCATCAATTTCATCTACACACCCTCTGGCATAGAGATGGCCTACTAACCATTTCTTTCTTGAGGACATGTCCTCACAACAGAGACTATCTCAGGGCCAGACTGCTCCTGAGCCAGGTCAAAGTTATCCAGCAGAAAATGCAATACATCTTATATAACCCCTTGGAGGAAGAAGATCAGTATCTTGCAGGGCTCCAGCTGGCTCACTGGTGACTACAGTACCTCTTCTGGGCCCATTTCAGTTTTAGCTGCTGGAAAGAGCAGAACTTCCCCAAGTACCTTTTTTTTTCCTTTTTTTCTTTTTTGGGACTTAGGAGTAATGGCCTATGTTGTATTCCTATGGCAATCTTCTTGCCCATGAGACTTGCTAGAGAGAAGAAAAAGTGTCAAGCCTCTGCACCTACTGGAGAGAGCAAAGGCTAAAGAGACAAATGCCTGCCCTCCCTGCTCCTCTCCCATTGCTGCACCAGCCTTTATCTCCATGCCTTTCCCACAGCAGCTTCTGACAGTGGCTACCCCAGTTCTTGTGGGAGGGCAGCAACATTACTGGCCATGTTTCAGAGGCCCAGAAAGAACACTGTGGGAGCAGCTGTTGTGGAAGTGATATATTTTCCTGCTGTCTTGAGGATGGAAGAAAACCCCTGAATAAAACCTTTGCTACATAGTTATTAGTTACTGTGATACCTTAAAAGAATCATAGAAGATTGTTCGATGCCAAATTCAGCCATCAATCCATATAGCTCCATATTGTACTCTCTGGTGGGCAGGAATCAGATTCCCCAGTTATATTAGATCCTTTGCAGGAATAATTCTCAGCCTTGTAACATGCCAGGAACTGAAAAAGGCCCTTCTGCCTTCAATGAATGGACTGTATGAATGAGCCACAGCCAGAGCCCTTCCCAAAATGTACAGTATTTCTCTGTTTTGGTTCCTACAATTGATTTGGATATCTAAATAAGATACTAAATAAGGATCCATTACAGGTATTCCTGTGGTTAAGAATGCTTGGGTTACAGACAACCCATAGTTAAAGAGCGGAGCCTATTGTAGCAAAATTTAAGTTAAATATACAGTGATTTGAGTTAAATACACAATGGCTCATTACACAATACTACTTACTGTATACAGTATTAGACAATAATACTGTTCCAGCTTACAGACAAATTTGACTTAAGGACAGACCTTGGGAACAGAACTCATTCTTAAACTGAGGACTACCTGTATATGCATTTAGTCTATTCCCCCCCCCAACTTTTCCCACCCTTTTTGCTTCCATATTTCATTTTTCAGATTCTAGAGCTTTGCATTTGTTCTACCCAACATTAAAAAGCAGGAATGGGTATACATTTTATTTTCAGATTTGAGAAAGTTGCACAATTTTGTCATGGCAAGAGTCTTTATTATTTTCATCTACGTATTGTGGATCTGACAAATTGTAGTGCAAACCATTTTCTTCACTCATTTTTCAGTTTAACAGGCTTGAGTACAATGGCATGAAAAATGCACAAAAGGAAGAGAATCAAAAGAGACGCGCAAGTGTACAATTGAGGCTAAGTCTACACAAAAGCACAATCTCTGCTTGCACAAAGCTGGTGTGTGCTGGTGGGTGATATTTCCTCAGCGTGTTTGGAACCAGGCATCTAAAATAGCACTATCCTGATTTTTTTTTTAAAGGTTACATTTGTTTAGTGTTTCTAAAATCCTTGTAAGAGCAAAATTCATCTAATAAATTAATGCAATTTTCATAATTTTCATTTTTCAGGCTGGAAAAAATTAAAAATGAGGCATTAATAAAAATGTATGTTAAAGTGAATGGAATTCATCTGGAACAACTTTAACAGATGAATTATTTCATTGCAGAAGATCTTCCATCCTTGGTGAGTCAAGGTCTAAAGCCCCATTTGGCTTTTATGGAAGACACATGATAGTAATATTACTCTGCCTTTTTGCCATTTACCAATATATTTAGATTTATTTATTTTTTTAGAGGAAGGTATTGTTTGTTTCCTTTGCATTACTCCAAAGACCTAATGGGAAAATGGGAGAACTTCCTCCAGATCCAAAGCCCCTCATTCTGAGCATCTGTTCAAGTGCTGCTGATGGAAAAGCTGGAAATAAAGATCTGTACTCTGCAAAGAGTTGATTTGATTGGAGAAACTTATGAACCTTGTAAAATAAAATAAAATAAAATAAAATAAAATAAATCAAATCTACTAGATATTTTATCATTTGAGTTGCAGATAAATAATCTTTTCTTTAGAAAACAAACGTTGTTAATTGTAATCAAGTTTGTTAATAACTACCTGTCTTAGATGCATCTTCAAGGCAATAGCATTTATATGAAGGAGACTGCATCACTGTTAGTTTTGCAAATGACACATTAAACACCAGGATAAATAAATGGATGAGAGAATTCTATTAGCTAGTTTTCATGACCCAGCAGTTTCCCAAACCAAAGTCATTTTACCTGTTGATTTATATGGAAGGAACTTTTAATTGTTCATATATAGAAACAAACCCTGCTATGTGAAGTTAAGGACTTTCTGCTGAGTTAAAGTGCTACCACCCATTCTTGAATCAGCAGAAAACTGTTCTGGCATAAACTTGGCTACCCTAAATACCAGTCAGGTAATGGTATGTGGGAATGACCTTGGGAGATGGGGGAAAGAGATGTTGCCTACTGAACAATCAGATGGCTGGGGCGGGGGGAGCCTACAGCTGCATACCAATCAAAGAAAGAAACTCATAAAGGAACCTCCCTAACTCATCAGGCCATAAAAAGAGACTGTGGGAAATCTGTACTTTCAGACTTGCAAGATTCTGTTAATGTAGCTTTACAATAAAGTAGAATTAGCTCATGTGGTCGTTTTTCTCGTCTGGTCTACCTGGGAAGGCTGATAAGTCTCTATTCTGCCTTTCTTGTGCCTGCATTTGTGCTGTCCTGATTATTTAATTAATTAATTAATTAATTAATTAAAATTGTCCCCCCCCCATCCCCCCCCAATGGGGGATTCTGGGTGGCTTACAACACATGCAATGCATGATAAGAGAGCCAGTTTGGTGTAGTGGTTAATGCACCAGGCTAGAAAACAGGAGATGGTGAGTTCTAGCTCCACCTTAGGCACAAAGCCATCTGGGTGACCTTGGGCCAGTCACTTTCTCTCAGCCCTAGGAAGGAGGGAAGGGCAAACCACTTCTGAAAACTGCAGGGAATGTCCAGCAGTCGCCAGGAGTCAACACTGACTTGAAGGCATGCAAACACACAAAAGCATGATAAGCAAAGTGATAGGCTGAGTCTTATGGATTTGCTATATTCCCTTTTCAGCACATCACCCAACTATTAGGAAAAATATCGACCAGTAACAGCACTGCAGCAGGAATGGGGCAGGTCTGACTCATCTAGGTTCCCTTCTTCACCCCTCTCACTACAACCCATTCTGTCATAACATAAGTTCAATTCAGGTTTTAAAAAGAAAACACACTGGAGTCACAAAGGGAGTTGAATCACAAACACACTTTTACTTTGGCTTTTTGTCCCTTTCCTTCCTTATATAGACACCAGATGCTGACTTCTAGATTCCACCATGTTCTGTTTGAGGGGTAAAGCAGAGGAGGGCCCATCTCTTCAGGGTTACATTCTTTCAGCCTGCTGCACTCTTTCACGGTTACATCAGTTCACTCTATCTGCTTTTCCAATGCTACAGCATTCCACTGTTTTTCTATTTCAGGTTTATACTAAAATGGAAGATTCATGGGAAGTTAAAAGGCATAAATGCCAGCTAAGCAGTTTGGTGCTATTGCACAACTCTGATAGACCACCGGTTCAGAGCTGTTGCATCCAACTCTTTAGAGAGAAAACAACAAAATGATAGTAATTGAGAGGAAGAGGAGGATAGGGTGAATTCCAGCATCAGCCTGAAACAGCCCATAAATGCCACTCTTACCCTATCCACTATTGGTCACCTAACTTTTCATCCGACAGAATGGGTAGCAAAGAGTAGCAGACTTTACACACCTTGCAGTTGCCATTGGATGCTGCCAACTTAATGGGGATGGGAGCAGTGGTACCACTAAAGAAAATGTAAGACTTCCTCACTCAAAATGTTTTGCCAGGGTGAGTTTGTACCATGGCTAAGTGCAATTGGGGAAAGGCCCTAAGAGCTCATTGTAAGAGGATAAAAATAACAACAGCAGATCTCTTCCCTTCTGAAAGAGTACAGGACTTTGCCTGTTCTGATGAGAGCTATCAAATGCATAGGGTAATATTGGGGCAATAGGGTTACTAAATTCCAATGGAGAGCGCCTTTTTTAGCTTTTAATAGCTTTTAATAAAACAAGGACAAAGTACAAGCTATAAAAACCAAAATAATAAAAGCCTTTAACTTACTGCACTTCCATCAATCAAGCCACATTGAGGTGTGTATGGGGAATGCCTCCATTCTAAATTGGAGTAGTCCTAGAATTCTTCCCTTTATCTTGCCTTGAGCTTTAAGGAAGAGTGGCTCCACAAAGCTTCTGGTTTTCTGGGATTCCCAGTTCCCATCTTTCTTTGATCAGATTATCAAGACAGACTGTCTCATTTCTTATCCATCTCCACTAGAAATGTCCATCTTTATTACATATTCAGACCAGTTTTGAACAAACATATCTGCTATAGCTTCCCTTCTTTCTGGGCTGAAATATTGTTTTCTGTGGCTCTGGAGGATTTTTTTTCCCTGTTACAATCCGCAGTTCCCCTGGCTCCCATACTTCCTGGGGGAGCTTTGGGGCAAGGGGCTGATATTCCTTCCAGTTGTCTTCCCTTGGGATTTAATTGAAGCTCAGGCAGCAAAATACTGCTTGGAAAAGGGACTGTACCATGAAAGACAGGACACTCACATGCATTCTTTGACTACTTGCAACCAAGCACAGTTAAAAAAACTTACACCACATCTATGAGAATTTCACCCACAGATTCTTCTCCTGTAGCAACACCCCCCTCCAAAAAAAATCTGAAAGCAAACTGTTTCATCAGATTGAAAAGGAAGGCTTCAAAAGTAATGCCAAAGACATTTTGGCTCAGTGCAATTGTTCCTGAGAAAAGATTGCACCCTTGCAAATGTGTGATGCTGCTAAGGCTCCTTGGCTGCAGAAGACCAGAACTTCAATCATCAAGATGGCTTCTCTGCTCATGACCTTTGAATAGAGTTGAAACCACACCAAATGAGTATAAAATGACCATCAATTGCTCATCTTTTAGCAGGCTTATAACCAGTCTATTTGAATCAACAGAAAGGCATCAGAGTTTGAATCAGGCCATGTATTCTAAGAAAATCATTAACTGTAAAATAGGAATATAACAGTTCTATTATGTATGCTTACAATCAAATACGATTCCTTGGGATCACCATCTTTAGCTTAACATCCAATTAAAGGCTTTTATTATAAACCAAGGTAAAGTTAGCGTAATTATCTTTGTACCCATTACCAAGGGCATGTTTATATTCATATGCTTTTTTTTTTTCCTGAAAGGATTATCTGGAAATAGCACCACACAGGAGACTTTACGTGATTCATTAATGCAGTGCACAGGTTTCTTTTTCATTTTATTAAGGAAATTTCAGACTAACCATATGGAATTAATTTTCTTGAGGAAAGTTAGGTACAAGGAAGAGATTAGTAATGCTAATATTGAAAGCATAATTTTTATTATACTGTTGAACTTAAGGGGCCACTGAGCTGTTGCAGGTAGTTTAAACAATATATGGAGGCATATATGAAATGAACTTCATGTAAAAGATAAAAGGATACTGCCAGAATTCACCTCCTCTTCTTCCCCTTCTCATTCTATGTTTTTTTACTACAGAAAGAGAAAGAAAATGTGTCCCGTTACACTCAGATTCTTAATGGAGTCTTTTAAGATTTGTTCCAGATAAAGATAGCTGTAAAGATACCTTTATTTTGTTCCTTTTCTTTTTAAGAAAGGATGTCCTCCACTTATATTTGCATGAATTCCTGATACAAAGGTTCCTCTATAACCTTTCAGGAAAGATTTGAGATATGCAAATTTTGCCCCTGCTCAAAATATGTCTACTTCCCAAATTCATACCATTGGCACATCAATCAGATCACGAAGCAAGAGCAATTTGCTGGATTTACATTATGCTAAATCACAGTGTGGAGTTAGAATATTTGAACTTTCCAGAAAGAGGAATCTCTGGAGAGGTTACATTGACTAGGGCTAAATCTATGCAACAACAATGTCGTTAGGCATTCTTAGGCTACAGAGAGAGGGTGTGCTACTATTGGCAGAGCAACCCTGCTGAATTAGGAGTAAGTGTTACATGTGATATAGTTGTACAATGTTTTTGTGATAGGGAAAGCAGGATGTCTGCATTCTGGCATATAGGCCTTGCTTAATGAGTGTCCTGTTTAGCAACTATTCAACGTTACGATGGAACTGAAAAAGTAACTGTATGACTGGTCCTCACACTTACGATCATTGCAGCTTCCCCACAGTCATGCGATTGAGATCCGGGCACTTCACAATGGAAGAGCATTTTCAACTGTTGCAGTGTCCTGCAGCCATGTGATTGCTATTTTATACACTTCACAGCCAGCTTCTGACAAGCAGGGTCAATGGAGAAGCTGGCAGTAAAATTGCAAGTCACATGATGTCTCAACGACCATGGTTGATTTGCTTAATGACCACAGCAGAAGTGAGGTCATAAGCCCATTGCGGTCAGGTGATGCCCTGCTTAACAACCATATTGCTTAGTGATGGAGTTGCCAGTCCCAATCATGGTTGTTAAGCAAGGACTACCTATACGTATGTGCATAAGGGACAGGGAACTTATGAGAGTGGGAGGAGGAGGATTTTAACATCAACAATGCAGCCATTTTCCATTGGGATGAGGATGAATCACAGGAAGGATCAGTAAAACCACCTCAGTGGGAACAGGAGGAAGGGCAATAATGTGCAGCTTGTAGGCTAGAAAGAAGCACTGAGCCACTAGCACTGTGACCCCATGCTAGCCAGGATCAAGGATTTAAATTTTATGAATGGTAGAATCCCAGACAGTTCTAGACTTTTAGAAACCCAGGCAGCTAAAGATTTAAAGTCCCAAAAGGCTTAGCTTGATTTATGTTCCTAACCTAGTTGTGGTTCTAAAAATAACGAAATTATGCCTTAGTTTCCTGTGTGAAACAGGCCACTATGATTAAAGCAACCCATGCCTTTGTAAAATGTGTATACTTAGTAGTTTGATGGGTGACAGGTTGTACATGTCGTGCCTGGACTGACACCACAGCCAGTTAAATAGGAGGACATTTAGTAGAAGCTCACAGGCTGTTTAGATGTTCCTCCTTGGACATTTTTGTTTTTGTTTTTGTGGTGCCTTCAAGTCAGTTTTTGAGTTCTGGTGATTGCCTGGATTTGTCCCTGCAGCTTCTTTGGCAAGGATTTTGGAAGTGGTTTGCCCTTGCCTGCTTCTTCCTAAGGCTGAGAGAGAGCTACTGGCCCAAGGTCACCCAGACGGCTTTCGTGCCTAAGGCAGGACTAGAACTCCCCGTCTCCCAGTTTGTAGCCTGGTACTTTAAGCACTACACCAAACTGGCTCTCATCTTGGACATATAGAGTAGATATATTCTGGGAATAGGCAACATGCTACCTTCTTCTTAAAATATTTTGTGGATAATACATGCTTTGGACAACTCTCCCAGCAATATCACAGATCAAGGAGAACTAGATTTAAAAAAAACTAATTATATCAATAAGTCTTGGGTGACCTGAATTAAAACTTCCTTTAATATGGTCTTACACAATGCTTCCCTTCAACCTAGTCTACATTAGGGTACTGTTGTTAGGATGAAAAAGAGTGTGGAAACAGGGAAAAAGACAGGTAACAAATTTAATTTTTAAAAACCCAGCATGATAGGAGAAAAATGAAGTTTAAGACAATGCTGGGTTCACACATATTATACATTTCAACAATGGTTTATTGAAAAAACCAAAGCAGTCTTTAAACCACTTTTTATAAACCACACAACTCTGTCTAAAGTCCTGCTATGCCCCAACAAGCCACATCACTGCTAAATATGTTGTGTGAATCCAGGCAAGGTATAGCACCGCAGTCAGGCAAAGGAAGTTAAATTCCAATAGAAGAGAATATCTGTAGCTCAGGGTTGAACTGTGGAGTCCTCAGTGCTCTCTGAGCTTGGTTTTTTGCTTGCAGACATTTCATTACCCAAATAGGTACATCATCAGTGCTAGTGAGTGTGGGGTTTGCTCCCTGTTTAGATACAATAGTTTGCCCTGCCAGTGTTGGAGGGGTGTGGTTTTCTCCTTGGTAGTTCCTTGATTAGGGTATTATTTTCTGCTTGATTGTTTGTCTGGTGTTAATCCCTGCTTATCCTATTTTTTGATAAATTTGCATTTTGAATTTGCCATTGTTTCCTCTGCTGAGAAGGATATCCAGGAAGGGTAGTGTGTTGTTGTTTTCTTCTTCCCTTGTTAATTTTATTCCTTTGAAGATATTGTTGATTGTTTCATGTGTCTTGTCTAGTTGCTCCTTTTTTGCTATGATGAAGTGTCATGTCCAAACCGGATCCATACTTTTGGTTGTATGTGTCGAAAAACAACCCACCCTAACCAAGTGCTCCATTACCAAAGTAACAACTGAACCTCCCACAAGAAGATCTGTGTAAGAACATTATTCAGGCAAGTACAACACACTGCAGCAACCCAGAACACCAGAAAAAGGAAATAGGCCACCTATACAATATCTTCCAACAAAAGAGATACCCATGCAACTTTATCAAAAAGTGCCTGACCATTCAACCCACTGCAGTACAACCAACACAAGCTATGAAAAGGATAACACTGCCATACATCAAAAACATCTCAGAAACCACCAACAGACTGTTACAACCACAAAGCATCACCATAGCACACAAACCAACTAAAGCCCTCCAAAACATCTTAAGTAAACCAAAAAACCCAGTAGCCCAAGAAGAAAAAACAGGAGTCATCTACAACATACAGTGTAAGGACTGTAACAACCACTATGTAGGACAGACAGGCAGAAACCTAGTAGAGCACATCCATGAATACCATCTAGTAGTGAGAAGACACAGTGAAAATTCCTTGATCTCACAACACATGGACAGACTCAACCATAGTTTCAACTGGGAAACTGTGAGCATCCTAGACCAAGCTAAATTCAAAAATGCTAGGGAATTCCTGGAAGCTTGGCATTCAGACAAACCAGCCATCAATAGACAATAGACACAAAATACACTTTTATAGACCATTCAAAAGAGAAAACAAAAAAGCTAAGAAGGAAACAAAAAGACCAGAACACATTCTGTTCAGCAGCCAACACCCAGATAAGTAGGGACTAACACAGACAAATAATCAGGCAGAAAACAATACCCTAATCAAGGAACTACCAAGGAGAAAACCACACCCCCACCAACACTAGTAGGGCAAGCTACTGTATATAAACAGGGAGCAAACCCCACACTCACTAGCACTGATAGTACTAGTCAGGTACTGAAATGTCTGCAAACAAACAACCAAGCCCAGAGGGCACCAATGACTAGGAAGTTAAATTCAACATGCACCTTGGCTGTTCAGATGTTAAAACTATCTGAGAATCTTATTCTGGGAATTAAGCTGATGTTTTAAATGATAAATAAATACTGAGCCTCTTTTGCCCTTGTTTGTTTTCTTTGCTCAAATAAGATAGTTGCAAGGGTACTAGCCTAGCCAAGCAAATAACAAAGTAAAATCTAAAATAGTTTGGCAGCCAGAAAGGTATGCAGAGCAATTATTTATCTGCAGAAACATAGCTAGATTTAAACTTCTTAAATCCTTGCACATACTATACTCACAAAACTACTGTTTTTGGTAAACTGAAGGAAGGTTACAGTTTCAGATTCTATTAAGAAGAAAAGCTTGTCATCTAGAATGAACCTTCCTAGCACCATGTGGAAATTATACATTACTATCTTCATAAAGGGAGAATTGATTAACGGAAAATTAGATTATTTGAGGACATCTCAGAAGATACTGATAACATTGTGCCTAAAACACTATATTTGATGAATTAATCTGAATATGCTAATATAATTTCAGATGATTAAATTTTAATTTGCAAGTCTATAGGATTTTGTTTTCTTTTTTCCTTGAATTCACAGTACTGCAATATCTTATATCAGGGGTCATTTTAATGTCCTGGGCGTTCAAGGAAATCCCAACTTGGAGGGTGGGGGGAATTGTCTTCTAGTGTTCTAGTTTAAAATGTGTAGAGAAAGTACATGATATAATCATAATATATAGAAGACTATTTTGCTTCTTGAATGTTTTAAAATGAGCTGCAAGATTGCATTTTTCAATAATTACTTGAAAGGGGGGGTTGTGTGTGTTTCCATTTTCCTAAGCAACTTTCTTTCATCTTTTACTGACTTCTGACAATTTGATCTGGCATAGGGGTTGCTCAAGAGCCTTACAGTGCCTGTCTAGCATGTAACTAAGGCTGGATTGCCTTTCATTAAATGTGACTCCTGAGCTGCTGCTGCCTCCTTCTCCTCCTCCTCCTCCTCCTCCTCTGGGAGCATTGGCAGGAATCAGTTAAACACAATAATTACTACAGAATCATTTGATGCATTTTATAACAAAGATATGCTTACTATCAACAACAAAAAGAAACAGACACTTAAAAATTAGTTTGCTGTTGGAAATGTGAATTAAAGGCAATGTGAGCTCTGCATTCTATGCAATGACACCCAGATGTGTCACTTTCTCTATATTTTCATTTCCTTCCTTTATCTTTCTATCCTTTTTTTCCTTTGCCTTCTCCTCAGAGGAAACATGTATCTCCAACTACTTCTCACAAGCATTCTATTTTTTTTTTTATTTGATTTTTCTCTCCCTGCCACCCCTTTCTTTCCACTTAGCCAGCTTGGCTACATCTATATTATTCCTGCTTCCTTAAAGGAGATAAATGTCATTTCTTGGATTCAATGCAGATAGTTTTCAGACTTATCTAGCATTACAAAGAGGGATGATATTTATAGATGGTTAAATAGGAAGGAAGGTGATGTTTTCCTCTTTGTTTCCACCAGTGTTTCATCTTGAATGCCCTTTCCCCAAAACATTTTATCTGAAAAAGAGGCAAGCCCTCCAGAATGGCTTTGGTGGCTGAAGGAGGAAAGGAAACCACGTCCACACATGTCCCTCTTGTAGGAAACTTCTGCCATTCCCAGTTCCCTCCATCCATGAAAAGAAGAGACAACTCTGGACCAACCTCAAACTGCCCACCGAAAGTAGAGCCACCAATCAAAACAAAAGGAATATCAGGAATCGTGGTAGATCAATGTGTGAAAAAATCTTGCATGAGGAAAATCAGCAGAAGTCACACAAACACTCCAGTGCAAAATGATATTCACCAAGTATCAGAATATGGCAGCCTACCAGCAGCCATGAATGCAGTACCCCAAAAGCTTGATCATCCATCTCTTTTTATAGTATCACGCAGGCAGCAGAAAGAGGAGTGATCCTTACAGGGACACCACGAATGACTTCCATGTTGCGTTTCTTCCAGGACAGCATAACATGTGTCTCATCAAACCACAGGCAGCCCATCGCTATGGGGAAGCTTAAGAGCCTGAAGAACAGGCAAGACTTGCCATCTATCTAAATAAGGAAATGAGAGCTTAGCATGCATCTGGCAAGGTACAAAAGAGGGCTGATAATATGCCTGTAGTTTGGTGGAGTGCAGACTTTGGAGACCAGTCCAGCAAGTGACCCATGGGTGGTTGATGGGGAGAGCTCCTGGGGAGCCTGTATGCTGCAAAACCATATATAGCTGCAAATTCTTGTATTGATTGTTGAGATTAAAAATTACCCATGTAGTGACACTCTTAATCAGGGGCAAAATAAATAAGGAACAGCGCTCCATCTCTTTCAGGGAAATTGGAATAGAATTGTAACTGGCATAGTCTTGATCTTGGAAGTTATTATTCCCCGGATAAATGACTATATAAGAGATATATGTTTGAGCTGCTAATTCTTTCATTCGAAGCAATCATTCTGAACGGTTAGAAATCAAACACGCTAAAGGAGGACAAGTGTCTCTGCAGCTGCCAATGTCACTACAAAGACAGATAGTATCACCATGGCTTTTGGGGTGACCCAGCAGGAAATGGTCTAGTTTGATCAAGGTGGGCTGGTGGATATGTTCCATAATGAAAACTGCATTTAAACACAGGTGAAATTTCTATGCAAATCAAATCCATTTGGCACAATTTAAATGGAGGCATTTTAAACCTGTTTAGGAGAAATTCAAAATGCATCATTATTCCTGCCATTCATTTTCATACAGGGCTGAATACCGTTAGGGTTTATAATAGCACATTATCATGTAAAATGGCTCAGAATTGCCCTGCATATTATCATCACGAAACAAGCCATATCTTGCTGCCTAGTTATTTCATGTGTCTCAACACAATGACAACATTGTTATAGTGGAATTTCTGCCTCAGTTTGGGAGTTTGAGTTTGATTGTTTGCTAACCTCAGAATTTGATTTAAAAAAAAAAAACTTTAGAGTTACGTGGCATTTTTTCTAAGACAAAAAGAGATCCACCCCCTCCCCCTTGAATGATTGCATCCAGAGTGAGATGTGAAAACAACAAAGCATAAGGAGTGAAGAAATTAAGTTATTGGCCCTGACAGGACGCTGCAGACATGGGAGAGAAGGGAAAAATCATTGCATGGCTTGCTATTGGCGTTTCCTCACCATGAAACTCCTCACGTCCTTTATTAACAATACTTGCTGTGGCGGACCAAAGGCCCACATAATCCACCATCCTGTGTGTTAACATAAAGGCCCCTATATTCCTTGAGCAACGTTTCCTGGAAATGTCCAAGGTCTGAAATGTCTACATTGATAAATTATCATTCTTTTTGGAGCTATTTCTACATAGTTAGCCTAACACTTTAATCTAATGGCACACTGGATAGATTGCTTGGATAAATTCAGAGTGCGCAACTTGAAAGGAGGGATACAACTCTGATTTTAACAGCAGGTCCTTATATTTACAAAAAATGTGGGGAATAACAATTGGGGTGTTTTCCAGCAAGGATAAGGCAATCCTAACAGCAACCAAGCGCCACACCTCAGAACTGCCCACAATGGTGGGGCCAAGTGGGACAAAAAGACAGGGACAACTGCAGTTCAAAGCCCTGTTCTCTTATACGCACTTTGAATCTGATTTGTCTCAGAGTAGGCCTAATCTATAGAATTAGTTATTATCTGATTAATAATTAATTACCTGAGTATAATCAGCCACATTCTACCTTTTTTTTCTGGATTTTTTTTTTCTTTTGTTATTGAATTCCTGAAAACAAGAAAGCTGGCAACTATTTTGACTCAATAAATATGCTACATCATTATGGAAACTGGATCTTTTTCTTCCTTCTAGTCTCCCGCTTTGGTTTCTCCATATTGCAACAGGTTCTTTCCACTCATCATCAGTCCTACAAAATTGTTCTGCATCGTTCAAAGTGCCTGTAGGACATATTGTCAGTAAACTACCTCTGCTCCTGCCTGTATTTTTTCCTTAGTATATTTGATCAGCACAGATTTCTTTACACTTTGTTATCCCTTTGGCTGACATTCCTGTTGTCTGTGGCTTGAACAGATATACTGTTGCTCGTTCCAAGTTGTAGCAATACATTAGTGCAGGTGAATTCATCATGATAATGCAGTAGTTACTGTCCGCAGGGATAGTTTTGTTGTTAATATTACTATAGTGAATCATAGGAAGAGGACAAAACTCTCTGCAAAATTCATTCTGTACTCGAATGAAATTTTCTCAAGCCACATTTCAATTGCTGGGTAAGTACAAGTTCTCCATGGGGCTAATTTTGAAAGGTTGTGCAGAGTGTTGTCTGCGGCCCACGCTGAGAAAAATTATCACCTCATCACAGTGTCATTGAATTACCAAAATTAGAGATAAAGGATTTATCCAATCCATTTCTCTTGGCCAGAGAAAGATTGATCATTTATGGCACATTTTCTCCACTTTATTCCATTTATATTTTAAGTTCGTAAGGTGATTTGGCAGCTGGAAAGCCCTGGCGCTATTCATTCCTTTAAATTCCATATTGTAATTAATCTGGGTCACAATGGCTTCACTAATGGACCATCTAAATCTTTCAGGCTCTTTTTTTTTTAAATAATGTAATTGCCCCTTTTGCAGAACAAATACCTTAGAAGCAGTAAAGACAACTAGCAGAACTGCTTTGAGATTCTTTACAGTGAGAAGCAGTATTCAGTTGATAAGGTTAATAAAAAATAGATATCCTAGGCAGGAGCCCATCTTCTCTTCTGGTTCAGACTTACCCAGTCTGAGGAAGCCACTTACCAGATAGTATGCAACCAATCCATGATATTTGCATGTGTTTCTTCAACCTCTGCATGGCAAAGTGTTCCTAAGCATTGCAGATAGAGCTAAGTGAGCATGGATATTATTGCTCTGCTGGTGTCTGCAAGAAAGTGAGAGCATTGTCAGCACCAAGTCAAAAAATACCTTTGTTTAGAGGACAGACCCATCTGTAATCTTTTCTTCACCAGATGCAAAAAATTTTGAGCCAGCACATGATAGAATTTTTATACTACTGTTATTATCCTCTTCTACTCTTTCCTTCCTTTCTCTCCATTTCTTTTCCGGTTTCAGCTGGACATCCATAGCTTCTGAATTTCTCCCCCCCTTCCATCAAGTTGAGAAGGGATAGTGGGATAAAGACATGCAATGGGCAAAAAAGACATTCCTGGCATACCACTCTGACCAATTGTATCTTTACCAGGGATTCCAACATACAACATAGTGAAAGAACTGACAAAAAAGCTTGGATATCTCACAGAAAACAGTGAATATTCTATCAACTCCTCACTGCAGTGCCTCCAGAAAATCAAAGACGTACACATAGATGAAGATGAAATTATGGTCTCATTTGAAGTCACGGCATTCTTTATGTCCATAACACCAGAACTAGCGAAAGAATCCATATCAGCAGTACTACACAACACACCCAACTTAACCAAATACTCCCAGATCGAAATACCCAGAATCGTGGACCTCATCACCTCTGCCTCACCACCTATTTTCAGTCTGAAGGACAAATATACCAACAAATCAGAGGCACACCCATGGGATCACCACTGTCAGGACTCATTGCAGAGATTGTAATGCAACTCCTAGAAGCTATAGCACTTCCCCACATACAACCTAAAGTATGGATCCAGTATGTAGATGACACCTTTGTCATAATAAAAAAGGAACAACTAGAGAAGATACATGAAACCATCAACAACATCTTCAAAGGAATAAAATTCACCAGAGAGGAAGAAAACAACAACACGCTACCCTTCCTGGATATCCTCATCAGCAGAGGAAAGAACAGGAAATTAGAAACCCAAGTTCATCGGAAGACAACCCACACCAATCAAGTCCTCCAGTACCAAAGTAACAACCCAACCTCCCACAAGAGGAGCTGTGTAAGAACATTATTCAAGTGAGCACAAACGCATTGCAGCAACCCAGAACAGCAGAAAAAGGAAAAAGAACAGCTATACAACATCTTCCAACTAAATTGATATCCACAGAATTTTATCAAAAAGTGCCTGACCACTCAACCTACTACAACACAACCTACCCAAGCTATGAAAGGGATCACACTGCCATACATCAGAAATGTCTCAGAAACCACCAACAGACTATTACAACCACATGGCATCTCTGTAGCACACAAACCAACAAAATCACTCCAAAATATCTTAAGTAGACCAAAAGACCAGTAGCCCAAAAAGAAAAAGCAGGAGTCATCTACAACATACAGTGTAAGGACTGTAACAAGCACTACGTAGGACAGACAGGCAGAGGACTAGCAGAGCACATCCACGAGCACCAACTAGCAGTCAGAAAACATGATGAAAATTCCTTAATCTCACAACACATGGACAGACTCAACCATAGTTTTAACTGGGAAACTGTCAGCATTTTAGACCAAGCTAAATCCAAATATGCAAGAGAATTCCTGGAAGCTTGGTATTCAGACAAGGCAGCAATTAACAGACACATAAAGATAAACAGCATCTACATACTATTCAAAAGAGACAAAAGACTGGAAGATCGCCTCACCAGCAATCAACCACCAGCAATCAACCACCAGCAATCATCACTCAGATAAGCAAAGGTTGCCACCAGGCACACAATCAAGCAGCAAACATATGCCAATCAAAGAACTACCAGAGGAGCAAAAAAAAAAAAAAACCAGCACTGGCAAGGCAGGCCACAGCACATAAATAGAAAGCAAACCCCATCCCATTTTAGCACTGAAGATGTTACCTAGCCAGATAATGAAATGTTTCTAAGAAAAGAACCAAGCTCAGAGAACCCCAAGGACTCCAAAGGACATTCCTACCAGGAGGGAATGGTGGGAAACTAGGCACATCTTTAGTGTGACTGGAAGCTGCAGTTGAAAGCTACAGAGTTTATTTAAGCTGTTGCAGGGAGTGGGCCAATAAACCTGGTATCCAGCTTGTTACATAACCACAGGAGGAGGAGAAACCTTGTTAAAACCTTTATGACCTCCAACCAAAATTGGGGGATGTGGGGATGATGATTTCCTTGCAATGACAATCAGCAAAGCATTCACTATATAGGGGGCCTTTGTGCAGTCTGGTTTATCCTTAAGGAGGTGCTGAGCAACCTGAAGTTCCTAGCAAAAATAGGAAGCCTTCAGGTTGGCAGAAATTCAAGAGGCTTCTGCAGCAGTTGTGGGAGGCAGCCTTAGGTGGCAAGAAATAGTAACAATTGAGGAGAGGCATGTACTCAGCAATGATTAGTGAACTCTGCCATGAGTGAAAAATCTGGCCAATTGTCCAGTATATCAGTTTAGTTTTGTTCTCAACGTGATTCCTTGATGAGGGGAGTTACCTGTTCTTTGCATGGGAGCAAGTATGGATTTAGAAAGCCAATCAATTAATTTCCATCAGCTTTGCTAAGATTCAAACCTCATTTTGGGGCAACTGTACTTCTCCCCAGGTAGCTTCCCATGAAATGTTATTCCTGCTACATAAACCATTATCAGACCTAGGGTTTGGGTGCAGCGTCACCCCACAGAAACTCTCCAAATAAGGAGCATAACAGCTTAATAATGTCCTTTTTATTCTGTATAACAGAGACAGACTAAGGCAAGTTACTCCATGTTGCTGAGTACATTTGAAAATTGCAAACTATACCTAAGGGTATGACAGATGCTTACTTCTACTCTGATGTTGAAAAACCTATTTTGGAAAGTCCCAGAATGTCATCTTGCAGCCTTTTAATGCTGTTGCTCCTAACAATCATGATGGATTTTATTTTGTCAGGCAAACATAAATTATCCTATAATCATTTTTGTGTGCCAACTATGCTTGTATTGACTCGTCTCTATGAGGGGAAGGAGGGAGAAAATAAGGAAAAATTTGGTGTGAAAAATGGAAGGAATAGGAGCACATAAATGGGTTTGTGTTTTTTCCTGAATTGAGAAGCAATGCTTCAACTTTAATTGTCAGCTCCCAATAGCTTTCATTTTCTGGTGACATAAAGTGAATTTAGAAATAAATAAAAAGGGCATTTGCTCATTGTTCAAAAGTAACCCTCCATGTTGACATAATGTGCTTTTTGAGCTGTCATGTGTGACTCTGCAAGTTCCAGATCAGAAGAGGCTAAAGGGGGCATTTCTAAATCACTTGAAAATAGAACCAAGAGACAAGTCAAACATGGGAGCCCGAATCTCTCTCCTTGGAGTGGTTAGAACAGATTATTGAAAGCCACCTGGATTCAAAGCTGTGATTTTCCAAATGGTATATGACAATCATCCATGCCCATCCTCAGCAACTGAGGAGACTTTTTCTCACAGAGAAAAAAAAATTAAGACAGCTGAGCTATGGGTTTGGGAAACTGGAAAGTTACCTCCATCTAGACATATAAATTGCACAGTAGAATCAATTACTTTTTAAATCACAGCAGACAGATGGCAGAACTGAATATACTGGTAAATTCCTGAATGACTTGTGCAAGAAAAGCTAAGATTTCTGAATCTCAGTACAGGTGACCATACTTCTGGATCTGTTCTTATCTATCAGTGGTTTATAAAGTGTCCTATAAAAAATGTTGGGATTTGTAAAAGCTTGGCTTTTTTCCCCCAAAGGATCAAAATAAGTAATGACGGTCACAGTTCCTTGACAGTTTGCCCAACATTATTGGTCTACCTCTGCAATACAGGTAGTTTAAGAATGAGTTCAGTTTAAGAATGAGTTCAGTTTAAGAATGAGTTCAGTTCCAAAGGTCTGTCCTTAAGCTGAATTTGTATGTAAACCAGAACAATATTATTGTATAATACTGTATAAGTAGTACTATGTAGTGAACTCAAACCATTATGTATTTAACTCAAATCACTGTGTATTTAGCTTGAATTTTGCTACAATAGGTTCCATTCTTAACTAGGGGTTATCCTTAACCAGGGTGTTCTTAACCTGGGGGCTACCTGTATACAAATAAGGGGGCTTGAAGATTTTGTAAAACACTAGACAACCCATGACCCATTGGGTCATCGTTTCAGAGATATTTCCTTACTTAAACAGAGAAACAGAATGACCAAGGGCAAAAAAGCAGCGAGAGTGTGGTGTGAGCGACTTACGACTTGCTGCCAGCTTCCCCATTGACTTTGCTTGTGGGAAGATGGCAGGGAACATCAGAAATCCTGCCTGCCTGCCTGCCTCCCTCCCTTCATTTCCACATATAATATAGGTTTGCACCATTTGCCCTCTTCTCACCACCCTCAGGAGCCCTGGTGAAGCTGCCACCTCCTTCTCCTCCTCCTCCTCCTCCTTTTCAGGTAGAACTGTCTGCCACTTTTCTGGGGGAAGATGGAACAAAGGGAGTCACAGACCATGAGGAAAACTGTACCCTACTCCCCATTCTGGCATATCCCCAAGGGACGCCTCCCTCAAGGGAGAAAGAGGGCTTATCCATCATCATCACACAAACACCCAGCCAGCCCAGCCCTACTTTACCAGCAGGCATCCAAGTTGCTCCCTCATCCTTCTCTCAACTTTCACAGCTATTAAGAGATTTCAAACTTCTGCCTCGTTTCCAAAGCAGCCAAATGCCACTCATCTGTTGGGCCTTGCCACCAGTTGATTGGGCATAGGGGACAGAGGGAGGTGGATAAGAGGTTGGGGATACACCCATGATGATCATGTGACCTGGGCTGACTATGGCAGTGCAGCAGCATAGCAGTGCTGAAGCAGCCACAAATTTCCCAAATTTTAATCCCACAGGAGTAATGGGTCCTGGATTTTGGATGCATTCTATAAGCCCAATTGAGGATCCTTGGTTCAAAAATTGTTGCCTTATGACACATTGTTTCACCCAGTTGAAGGTTACAGACATGAGAGTTTTAGTAGTACATAGATTTACTCAGGCTGTCATATGAACTGAGGAAATCGAATAATTTTAGAATTAAGTACAATCAGTATCAGGGTAAACTTTATTCTAATGAAAAGCTGCAGTCATCAATAAAGAGTTGCTTCTGTTATTGTATGGGCAGGCTTCTGCCCCTGCAGCTTGGCCCCTCCCATTGTTCTCCTTAGTCCCATACCACAAAATCTGCTTCAAAGGGCATCCAAAACCTTCAGAGAAGATCTGAGAGAGGAAGAAAGAGTTCTGTTGATGGATGAACTCCACTAGATCAAACTCAAAGCATTTGGTTGATTTACTTTGGGATTTTGGGCTCTTTTAAAGTTCCAGGCACAGCCACTGCTCTTGCTCACAGTAGTACTTTGTTAGCACAAGGGGGCCAATCTCACTCAAGCAGATGTTCAGTGATGATGGCACAAAGGGAAACTCCTCCTTTCTTTTATTATTAAAGGAGAATAAAGGAGAATTATTAAAGGAGTTTTGAGATTTTAATATAAGCAGAACAGAAGTGAGTGTCATTTAATGTCAAACTTCATAGACTATTTGGCAGCTTTGTCAGGTAGGATTTTTTATTATTATTATTTCTTATACTTTTATAATAAAAAAAAAATCACTCTGTCTTTTCCTTTCATACCTTACCAACATTGGATCTGTCCATCCAAGTAAGGTCATCAGAATGTGTTTTTTGACAATCAAAAGATATAGATAATCACACTCTTTTTTGATAGTGAATTTCTAAAGTTCAAGCTCCAATTCAGGTCAAGGGTATGTATTCTAGTTGAGATATAATGATTCATTTGGTACATGAAGGCTGTGAAGGAGAAAAAGATTAGATTCTTTTTTATAGAAAAGAGGGGTGGATATTGCTCAAATCACAAGGCTTAAGCATCGATTCAAATGTGCATAAGCATATGTTATGCATCTACAATATCCCAGAATGCATATAACGGGGATGATCACAGAGCAAAAGTTTCCTTCATCAAAACCTGTCTATCCTTAGAAACCTTGTATGTCACTTCTACGCTAGTTTCCTCATCAAAACATTAGCATCCCAAACCTGTGGGGTTTGGATGTGGGGGCACCTTTAATGAGCAATCTCCTAAGCACATTTTACAGTGGTATAGACTTTGTGCTCACCAGAAAGCTTGGATCATTAGTAAAATAGAAATGCACAATATGCAGTGAATCTATCAAGAACTAATGTGTTTTGCTAATACCAGTTCCATCTGCAGGTAGGAGTGCACAGAGTTGAATTCTCAAAGAGAGGACAGGAAAGTAGAAGTCAGGGGAAAAGATTTTAGTTTGTTACTCCTGACAGACAGACACCTTTTCTTTGTGTAATGATTTACTTGGGCGGCTGCTTAGCCAACATGAGTTTAGACACAGATTTGGAACCACATCTGTGGATTGTGAGAACATGACCTAAGCAGATTCTTCAATCAAAGCAAAGATGTTTTGAATCTATAAATCCAACTAGGTGGTTTCAAGGGCCTCATCACTTTTCAGCATGCTTTGTAGGCTATAAGGACTTCTGCAAATTCAGTTACTTTTCTTCTGCTTCTGGGATTGTTACAAACCATACACTGTGTCACAATTTCAATTCTATATATGCAGAATGTTGGAGTGGAGTGGTCAGCTTTCAGATGTCATCTGATACTGACCTGGAACAGCCAATGAGTTTGATCATCTCCTTAAACTCTCTGCCATTGGAGCTGTCTTGGGGTGACAAGGCTAACAATTCTTGGGGCAGCTTTGGATCTCCTGTTAATCTCTGATCAGGTACTAGGCTAACACTTCTAGCTTAAATATTTACTGTAGATGGTGTAAGGCTATGAACCCTATGTTTTCTGTGCCTGCCACTTCTTCTGGGTCTGATAAATAAATGTATATGATAAATTAATCAATGGTTTGCCGCCCTGTGACATTGCCTATTGTATCTCATTGTGCCAGACTGCTTCTACTAATTGACTAATACAGAGTATTGCCAATCAGACAGAATCCTGACACAACAGAGTCCTGCCAATGATGAGCCAAACTTGCCAAACTGCAATGCCAACCCTCCTGGCAGTCTACCAAAGCCAGTGATCAAAAGCCACAAAACCCACCACCACACCAGAACATGTCGTTGATGTTCATTGATGTCATGTCAAACCTGGCATCTCAGAGAAGCAAGTGGGAAAGTGGACATCTTCCTTCTTAAACAGCATTTGAAAGTATTTTATTCTTAAGTTGGAATAGGACAGTTGCTGAATTGCTCCAGCAGAATTAATATATGCAAATGATATTCAAATGTATGCCTTTGGAGAAGGCTAAAGCATTTCCTTTGTCATTGTTGTTGTAATGTGTTGGCTATCTACATAGGGCTGTGGGACACTTAAGAGAGGTCCTTCACTTTGGTGGAGGTTTGAATGAAGCAGTTCCTCAAAGCTGCTTCCCAAAGCAAGTGGAAGTTCTAGGAATAAAGCTCCATGATCATGTTGCTTCATTTGGCTCTGCCTTTGGAGCCCCTCTCAGCCTCCTCCTGCATTGCCTGGGCTAAGAGAGAAGGCTGAGAGGAATGTTCTCCTGCAACCCAGGCCTGAAGCAGTTTCAGGCCACCTCACTTGTTTAGCTGAGGTGAATCTGGTCCTTCCTTTGCTTCAGTATACTGTATTCAGTATAGCTTCCATGGAGCAAATCTCTTCCATGAAGCAAATCAAAGCTACTTCACACTCACCTGTTATCCAACATGTGTATTTGCTTCTCACATCAAAGAAAGCTGAGGAGTTTTAGTTTCCAGAGATCTGCAACAGACTTGCTGGCATGGCAACTTTCATAAAAAGGTCCAAACAGGTGCATGAATGTGAATTTCAATGCCACAGATTTATTCCTGTCAGCTATTAGAAAGAGAAAGAGACTCACATGTGATATAATGTATCCTGTTAAGGCTCCATTTCCTTTTCACTAAATGTTTCGCCCTGGTGTGAAATGATGGTTATCAATATAATCAAAAATATCATTTTGTTTTAATTTTTTTTAATCTTTTTATTAAACTGAGTCTAGCTCATTATCTTGAACTACTAGCTAGCCCTATTTTCCAGCTATTTTTGACTTTCTGAGCAGAGCCATGCACATCTCAACAAAAAGCGATCTCCAAATAGAGGCAGACTCCTGGAGTCTAACAACTAAATTATTCACAATTTTGCTCAAGAAAATGTTGAAATACAATACTTCACAGCAAGCCTCTTTTCTAATGACAAGAAAAAAATATTTATATTTCACCCAGCCTGGTGCAAATGTTAGCATTGCCTTGGCAGAGGCAGAACAACACCAAGGCCAGTCTTCTTACAAAGTAGGTTCTATACTTGCTTAAAATTATTTGTTGAGGCCCTCTGGATTTCTTTCTCACCGAGCTCTGCCCTCTGATGAGGGTGAGGTTTCTGGAAACAACTTTTTTTGAACTACACAATCACAGGTACAAAGTAGAATTAATACAGTTGAGAATTAAAACATCTAGAGAAGTATCTACACCAGCCCATAACAGAAGAAAAGTGAAGAGGATCTATTGACAGAACTGCATTTACAGCCAGGTCTTATTTGATCATGATGGTTTGATTTGTTTTTCACAAAAAGGACATAAATTATCTGCTAATCTAACCCAGCCTATCTATAAGTTTTCACTGGACTTGTGATCTATGCTGGAGACCCATCTCTTCAATTCAAGCTTGAGATGATGAAAGAGAACACAAGCATCCTACTGTTCTGCTAGAGGGCAGAAAGGGCCAGTACTGTGAGATTCAGGTCTCTGTCTCTAATCTTGATGGTGAAAGATAGATCTTGTGGAGAGCAATTCAGCTGGAGGGACATAACCCTTGGAGAACAGGCATGTTCCTGAGATACCTGCTAATGGACTGGATTCCAGAATGCAAAGAATAGGCACAAACATATTTCCTACAATGCATTTTGTAGGCCCTTTTGTTAAGAGATAGCTTTTTAGAAATAGCAGCACAAAATGCATATAATTGGCTGCACTGTGATTTGCTGATTGGTTTGGGAAGCATAAATTATATAAGTTTCCATTAAAAATTCTCCCTAGTCCTTGACTTTATCTTACTTCTTTATCTGATTGTAAAAGTGAAACCAAGAGGAATCTTCCATACTTCCCAACTAGTCTGCCATATATTATGTAGACATCAAAAACAAAGACAAGGAGAATGGTCGTACTTGCATTTGCCTACAGCAATGTATCAAACCTTGTCATGTTTTCATTCCTGATTTATGAAAGAGTTAGAATTTAGAGGCTCAACAGCCTGTTTAAAATGACTCTTGGAAAAAAAACAACAACTCTAAAACACTAATTTGAAAGGAAAATGTAAATGCACTCCTTTTGCAATCTATCTGCAGTTTGAGCGACACCCCTCCCCCCCACGCACACAAACGTCTGCCCTGAATTAAAAGAGGGCTGCAATAATAGAAAGCATAGAACATTTTATTGATATCCACAGAGATACATAATCTCACTCCAACCCATTCTGTTCAATGTAGCATCCTCAACCATTACCTCAGATGTATTTTTTTTCTTTCCAGTCCTTTGTTTCTTGTTAAATTGCAAATCTGAGTCTGAACTACACATGCTTTGTTCCCAAAAGCGTATGTATATTTTTAACCTCTATTAAAAATTCAGAATAATTCCTATATAATACACTTGAACCTAAATTCCGAAACTTTCAATCAACTGTAAGTCCCAATGATTTCAGAGGAACTTGTTTTTATGAACAGAATGTTCTGAATTACTTCCCTGTTTTTTATCTCCCTCTGTGAACTTTAATTCTGCCCATTAACAGCAGCTGAATCATTTAATTTCAGAATACTCATCAATGTTTCACCAAGGGCTAGATCACAATGTATTTGATGACTGTATTTTCTATACCTATACCTACTTTAGGATTATCCTAGCCATTGTTGCAGGAAACACAGCTTGTGAAAAAGAAATGTATATTGAAAATGTTACCTGTGGGCATTTGGGAATCTATAACACTGGAGCACCCAGCTTTCCCCTGTTGTTTAAAGAGAAGCATATCTAGAGTGATCCACTCATAGAACCTTCTGTTCTTAATCCCTTTTCTCATCAAATCCAGCACAGTGTTTGGAAAAAGGGTCAGAAGTGATGCACAAAGTCAGGAGAAAACAATTATCTCATGGGCTACTTTGACACCTATTAGACTCTCTGCCCAGTGTACTGTACTCTTATTTAACAAGTTTTTAATTTTTTTAAAAAAATGGAAAAATTGGCTGTTGCAAAGTAAAATGTCATACAGCAGCAGCATCTTTATTTACAACCATACACGTAGGCTCCAAATAGACCCTATTCCTATGTACAGTGACCATATTTTCCTGGAAAAAATAAAAGACAAATCTGAAAGAGGTTCATATGGACAAAAAAAAAAATAATTGTCTGTTTATAACTTTGCTTTACAAAGGAAAATTCAAGAGCAAAATGAAGAAAATAAATAATTAAATTAAATAAATCTAAAGGACAGCTGTCTGAAACAAAGGACTGCCCTTTATAATAAAGGACATATGGTTACTGTACCTATAAACCTTCTTAGAAAATAAAAATGGTAGGGCTACAGCCCAGGTTTTGTTTGTTTGTTTGTTTGTTTGTTTTTGGAAATGTGCCCTCCTGTCCAGAAAAAAGGCAGCAATAAACGTTGGGTGATAAAGCAAGATTTGTCTGGCAGAAACTGAACCTATAGAAAGTAATGGGAAGCTACTTCACCAGCTTGTCTTTTACTAAGTAAAAGTTGGTTTAACTAGGGCAGCCATTTTGTAATGTGCAAAATACCCTTCAACATCAGCCATTTTGTGAGATCAGCTAAGATATGCTCTCAGAATCTTGGCTGTTGGCTCCAACTGTTTGCCTACCAGAGGAAGAGGAAGCATGGCCTTTCTTCCTCCTTTCATAACAGGCAGTCTATATTGGATCACTTTATTCCCACCACAACCTGCAAATAAAGCAACCCATTCTGTTCATGGAAGGAGGTCTCTGAATACAAGCCATTCTCTTTATAATAGTAAAGAAATACTGATGGAATCATAGTAGCCACAAATTACGACAACAGTACAATCATGTATATATTTACTCAAAATTAAATGCTGCTGTGTTCTGTGAGTTTTACTCCCAGACCGCTGTATAAAGAAGTTCATCCAACAAACACTGTATCAAACGGTGGTCTTCAGGACTGCTGTCCAAATTGCCAGATATGTGTCAGGCATTAGGCAGAGCGCAGAAGCAACAAAATTGCAAAAGCAAGTAAATACATATATGGTTGAGGACAGATGGAGTCTGCTTCCTCTTCCTACAAAAATGTATTTTATTGTATTGAAAATACTGTGTTGAAAAGAATGATGTAAGTCTTCTCTCCTCTACTCAAAAAGTACAGCTAAATAACAGTCACCCAGCTAGCCATACTTGGAATAATTTTGAATAACTTATCTCTTTAAGTCTTCCCCAGATATCATTATCATATTGTCGTTATCATATGGCTTAATTACCTTTGGGATCTCAACCTTCTCTCTACTGATTATTATTCTCTCCTCTCTCTTGTTCTTCTGGATGTTTCAAAGAAACTTCAAAGGCTTACTCAAAGGAGCTGGCAAGCCTAGTATTAGAAATTCTGTTGTTATAATAATGGGCCACAGGGGATTTAAACAGCAAATAAGAGAAGAAGCCATTTTAAAACAAAATAACAAAAAGGATGGATGGATGGATGGATGGATGGATGGATGGATGGATGGATGGATGGATGGATGGATGGATGGATGGATGGATGGATCGATGGATCGATGGATCGATGGATCGATGGATCGATGGATCGATAAATGTCAGTTTTCTTCCCTTGGAAGTCTAAATAGAGAAAGCATTCAGGCAAGAGAGAGGAGAATTTAGGAACCCACAAAACAGGATGGAGATGCTGAGAGTTGTATGGTCACCCTTTTATTGAGCACCATCAGCAAACACTACTGATGCAGAGGTAAAGAAAATCTTCCAAGGGAAGCTGATGAGCAGCAAATCTGGTCAATTTCTGCAACACAAACTGAGCCCTGAGACAGTTACAAGTTATGTTTCATACCAGCTTCATACAATACATAACTTGTTTCATATTATATCTGTAACAGATAAAGTTTTCTCTCCTGGACCAGCATCCTGGCTCTTTGAATGGAATGTTCTTGGGCTGACCTGCTTACTGTGAAATGTCATTGAGATAGAAACATGACCTCAAGAAAGCCAGCTGTTTTTCTTTGCCCATCCCTGCAAACATCAAAGTCATTTTTCTTTCCACAGAGCTTTTAACTTCCCAAAAGAGGCAGGATTTTGTTTTCTCCTTTCATCTCTTTTTAAATCTTCAGTGTATTGTAAACAAGCCTCCAGATCAAATGTAAAAAATTAAATGAAAACTCACATTAAGATACTTTTTCCCCCTGTATTTTGGTGATTCTCACAATTGATTTTATGGCATTATTAAACAAGATGAAGCAAATATATGCTAGTAAAAATGCCTCAGAGCATTGATTAGTTGTTTCTGGGAGAGAAAAACTCAATATTATTAAGATTAATAGTAAAAAAAAAGATTTAAAATATGAAACTACAAACAGCAAAATGCATTCTAAGGAATTGTGGTAACTGATTTGGGATACAACTCTGCCCAGTGATGTACACATTCATATCACACACAGATTTGGCAGCTGAGTGAATGAAGTGATTCTCTTGAGAATTATTGCTTTAGGGAGATATCAGATGATAAAAAAGATTGTCTTGATGCTATATTTGAGATGGGGCATTCAAACATGGAAGTCACCATTCTGTAATCATAAAGTAACAAATAGGAATGTTAAAACAAATGCATGCAAAGAAATCACTAGGCCACTTGGATCCAGAGGCAATGCCACTCTTTTTGCCTTTGTAATGAGATTTTGCACTGATTCTCATGACAATTACTTCCCTGGTAGTTAACCTCATGAACATCTATGATGCCATGCTATTTCTTAGGCTTATCCTGGCTCAAATGCCTCTCAGTGTACCACACCCACATCATAAAATGCTTAAATCCTAAGAAGGCTACTGTGCA
Source organism: Python bivittatus (assembly GCF_059951505.1). Lineage (NCBI taxonomy): Eukaryota > Metazoa > Chordata > Lepidosauria > Squamata > Pythonidae > Python > Python bivittatus. The sequence continues at coordinate 86,586,026 of NW_028277075.1, read as the reverse complement.
GTCTTTTTAATTCAGAGATTTTGGGATTTTTTTAAAAGACACTCTAAGCATCAAGACTTTTGTAAATAGTGCTGTAGACCAATTCCCAGATGCTTTCAGTTCAGGCAACCTGTTCAGCTGAATGTCAGACCCTGATTGCAAGACAGCAGGTTTGGAGCCTCTAGTGCAAAGAAAGATCAGAATTCTTATCAAGGGGGCAAAATAAAATAAAATAAAATAAAATAAACAAAACAAAACAAAACAAAACAAAACAAAACAACCTATCAGGCAAAGTGTAATCATGCTTGGCAAAAAGGCATCAAAATCCAAGCGGCAGTCTGTAATGCTGGACAAGGACTGGAGGATAGAGGAGAATGAGCAAAAACATGATTGGGTTCTGGGAGATGTACGGCAAACTGAAGGAACCAACAACTGTAGCAAAAATCAAGGAATCAGTGAGTAGACCAGTTCCTTGGAAACTTCAGAGAAAGAGGGGACAGGAGATTCCCACATGTGCTCCAGATGACTGCTCCTCGCAAGGAGACCACAGGACAAGAGTTTTCCACAGGTCTGAGCGCTGGGAGACCATGGGATCAGCCATCTTGCTCACAACTGCAGTGGAGACTTTTAAAGGACCCTAAGTTTACAAACCTCACTTTCTAATCACTTTCAGAAATTGCTCCTTAACTACTTCTAACCTATGAGAGACTTTCAGAACAAGAAGTTTGAAAATGCCAAGAGAGTCTGCCTTCAATCCTGAATGAACAAAAATTTTAATAATAAGCTTAAGAATTTAAAGAATCTGAAATAAGTAGCAAAAAGCTAAATAAGATTTTGATCTTGGACGTTTGAAGAATGGAATCAGAAAAATAGTAGCCATAATATTAACAATGTCAGTAATGATGTCTGGTTCTATGGATAGACTATGCTCAAAAGGTGTTATTGAAGAAATGACAGATGTAGAGCAAATTTTATCTGACAAGATAGAAATGGTATTGAAAATGGATTTACAACTGACAGGCCAAGAGGATGACTTAGAAAAGGATGTTTCACTGGATCTACAAAAGAAACTGAGCTTTTAAAATTTTAAAGGGAAACACAAATGATAAACCAAGAGAGTGACCTGGATAATTTTTTTCCTATTGGGCTTACAAAAGAAGCTTGTTAAAGCCTTGAAGAACCCTGTGCAATGGGACAAAGAAGAAATGAAGAGAAATCAAATTCTACAATAATATTTGTTGTACATTTTCTTTATATATTTATTTTCTCCTTATTTATTGCATTATTTTTTTCTTTCTTCCCTCTTTCTTTTTACTTTTTTCTTGCACTTTTTACTCCTTCTTTCTATTCTCTTTTCTTCCTTTAAGTTTAGTTTGTATTAGATTTTACTATTATAATCAAAATGAGAGAGAGAGAGAGAGAGAGAGAGAGAGAGAGAGAGAGAGAGAGAGAGAGAATGAACAAAAACATCAGATGCCTACAGCAATGTTTCTTCAGCTCTCCCTCACTGCCAGCTGAACTCAAAAACATAGAGCTGATACCTTTGCTTTTAAGGACAGGGCAGGGCAGGACCACCCAATCAGAAATGCAAAAATCTGGATGTTCATCAGATGGCAGCAGAGATATAGAATATATCTCTCTCTTTGCTGCCATCTAATGGTTGCCTTGATGTTAGCAGCCCAGATATGGTACCCTAGGATATGGGAGAGAGAAAGTCAAAGGGGGATCTCAAGCAGGGACTCAGTGATTCCTGAGTTATCACTAGCTGGATTTACATCTCCTGCTAAATCATAAACTGGCTTGCCTGAGTGTATGTTAAAACAACCACATCTGAATTGCAAAAATCCAGACTAGAACTATATTGGGAATCCAAAGTTAGAATTTTCTGTGCATCTTTTCTGCCACCTAGTGGATGTCTGCATTTTTATACCCCAGGTATGATAGCCCTATTTAGTAATATTTATTTCATTTATTTAAATAATTTGTATAGCATGTTACCAGTCTCAGAATAGTATATACAGTCCATCTTCCCTTAAGCTCTCAAAGCAGAGCGATACAGATTCTAATTATGTCATACCCGCATGTATGGAGTTTTTAAGTGACTTCCACCTCCCACCTCCCCCCGCCAGGGTGGGTTGGGATTTCTCTATTTTCACACAGTGTGTATATCCTGTGTGATGCTTTCAGTTACACTGAGCACTAGGAGACATCATGACTGGTTTCATCCTCTTGAGATTCAGCAGATGCCAGAAGCCAGATGTGATTTTGTTTGTTTTTTTAGTTTTTTGTATCCTGCCTTTCTTATTTTTATAAATAACTCAAGGGGGCAAACACACCTAATACTCCTTCCTCCTCCTATTTTCCCCACAACAACAACCCTGTGAGGTGAGTTGGGCTGAGAGAGAGCAACTGGCCCAAAGTCACCCAGCCGGTTTTCATGCCTAAGGCAGGACTAGAATTCACAGTCTCCTGGATTCTAGTCTGGTGCCTTCACCACTAGACCAAACTTGCTCTTATTCTATTGAATTCTATTCTATTGAATATTGAATATACAATAGTGGTACCTCGGGATACGAACGCCTCTACTAACGAACATTTCGGGTTACGACCAGCTTCGGCAGGAAAATTTTACCTCGGGATACGAACTCGCCTCGACTTACGAACCGGATCCGTGGCCATTTTCCCTGCTGCCACACGGTCGCGGCTTCCTGTGGGCGAGGTCGCGGTAGCAAGGAGACGTTCGGTGAGGCTTGTGGTGTGTTTTGCGGTGTTTTGCGAAGGTTTTTGGTGTGCGTGTTAGCATGGCTCCAAAGAAAATGCAGAGCAGGCTTGGCGGGAGTAAGGCTCTGAAGAGAAAATTGCCTCGGGTTGCGACCAAATTCGGGCGGAGGGCGGAACGGATTAACTGGATTTACATTGAACCCTATGGGGAAATTCGCCTCGGGTTGCGACCAAATTCGGGCGGAGGGTGGAACGGATTAACCGGATTTACATTGAACCCTATGGGAAACTTTACCTCAACTTGAGACCAACTCGAGTTGCAACCAGAGTCACAGAACGGATTAAGTTCGTATCCTGAGGTACCACTGTATATGAATTCTATGGGGTTCAAACTTGCTAACTAACAGGGAATATTTAGAAGCTCCTGAGGGAATTATGATCTACCCTGAGAGCTTAAGGGAAGGTAGACTGTCTATACCATTCTGATAGATTCTCTATGTTCCTTCCTGCAACTGCTGAGCACCAAGGTCTAGATAGCTCCTAAAGCTCCTGCACTCTATTTAGTAATTAATTATAATACAGTGTGAAGGTCCATGAGTTCAATTCCCAACAGAGGGTTTAACACCATAGAATTAATATCTGGCTTCCAATGTGCGACAAATCCCAAGGAGGAAGAAACCAGTCACATGGGTGCCTCCTGGTGGTCAATGTAACCATAGTATGTTGCATGAACTCAACCACTGTGAGTTGTTAATCATGGCTTATGGCTTAGTATGGTCTACTTGGGAAATGACCAGTTATGGTCTACTTGGGAAATCATGATAGTCTATCATTTAGTGTGGTTTGTGAATCAGGCCACTGTAAGACCCAGATATTAATGGATCATCACTGGCTGTGTTAACTCAACACACTCATCATTAACTATTCAAGCCAGAATGGCTAAGCCAAAGCCAAACAGGAGACGTGTTATATCTTATCATTTGATGCTCATATATGATGATATATCCAAGAATATTGACAAGCAGTCTACAAAATTGCACAAAATTCAGCTGAAAGTCCAAGCAAAGACATCTTTACTTTTGTTCATGCAAGTGTGCTCTCTCTCTCTCTCTCTCTCTCTCTCTCTCTCTCTCTCTCTCTCTCTCTCTCATGCATTTCAATAAATAAAAAGCACATAAAGAAAAACTATAGCATTATCTGGTTCTGATTTCAGTGTCCTACTAGCAAGTTTGCTTGTTGGTAAGTAATTAACAGTGATCCATGAAATAGGGACAACCCTGTGGAAGAGAATAAAAAGGAAACAAGGAAATATAGGACGTATATAATTCTTCTATTCTATTCTGATATATTGCAGGGAAACCAAAAGAAGCTGCTAAATGCCTTTTTCAGAAGATTTATGGATTTCAATAGCTATATAAAGTGAATGGGTTGGGCAGAGGGTGAAGAGACAATTGCATATTTAAGTTAGAACACATATGAGGGAGCAGTGATGGTGCAATGAGAAACATCAAACAGCAATCCTGAAGTTCCTAAAAGAGAAAAAAATAGATTGATGTCACCCAAAATAAGCAGTTGTGTGGAACATTTAATATGAAAATGAGGAGGATAAACAGAAAGATGCCATGAAGACCATTCAAGCGGAATGGATGGATATGTTGAGCATATAATCAGGGCAGTAAGAAACAACCTTAGTTAGTGCTATAACAAAGCAGCATAAAGACTGCTGAAATAAACTGATCCTACAAATATCCACACAAATTACATATTGTCAAAAGTGTGCTTTTCTTTTTGGTTGAACCTCAGTAGTACACAACAGTTTGGCTCTGAAAAGGGACCTGCCCTACTGTGTTCATTTGCCATTAATTTCACAAAGGCCACTGTGTATTGTGTAGCACAGAGTCCACGCTGGCACATACACTGTCTGCATCCAAAGCATTCAGACCAAACCTGAATGCTTGATTTGATAAATGGAAGTTCATGGTCACCACTGTGATCTGTGAATTACATTTTGTTCCATTTTCTGAGATCAAAATCAAAATGGAAATTGAAGTTTAATCTTCCTTCTGTTAGGTAATGTGAAGTTTTGAAAGTCTATCTGCAGACTTACCCTTTTAAGTGACACTATTAAGGAAGAAAAGCTGTTTTTGATCTCTCTTTCAGTGTCCCAGAACTCATAGAACTATTCTGCAGTAATTGTTACTACAAGGTATAACACATAACATTTACTACTATTCTTACAAATGCTGTTTAAAAAATTGAACCAATCAAAATTTGTGTATTTGTTCCCCAAATCTTCAGCACTGGACTCTAAAAGGATACTTTAACTACAAGTACAGGTGATGTTGTACTCTTACTAATGCCTTTGAAGTTAGATGCTAACCTTGTTAAAGGACTCATCCTCCCCTTCGCTAAAACTTGCGTTATGCATAGGGCCTCCATGCATGGGAAAAATGGAACAAAACCAACCTATTGCTGTCTTTAGTAGAATTGCTCATCTCCTATCCTAAATTTCCATCAATTAAACTATAATGATTAAGCTAACCCAATCTTGACAAAGAGATTGGCTTTATGATACATTCAGGGCAGTAGACACTGATTTATCTGACTGCCAAGAACCACATTCCCCCAGAAGAATAGAAGATCTTCAGGTGGCACCCACTACCTGGCTTCCCAGATGATCTATATATCCTGATCTAAAAAAATCTCAGTGGAGAAGTTCCCTTATGCTTTTCCTTTGGGGATGCAATGGAAACATGGGAACTCAGAAAAACTGCAAACCACTAGAGAGATTATTGCATCCTGAAAGACAGGGCATTCACATACTTAAGTACCAGAAACCTGAAGTCTACCCATAAGAATTTTATCAAAAATGTCCTTTACTTTCGGGGGGGGGGGGAATGAAATATACCTATTTCTATTACATTAAATGAAATATGATGATGATGATGATGATGATGACGACGATACAGAATAAAATTATCATAGCACACTGCAGAACCTGGATAGCACTTACACTGAGAGTTCCCTTTGGCATTATGAGCAGACCTGGAGTAATCATGAAGCAGAAATGGCACAGATAAGAAAGTTAAATCTAGAATAAATCTTCAGTGCAGCAAAACAGAGTGGAGCACAGTAAACTAACATCTAGGGTATTTGGGGTGAGAACTGGCAGAATCTGATGGCTCATGGAAGGAATCTAAGGCAGCCTGAAATCTACTATAGAAAATAATGTAGTGAATTACATTATTTTCCAAGTGATAGATGCTTTTAACAGTACTTCCATATATAGATACTTTCTAGATGAAGAGAATCTTTCCTCATTTACTAAATAGAGTAACACACAATGGATCTGCATATGATGGCTAATTTTAACCAATTTAATCCAATCTGAGCAGTATGCAATATTTCTCTTACATCTCAGTTTGACGTCTGTTATATTTTGTCTAAAAAAGCCATTTCTGTTTTCATCAGTTGAATTCTTTAGTTCTTTAAGGATGGTGCCTATTGTTTTCCTTATGGAGTTCACCAGCACCAGGACTGCAAAAGATTAGTTGTTAATAATAGATTAGAAGAGGAATCCAAGCAGGTACATGGTTTTCCTCCTCCTTTCCTTCCTTTCCAACTTTTTAAAGTATCTTTTTTCCCTACTAGGGACGCTATCTATCTCCCTATAATTTACTAAAAAGATTTAAAACAAAGCCCTCTTTGTTCACTATTTATCTTCTAGACTGTCAGCTCATCTCTTGTTAAAAGATAAGTGTTGTCATCTGTCTCACTTTGTAAGTGTCCCACTTACAGTAATAACCCAGAAATTCTATCCCTTCCATCATATCACCCAGATAAACCAAGTATTTGCTATCATAAACACCAGTGGTGACTCACAACCATCTGTAACTTGCAGTACCATCAGAAATAGCACTGTCTCTCTCTGTTTGTCTCTAGCGGAATATCAGAATATCATCTTCAGAATTTCTCAGTTCCTCTCGGTCTGCCACTTAATCTCATATACACAAGCTATACATATTGAATTCATATTTTGAACACACAGCCTAAATGGCTAACAGCAAGTAGACAGTTTATGCTCATCACCCAGGTACTTATCAGTGAGGTGTAACTATTGCCTACACTCTTCTCTTAAAGTTAATTGGAAAATAAACAATGAAGGTCAAAATTAATATTAAATTATTCACAGCACAGTTCAACATTACTCACTAAAAACAAAAACCAGAACTGTTTGCCTTCTAGAAAGCCATGCGACACATCTGGATGGTGGGTTTATATAAGCCAATACATTTGTAACCAACACGTTTGAAACTGATATTTATTTAAACTGATACTTATTCTTTATTTGAAACTGACACACAATACATCTGGATGGTTGGACTTTTTTTTGAAAATGCTACTTCCTGTTTGTCACAGGAGGTCACCGAACTACTACCATGCTCATGACTGAAGTTCTGTCAAGCCCCACAGAGCTTACAAACTAAAGAAGCAAAAATCACACAGATTTCAGAAATGCATCTTCAGTATTCATCTGGGATAAAAACATATTCCTGAAAACTGTAGAAGTAAATTCCCAGGGAGACCTAGAACTAATGGCGTCTCTGAAATGCTTTCTTCCTACACACCTCACATCTGGGCTGTGTTGCCTCAACTCACCTAAACTGCATTCTCCTTCCATTTCCTTCCCAGAGTCTCCCATAAGTCTTTATATACATTCTGGGTAAATTTGAGAGGAAAAAAATCAATAATATTCATGGTATATTCACACACCATCACAGAAAAGTAATCAGCATGCATAATCATGTTAACTGACACAAAACCTAAAGTTTGCTTCTACCCATATGCAAATCTAAGAATTAGAAGTATTGAAACCATGCCCCAAAACAGGAAATCCACTTTATTTTATAAGAGCTTACTTCCAAATAGGAAACAAATATTTTAGTATGATTACTGGGGCTGTGCAGCATTTTGAACTCAAGTTAAAAAAAAAAGTGCTTTGGAATACAGAAAAGATTGGATGTGAAAATAGCACGTGTCTGAATCTTTTAAAAGCAGCCATATATTTTCCAGGGATTCTGGAAGAAGGTACAGCTGCTTTCAAGAGTTGCAGACAGGTGCTATGTTTGTACCCCTGTGTTCCCCCAAACACCTTTTTGGAATAAAATCTGAAGCAATTCTTTCAGAAGCCTAAATGACTACTTATTTAAATAGGTTTAAAGGGTGTAAGGAGTTTAAAGTATTTACATAGGTTTAAACTGGCTTAAACTATGTGAGGAGAGTCTTAAGAAACTGCAGCTAATGCAGAATCTCCCAGCTAAGATTTATAATGGTCTCTGCACTGATTGTCAGTTAACAATGGAGCATCTTTCAAGCTTCTGCTGTTAGTTTATAAGGCCCTGCGTAATTCAGACCCAAGTTATCAGAGGAACCTCCTGCTTTCTTACAAATCCCCCCTGGTCTTTGAATTCTGGTGAGAGTATCCTGTTAATTGTATCATGTCCTGCTCTGATGTAGAAGTACACATTTGAGAATGAAACCCACCATGTGGTATAACATCCAGTGGAAAGTAGATGCACCCACATTCACACAATAGAGAATTTTCACTAAAAATTAAAACTTCTCAGTACAGACCTTGATCTTGCTTTTCATCAACTGTCCATGTGATTTTCATTTATTATTCATTAAGTGATGGTTTTACCTCTTCGGTGATGTTTTAAAAAACTTTTAGCATTTCCTATTTTTATTTTATCTGGGATCATGCTTTTGTTTTAACATATCCTTGTTAAACACACTTAAAGACTAGCTTTACAATACTGTAGATAAATAATGTCCTTTAATAACAAATCCCCCAGAATTGCCATTCTGGAAGGAAGGCTTCAGATTTCCAAGAAAGAATTCTCAAGGTCTTCACTAACATGCAACGTTCTTTGAAACAAATGCTACCAATTGTTAGGGAATAAACCAGCCTTCCCCAACTGGATGCTTTCTAGATATGCTGCCACTACAAGTCCCAGAGTCATTGGACATCCTGGTTGGGAATTCTGGATGTTGTAGTCCCAACACATCAAGAGGACTCCCAGTTAGGGAAGACTGAGTCAGGCAAACTTAGCTTGATGGGCAATTTCCTGATAATATACTGGAAGAGTTTTCAAGGCAAGCCATCATCTCAGTCCAGGAAAATTTCAATGAGAATGTTAATTTATATTATAGAATCCCCAAGATACCGTGTTTACTTTATTGACTGTTTTTGTTTAATTCTTAAAGTTTTCTTTAATTTCTGTCCTAAATACTACAACTGTGCTTGCTTCAGATCTTGTGCAAGCATATAACTTCTCTGCTCTTCATTGAAGCAATCCTTGTTTCAGATTTCTAGTTAGCCTGAAAGAAGATGTGGCTGCTGTAAGGAGTCAATTTATTAAAATGAATGGGATGCTTATTTTCAAAGGATAAATAGATTTACAAAATATATCTATCCGTTTCAGAGTATAATCAGAATATCAGCAGTACACAATACAGTGGTTTCATTTTGCATTGTTTGCCAGGTATAATAGACAAAGGAAATGTTGATATGGGATATATGGCTGTAAAATAACCGTATTTGATTGAAATTCAGTCAAAACATTTCCTTTCCAATCTTTCTTACTGTTGCTGCTTTCCAGAAAAAGCAGCTGAGCATTTAAGAGATGCTGTCCTGTGGAGCTAGCATTGACGTAATTTATAAAAAGAAGCCTCTTTTCCTGATCTAATCTTTCAAAATTATTCCTTTGATTAATCTATTATGGTAAGTTAACATTTTAACTAAGTCTATTGGCTAGGTCTTGCTGCCATTACAGACAACAAAATCAGGTCCTCATTCAATCATTGCTCCAGCAAGCTTTTCCAGTTACATAAAAGATTCCATTTGCTCTTGATAATGTTCTGCCAATCTTCAACATTCCATTTCTGTGTAAGATACTGTGACGTCTGGTAAGGCCCTACTCCAGACTTTCTCAGGTGAAGCTGATTGTTTAAATCTTTTCCAACCAACCGAACTTCAGGGCAGAATTAAGTTTGGTCAGCTCGATGGATGGTAAATGCTTGGAATTAGACTGGGGAACTGGTGCATCTACCGGGGGTCAAAACATCAAGATGGTAGCTGTGACTTTAAAATCAACCCCCATCCCATTTTTACCTACTTCTGACGGGTCTTAAGAGTTGGACTGGTGAAGTGGGATCCAGCAGTTCCAAGGCTAGAAATTGCCATACCACAAACACCAGATTTAGCCTAAAACATCCAGAGCCTCAGTTTTCCAATCATTGCCAATATATTAATCAATAAAGTTATATTCCAACATTGCAGATATAAAATTACAATATAGCACTCAGGAAGAGGGTTTTGATATTCATTACAAATTTCAACTTAAAATGCAAACAACAGATAATATGGTTATAATATTACAATTATTCTTTACACATTTCCCTAAAAATGGGATGTGAGTAATCTCATTCATTTTGGAGGAATTTATGAAAAGCAAATTCAAGTAGCACAGGATATGGCTGTCCATTTTTTAACCAGTAGTAGCAATTTGTTTGGATTGCACCCATCTTAAAACAACTGTTGTTGTTGTTCAGTCGTTAAGTTGTGTCCGACTCTTCGTGACCCCATGAACCATATTGCGCCAGGCCTTCCTGTCCTTCACTGCCTCCCTGAGTTTGCTCAGTTTCATGCTCATTGCTTCAGTGATGCTATCTAATCATCTCATCCTCTGCCATCCTCTTCTCTTTTTGCCTTCAATCTTTCCCAGCATCAGGGTCTTTTCCAAAGAGTCCTCTCTTCACATTAGGTGACCAAAATATCTGAGCTTGAGCTTCATTATCAATCCTTCCAATGAGCAATCAGGGTTGATTTCCTTTAAGATTGACTGGTTTGACCTCCTAGCAGTCCAGGGGACTCTTAAGAGTCTTCTCCAGCACCACAGTTCAAAGGCATCAATTCTTCAGCACTCAGCCTTCTTTATGGTCCAGCTCTCACAGCCATACATTACTTCTGGAAAAACCATAGCTTTGACTATGCGGATCTTTGTCGGCAAGGTGACGTCTCTGCTTTTTAATATGCTATCTAGGTTTGCCATAGCTTTCCTCCCAAGGAGAAAGCATCTTTTAATTTCATGGCTGCAGTCTCCGTCTGCAGTGATCTTGGAGCCCAAATAAATGAAGTCTGTTACTGCTTCCATTTCTACCCCTTCTATTTGCCAGGATAAAACAACTGTACTGACTGCCTATTTGGTTCAGGGCCCAGCTTAAGCAGTCTGCTACTTCTTATGCATTTAGTTGCTCCTCAATTAGAAGCTAGTTTTACAAGAAAAAAGTACTGTACATTCTGTAGCATTCCTGCCCAAACAGCACTCTCTCTTGCAATTACATAATTTCATTGAACAATTCTGGATGCCTTGAATGACTCCCCTCTATCAGTTTCGTGAATGATGGAGGTTTTATTGCTTCAAAATATCACAGAACAGCCCTCCCTAATCCCCAGCTTGAGACTGATTTGATGATGGTAACAGTAACCTTAGGATCCTGGCACTTCCACAACAGTCTCCATTGTACACTGGAATGCAAAAAGCAGACCTAAAGGTATGAATAATGTCTCTTTGTGTGCTATGGTGTAATTTCAAAACTCCAAAGCACTGAGTGAAACAGTTCTGCCTGAAAGCAGAACAGACGGTCAGGTAACGAAAGGGAAGATTAATCAACCCATAGGAAGTGGGTAATTTAATAGTATGGAGTGTAGTATATATTTACAGTAGCTTCCGGGGCCTCCTTCCAGCATTTTGTTCATGTTTCATCTGTGTGCAGTAGGACTTGGCCAACATTGCTCTTTGATGTACTTTGTAATAGGCAAACTACAAGGACCCAGTTGAGTATAAGTGTCAGCATCATGACAGGACCGACATGTTATGACATTATTTAATAAAATAAACAAAACTCCATGCTTAATATCTTTATTAATCAATGTTCTCATATATTCTGTGGGATATTTTAAAGCTTGTTTTACTCAAGAGATTGCCCTGTGCTTTACATCTAATTTATTTGTCATCACCTTCAAGTATATAAAAGATATCAGGTAAAGGATGTACAATGCAAACAATACTAGATAGAGCTCACCTCTGAGGATTGATAATATTAATATTGATGGAAGATCAGGAAAAATCTGTGATGTAACAATACACACTCAGTTAATATCAGTACAAAATGAGGTATCATCACTACAGTACAGTTAAAGTTGTTCTGTTTTTAACATTAATATATATATAATTAACTGAAGGAGGAACTAGAGAGGATGTGGAAAGTCAAGGCCAAAGTGGTCCCAGGGGTGGTAGGAGCACTCAGGGCTGTGACTCCTAAGCTGGGAGAGTGGCTCCAGCAGATCCCAGGAACAACATCAGAGTTCTCTGTCCAGAAGAGTGCAGTGCTAGGAACAGCCAAGAGACTGTGCAGAACCCTCTAACTCCCAGGCCTCTGGTAGAGGACCCGAGACTGCGGGAGACACGTACCACCCATAGGGGTGAGAGGGGATTTTTTTTTATACACACACACACACACACACACACACACACATGCCTCATCATTATCTTATAATTGGGACAGTCTAGTCTCATAATTTAATTAATTTAAACTGAAACATATGTGGACACATAGATATACAGAGCAGCCTTCCCCGACTAATAGTACTCTAGTAGCATTCACATTTGTAAATTAACACACAAATATTAATCAAATGTATGAATTAACACTTAGGAGTCGTGTGGCCATTGCTAAGAATTCTAGACCTTGAAATCAATACAGCTGGGAACGTTGCTCTATAGAGTTTCCTCTACATTCATTTCATGATGAGTGGTAGCAATAACAACAACACGTTTCTCATACCCTTGGGTTGGTTTTTTGCATTCTATGAGAAGAACTGATGGGACTTTCCTGAAGCTACTGGCAACTGGAAAGGGAATTTTCAGGCACAGAGAACAGAATCCTTTCAATTACAGTTCTAATTACCTGCTTTAAACCAGTGATAGCTAGTCAGTTTCAGGGTTTTGCCCTATGGAAGCCTACTAGTTGAGTAAATTGTATAAGAAAAAGAGGCTGCAGCTATGGAAATTGGGCTCTGGTCTCCCTTGCAGACAAAGGAGCATTGTAAAGCGGTTGCAAGACCAGAGAGCAGATGGAAGAAGGTGGTCTCACAGTAGACCTGCTGGCCAATTACAACCAAGCAAATTGCCACTCCTGACTACATCACCTCAAGCCTCCTCTTCTGTGTGCCATGGATTATCCAGGTAGAACATCTTGTTACATTTTCCAGGGAAAACATTACTTTATACACTTGGACCAGCTTCTGCCTGTTTTGGCAGCAGGCCACCTGCAAGATGGATGCTGCATGATGACGATCTGTCCTCAGCAAACAGTAAGTGGGATGTGTTCATGACTTGCTAAGCAAGCTGTGCAGATGAGCCCTGAGAATCCAAAGGGGGGTCTCTGCACATCTAGAGGAACTACAAAGTTTGTAGAGCTCAAACAAGCCACTCACTGAGAACTATAGATGTTCAATAATCTCCAGGAATAATGAATGTCAATTGAAAGACATTGGTAAAGAATCACAATCGTGGTTTGTATTTCAAGGAGAGAATGAGAGGCATTTCATTACTGTTGAATAATAAAGTAAATGGATGGCAAGAGCAGAAGAGAGACTACATCAAGCATGTGAGAGTTGAGGCATTTGACAGTATAAAAAGGAGAAAGGAAAGGGAATGGGCTAAGTAGAAAAGAGTTTAGGGGATTATAATTTTTATTGCATTCACCTCTGATTTCAGTTTACTGAGAATGTATTGTTTTCATTCTTTTTCAAATAAATACTCTGTTGTGAGACTATACAAAACCTAACTTTCCAGGAACATATCCAGCTATTCAAGGGTGATTCAGCAATTTTAGGTTCATGCTCCAAACTGAAAACAATTTGGAAGCATCATGGACTGCTTCCATTTCAAACAATCTTGAAGAAATTGCAAGACTACCCCTGGATTGGGATGGGCTCAAGGAGGAATGGAATGTTCCTGACCTATCTGGAATGCTCCATTCTTGGTATATTAAGCCTTGCAAATCTCTACCATGTTAAACAACTTTAAATAAATGTCAGTAAGTTCCAGATTAAAAGAGGTTGAATTGGGTGTGTACTCAGACTCAGAACAAAACCCAAATCTAGGACAAATGAGGGCAATTGCAAAGTTTTATTCATTTGAAGTGAACTAAATGTCTCTAACCTGCCATGTCCCAATTCAAAACCCCCTCTGAAATTTCAGCTGAGTTGGTCATTTGAAAGCTCCATTGTGTTGCAAATCAGTCCATTCCATTGTGACAGCTATTTTGAGGATTAAACACCTTTGAGGATACCTTGATGGAGAGGGGGAGTACCATATTCAGTGATCAACTGTCTTGTCCTAAATTCAGAATGATCCTTGAGAAGAGAGAACTAATGGCAACCTTTTAGTTGGATGGTCAGATCATAGGAATGGACTCTTTCGTTTCTTAATTGGGCAATTGGAGGTTGCAGTGAACCTGGGGAGACACCAGGACTGGTTTTCTGCCTCATTCTACCACTTCAGAGATAGCCTAGGACTGCTATAGACCCATATTTTATCTCATCTGTATTTCAGCTTGGTCTGAGCTGAAATCTGGCTTCTGATTTAAGATTCCGCACCCATATTTTTGAGGGAAATAAGTTCATAAATTACCTTTTTGTGGGAAATACATTCACAAATTATATTTTCATGTGTTTTTAATGATCAGGAGTGATTGAACAGTTTATACATACAGTATAAATATTTTTAACATCTTTGTTTTATTATGAATTATATTTTTAATGTATTTATTGACCATTTTTAGCTTTGTTGTATGCCACCCAGAGTCACCTATGGTGAGATGGGCGACTATGTAAATTGGTTTAATAAATAAATAGATACAGTATTAATTCTTAACTTTTAGTTCTGATAATTGCCTGCCATTATAATTTTAACCACATCATCCATGAGAGAGGCCCAAAGCATTGTTATAGAGAGATTTACAAATAGTTTTTACAGCCTGACAGTCAATCAGCAAAGACAACCAACAGGAGCAAAGCTTTTTGGTGTCCAACAGACAAATCATTACAAAGGGGAAGCAGACTGGGCAATGGTATGTCAGTTAAATAGTACAAAGATAAATGAGAAACAGTTACTTTATCTGTTTCAGATGTTTGGACAACAACTGAATGCAACAATGCAGACTGAAAAAAGAATAGCTACTTCTGAAGTAAAGAAAGCACAGGACAAATGCAAGATTGAATAAAGAGAGAAAAACTAGTAAAAGGTAATTTGTTCTCTTGGCAATCAGCCATTTCTCTTGGCCAAGCATGCATGCACACACACAAGTGTGCACACACACATACACCTTTATTGATTTCTTCTTTTCAATAAGTAAGAAGTGGTAATTATTCAGGAAAAAGTCACAAGAGGCAAATGTTTAAAAGCTTCTCTTTGTTCTGACATTCATTTCCTATGTTAATGTGGCTGTAATATTCCATTCTTTAACATTTTCACCAAGCATTCAGAAGAAAGGTGGAAAAACTCTTTTGTAGGTGATACAGTTGCCATGGTAATCATTAAAAGGGATATCTTTGAAGGAGCTTGACTCTTGAAGGATTCAGAATGTTTAATTAGAAAAGAGCATACAGGAATAGAGAGTAAAAGGAGAAATGTGCAAAGATATACCCGTTTGAGCGTGGAAGCAACCATACAGTCTGGGTAGGAGAACATGGCTGCTGCAAACGCCACAACTTCTACTAAAGAAAAGGGCAGAAAATAACATGCTCTTCTTGTTCCTTGCAATGCAGATGAAATCAAAGAGTATTATTTATCCAGCTCAATACTTTTAAACAGCCATCCATGACTGATTTCATATTAATATTTATTTTCATTTCATTTTTTGGCTTCACATTTTCACTGCATGGTGATGGTTAGTGTGTTTAGCTTCAATGATTTCAAACAAGTTGGTGTGGCGTATGGTGGTTTGAGTGGATTAGGCCAAGGCAGACCACCAAAATCATTGTCAGAGGCCTCAGGTACCACTTTGGCTTTTACAAGAATTGAACGGAGGTCAGGGACTTGGTATGCTACCTTCAGGGTCTTCAAGCAAAGGGAGCATTTTCTTATAAATCTAGAGAACAATCAAAAATCAGGTGTGGCCGTATCTCTGTCATGCATAAGTAAAAGGTACCCTGCAATCACGTTACCTTGTAGATATGTTACAGAGCTATTATTTATTTCATTTCTAGGACTGCCTGACTATCAAGGTGCTCAATACAGCTACAAAGTGGGTTAAAAACCCTATATAACAATAAAAGAACAAAAATAATAGATACCTGCTCAAGGAATCCAACAAACTTTAAACACCCATAATATACCAACAGGTTCACAAATTGCCCCAGTGCAGGTCCTATTAGAAGACTCGGGTCTTTAAAGCCTTCTGAAGGACAGCAAAGTTGGGGCCATATGGACCTCAGAAGGAATGCTGTTCCAGCGGGCAGGAGTCACAACAGAGAAGGCATGCCTCAAAGATCCCTTAAGGTGACATTTCTTCATCAAGGGAACCTGGAGCATTGAACTGTGTCCAATCTTACAGGATGAGCAGAGACAATTGGAGAAAGTTAGTCCCACAAATAATCAAACCCAAACTGATTTGTTTGAACATTTCTAGACTCTCTTCTTAACCTAAAAAGACTCTCTTGATATCATCATCATCATCATCATCATCATCATCATCATCATCATCATCATCCAAATGAAGCCCATGGAGCAGAACTCCCAGTTCACATATGCCCCATTGCTGCTACTCTAAAGAAACTTGAAACAAAAAGAAGGGGATTAAGGCTCCAAAAGGAAATCCTCTTTTCCCCCTTTCATCTTTACAGAAATACATATATACGAGAAGAAGGAGTTTGAAAGGCTGGGAATATAAGGAAGGATTCAAAACTAAGTTCTATCTAAACATCTGCTTTCAATAATCCTTTCAAAAGATAAGAAGCATATATGAATTCTAAACAAGAACTCTAAAGTTCTTCTGAAGAGATGTAGAGAAAGTTTAATTGTCTTTGAAGAATTTTATTTAACATGAGTATTATTTAAATATTAACCTCAATTATTTTCTGTATGTGTGGCTGAAAATATTTTTGTTGTTTTCTTTTTTATTTTTTCCTGTCTGTTTTTTATTCACTTAAGCTCTTTTTTCCTTGTTTCCCTCTCATTTGGAATACTAACACAATACAATAATTAAAAATATACCAGTTTGGACAACTCCTCTGAGATTAATTGTACAAGTTTCTGTCTGTCAGTATAAAGCAGGATTGTGCAAACTTTTGATAGCCAATGAATACAGCTGATAACTTTGGGAGATTGAAAGCTGTGAAAGAAAGACAATGTTAAGTTGGTGAACCATTATCATGCACAAAGGTGGGGCTCCATTTAGGAGCTGTGGTCTTTCTTTGTCTTTATTATGGTATTAACTCTTATTTAAAGTTTATATTGCTATTTTCATATATTTTCCCTTTGATGGCAAATGGCACAAACATTCAGGGCATAGAAGCAATTCTGGGCCTGTTAACTCCACACTTTTTCGTAAAGGCTATAGCCCTGGAAGAAGACCATGCTGGAAGAGGATTGCTTAGGTTAGACGCTGAATAAGGAGGGTTATTAGAGCACTACCTGCCCCATATCTGGAGGGGCTGCAGTAAAGTTCATTGCAGTTTAAAACTTGGTTCCATTCCTTTTATTCAAGGATTTCAAATTCAAAATTTTAGAGCTTATAGAAGGTAAATCAGAAGAATGGCAGTGTTTAAAGGGATTAAGCAATTGGTTTGAAAGCGATTTCTGTCAACCTCGTCCTGTTCCCTCTCCCTCTATGGCTCATCCCATGTCTTTTGTCTTATTGGCTGACTGTGTAAAAAGAAAACATATTCCTTGTTGTTTCTCAGAGGCGTGCAGGCTATTCAACCCCAGTTATTCATTTCCATTTTAAGCGCTCTGCATAGTTCTAAATTGTTCATGGATTCAGTCCACCCCTGTGTTCCCAGACGATACAAAGAATGACAAAAGGGAGAGGTTCCAAAAGTAGATTAGAAGCTCCAAGAGGCAGGAAGAGCTTCATACTGAGTATGTTTGGATGGTTTTGAAGACAGAAGGGGGTGTTGTGCACTTCGAGGTTTTTGTCTTTGCAGCCACACAGAGAAAATAATTCCCCATTAGTCTATTATACCCATTGACACTTTGGCTGAGTGTTCACTTGACTGGTCAAAATGAAAACATTTTTTAAACCAAATGAATGGAACTGCACCTGCCAAATTCACTCTAGCATTCTTCTTTTTAACAACAACAAGAAGAAAAGAGACTTATTTAGGATTGGAGAAGAATGCATTTTCAGACATTTTCTCCTAACATCTATCTTCTTGTTCTCCTAACATCTACCTTCTTGTTTGGAACATCCATGCTGTCTCTTTAAGTAATATGCATTAGGCCTTCTTTTTTTAAAAAAAGGATTAGCTAAAATATTTTTATGTACTTTCATAGATGAGATATTGCTTTCATTGTGTAGCCTGGCATTCACTGTGGCATTAGCAAGTTAGTAAATTAACCCATTTCTCAATTACACAATTAATGTTTGGAGAGGAGGTATGGCAAGCTGCTAATAAGCAAAATACCATTCAAACAAGGTTCATACTGACCTGAAAGCAAGCGCTTCATTTTTTACTTGTGATTAGACAGTTTCTAATCACACTTGGAAAATCAACCTTCTTCTGTGAGCTTTAAAGAAACCATCAGCATAAAAAGTCTATATGACAGAAGACCACAAAACCTGCATAGACAATGTCAAATGTTCAGTTGTGATGCTTGAAGGACTATTACATGTGATTAATTTCACCTTTCATTCTTGCTGGGCCACCAGTAGTAATCCTTGATATTGCTCGCTTTGTTGGTTTCATTTTCCCTATAACTTATTGCTTTAAGGTGGGAGCCTTGTGGGAGTGATAGTGGTATAATTCTTCTGATAGAAGGAACTGTCTTAGTCAAAAAACTAAAACTGTAGAAGAGGACATTTGGTCCTAGCTGTAAAAAAAATTAAGGTTTTTCTCTGAGAAGTCAAACACAGAATAATCTGTGGTTGTAAGACTTGCCTCAACTTTTCTTATTTCAGATTAAAAAAGGAAAATTAAATGTCTTCAGTATTGTGCCCTTCTCCTTTTCTCATCTCCATCTTGGCTCTTTCAGGTACCAATCTCTTCACAAAGATGACTTGCCTTTTCTCATCCTTGATTTAAATAGGATGCTAGGCAGGGACATATGCATCCTGAATCTTGTTTAAAACAATATGCTCCCCTGTTATGAATACACTGTTAATATTTTCTCATTTATTTGTACCAGTGTGGTGCTTTCTAAGGTGACAAATCCCTTTCAGAAGTGAGGCGATCAGATTTAAACGAGGTACCAAGAACACATCACCATTTGGATACATTTATTATTTATATGTCAACTATTTCCAACGATTTTCTGTATTTATAGATCTTGTGATGGAATACAGTCATAAGAGCATAAAATAGCAACATATACAAATGTCCTCAGCAAGTGTGTACAAGGACAAGGTGCTCCCTCAAATGTATAGCTCAAGAAATGTAGGGCTTCTTACTCACTCTCTGTCAAGCCATATTTGGTCCTTAATAATTCCTTCTTCTACATAACCGTTCAGTAGTCTACTTCCTTTTCTGTGTTTAAAGAGGATCTCAGATTTCAAATTTCTGTAATTACCTGTTCTTCCCTTGCCCTCTCAGTTATGCTTTCCTTTATATTGCAAGTTTGTACAAAGCTTGATCTCACTTAAACTCTCAGGAATATGGAAGCAATTTTATATATTCTAGAAATCCTAAGCATAAAGGGAAAATCATAAGCATAATGGGGAAACATGATTATAACATTAGAAATAATGTGGATAAAGTGAACAAATGATTTCAGAATATTGGCATTCAAAGACTGTTCCATTAATGTTGACTGGCATTAGCCTCAGAATAGGTAAAAATGTTCTTTGTTTTATTAAATGTAGAGAATAAATCTCTAGTTGAAATAATAGATCTGGTTACTTGGAAGCATGCCCCATTTAACTGATTTCAGAGTTATTATGTTTAAGAGGTGTTATCATAGTCCTATTCATCATCTTCTTTTCTTGACTATCTTCCAGTCAGGATATATCTGAAATAGAATTTTCCCCTTAATTTACCCATGCCACCAAATTTCACTAAGAACAAATGACTTGGACAGGAATGGCCTCTGACAGCAGACACTAGGAAGATTATGATGGTGGAGGTAACTCACGAGATCACCAACTCTAATCAACAGTCATCCCCTTTGAGACAGGATTCTAACCAAGCGACCAGACAGGCAGAAAAACCAGAGTCTTGAACAGTCATTGTACATTCACATTTCTTGTTCTACTTACATTATGTACTTTAACGAAGCTTTGCAGTGGCCCTGTGTAGAGAGACCTTGATGGAGGACAATGACCTTGACAGAGATACACAAGATCTGTTACCAAAGCAATGAGAGGTGAAACATATCTGAAGTTCACAACAGACAGAAAATATATGGAACAGGCTCAAATGGACATCTCCCTAATTTGCAAGTGCATAAGAAGGGGGAAGGAGATACAACACAATCAGACTTGTAAGATTCTGTTATTATGGCCACTCTCCATAAACTTTCTGTGGAGTTTTCCTGGTCTGGTCTACCTGGTGGATGATACTCTTTGCTAGTAGGCATAGTAGTGAGCAATGTGATGGAGAATCCTGTCCCATCCCCCATTTTAAAGTAAGATTTAGATGTCAGACCAGTTGGCTTTTGTGTGTGGAATCTCCTCTGTGAGTGAGCCTGTTGTCCTTCACCTCATGCAGAAAAATTGCAGCTTGAAACCTCCCAATATGTATGTTGTATGTTGCACAGACTTCATAGAAATGATAAAGTGAGGCAAGTGTAACTGCCAAATGAACATGAGAACGCAAAAATAATAGCATACTTTACTTGCCTCATGCTTCTGTACTTAGACAAATTATATTCTTCCACAGCACACCAATAGTCAAGACGTCCAATTTACACTAAGCTCTTTATACCATATTAACAAAGGAGAGACTATAAGACATATTTACATGCCCCATTAAACGAGGGAAATAAAGGTTTCACAAAATAAAATTGCCTTCTGACAGAAAGAAAAAACAAAACAGACATCACAGCCAGCTAAATGTACTAATTTAGGAGGGTCTCGTCTTCCAAAAATGATGTATGTCATGATGTCAAGTCTCTAATTCATTAGAGATAAGAAATCTACATGGCCATATTATAAATAATCTTAACACCTTCAACAGTGCTGGGATCCATGAGGTTGCAGATAGTCCTTGGTTAACAATGATAAATGGAACCGGGAACTCCGTCACTAAGCAATGCAGTCATAAAGCATGATGTCACATACCATGCAGACTTACAAACGCAGTTCCGGC
Organism: Python bivittatus; assembly: GCF_059951505.1. NCBI lineage: Eukaryota > Metazoa > Chordata > Lepidosauria > Squamata > Pythonidae > Python > Python bivittatus. The sequence goes on along the minus strand of NW_028277075.1, from coordinate 86,564,731 downwards.
AGTTCCAGTTGCTGTCATTAGACAAAACTTGCATGCCCATTAGGCACAACATCATATGGTCACCATTTGCAACCTCCTGCCAGCTTCCCCATTGATTTGCTTGTCAGACACCAGCAGCGAAGGTCACAAATGACTATTGTGCAACCACAGGATGCTGTGATCATTGTAATTGTGAGCCAGTTGCCAACTGCCTGAATTGCAATCACATGACCATGGGGACACTGTGACAGCTGCAACTATGAGGACTGGTCGTAAGTCCTTGTTCAGCACCATCATAACTTTGAATGGTTGCTGAAAGAATGATTGCTGAATGAGGACTACCAGTACATTTTTTGATCTGAGAGTCTGCACAGAATTACAGGCATCTCTGGAGTCACTATGAATGTGTCCTTCAAGCACCAAAACAAGAACACTTGAAACTAGGGCAGAGAAATTTGAAATCCTCAAACATCAGTACTTTTCTAATAGTAAAACAGATTCAGATGTTGGCAGTTTTAGAAATCTGATAAGGAATTGTACAGCACTAAAATTTAATATGGAAATCCATAACAGCACAACTTTGAGTGAGAAAGCTTTGGCCTTATCCAGAGAAATAGTGTAACCTTGCTTGGTTCAATTTATAAACTTGTGAAGAGACTGATTTAAAAAGAAAAGCAAAAAAGCAAAACAAAACTGCACATAAACATGCAAAAGAGGATGGAAGGACCCACACTTCTGTGAAATAGTACAGAGGCTCCCCGCCCCCGCAAAAAGGAACTGTTTCATTTTACAGAAGGAAGTCAGTCTTTTAATTTATTTCATGATTCATTCTATAATGAAAAACAGCCATAAGTTATACTTCTAACAAGGCCAATAAGAGATCAGCTAGGAAGAGAGATCTGCTATCAAGGGCAAGGCAAAGGAGCTTTGGGGAATTATGGGAAATATAACACTGTGAGAGAAGTAACAAGGTATGTTCAGATCCTTGCACGTATATTTAAATTTAAACACTGATGGGTGAACAGAGACTTCTGCAGGCATTCCAATTATAAATGAATGTTATTCAGCTGGAGACAAGGGCTGCCCCTGCAACATTGCTGACCCATATTTCCTACTTCAGCGCATGCATCAAAGCAGGCGAACATACCTGTCAAAGCAGGGAAAGCCATGCAGCAGAGCAGGAGAATGAGTTCTCTCAAAACCCAGCAGCCCATCCTTCTTGCAGTCCACCAGCCAGCTGTCCAGCAGCCTGGAGGGTCCAGGTGGTGAAGCAAGAGAGCTGGTTCTCCCACTTTTCTATACTGCTTCCCTACCCCATATCAGTGTTCTTTCAACAAGGCTGCCAAACAGCTGAATGGCATGCCGAGGGGAGTTGTATAGTAAAGTGAGAGAACCAGCTGTCTCTCACTACACAGCAGCTGACAGGTTCTGTTTTCTATTTTACCACACAGACTACACAACAACTGTTCAAAGGGCTGTGGAGAACTGCTGGGTGCAAGAACTAGTAGCTGAATCCAACTCTTTCCACTGGGGGGTGGGAAGAATGTCCATAGGAAAAAAGTGCCTGGGACTCAAGGACTGGAGCATTCCTAAACCATCTTGAGGTAGCCAGTCAACACTAAGCTGTTCCCTACTCCTATAAGCCACTGCTGTTCCACCAATACAATAGTCAGTGAAGTGTGTCAGATTTCACACACCTTCAAACTGTGATGGGTTTTTCTCAGCCCAAGGGAAAAATCCATACTTTAAAACTGGAACTACTAAGGGATGATAAGCCTGCTAGTCCTTGGGGCTCTCTGAGCTTGGTTGTTTGCTTGCAGACGTTTCATTACCTGACTAGGTAACATCATCAGTGCTAGTGAGTGTGGGGTTTACTCTCTGTTTATATACAGTAGCTTGCCCTGCCAGTGTTGGTGGGGATGTGGTTTTCTCCTTGGTAGTTCCTTGATTAGGGTATTGTTTTCTGTTTGATTGTTTGTCTGGTGTTAAACCCTGCTTATCTGCTGGAGAGAATGTGTTCTTATCTTTTTGTTTCCTTCTTAACTTTTTATTGTCTCTTTTGAATGGTGTGTAAATGTGGTTTTTCTGTCTATTGTCTATTGATGGCTGATTTGTCTGAATGCCAAGCTTCACAGCCAAGGACTCCACAGTTCAACCCTGAGCTACATATATTCTCTTTTATTATAAGCCTGTCTCTCTCAAGGGAATACAGTATAATAAAGAGGTTGATGGGACACGTTCATACTGTACTCAGATGCAAGTAAGCAAAAGTAATTGGAAAAAGGTGTCTCCCCCTGCTCCCCGGTGATTTTAAGCCAATGAACTAGAGAAACTGGTAGATAGGGTGGTGGCGGCAACCCATTTGTTCTGACTCCGACAGTAAGGTTTCAGAAAAAAAATAGCAAACATGCAATTGGGAAGGAAAACAAGGTTTTAGCATCTCTTGCTATGCCAATTTAACACCACTTCTCTGCAAGCCGTACTGGCTTCCAGTAGAGTTCTGGGGGTGATTCAAGGTGCTAGTTGTCATCTATAAAGCCCTGCATGGCATGGGGCCAGGCTACTTGCACAACCATCTTTCTCCCATTATTTCTATACAGAGTCATGTAAATGAGATGGGCAGCTTATAAATTTACTAAACAAAAAAATAAATTTCTGCTCAGCCAAACAGATCTAGCAGAGGCCCTCTATTAAACAACGTCAGCTTGTTGGACCCAACAGTTGTGCCTTTTCTGTGGCAGTACCTGCCTTGTGGAACAGCATCCTCACAGGGATCTGGATGGCCCAAACCCTATTAACTTTTCATAAGACTCTGAAGACCTGGCTGTTTCCCAAGGCATTCAGGCCAGATTACGCAAACTCTGTTGTGGATGCGATTTTATGATCGCAATGTATCATTAACCTTGGGCATCATGGGCTATTGTTTTTAACTGTTGGGTTTTTAATCTTGCTGTGCCACCCAGAGTCACTGCTGTGAAATAGGTGGGCATATAAATTATTTAAATAAGTCCATATATGAATACTGTATGTAAATAAGCTTGGGGAACTGCAACAAAGTTGTGCAAATAGAAACGTCTGAATCCTCCCTCTTGAAGAATGAGGAACTCAGTTGTTGGTATTTAGTGGCTATTTAGCTCTTTGGAAGCAAGCTTCTAAAGGCAAATCAGGGAGTGAAATATGAGGACACCTCTATAGCATCACATCCTAATATTTGAAAATGCTGATAGGAAGCTTATGTAATGTGGAGATCACTACATCCTCTGATCAGCTGCTTGGGGCTGTTGCAACAAAAATTAGTGACATTGATTTATGGAAATACTTCTCTACCTGGACATTATCAATGTGATACCCGCTATAGGAATAGCACCATAAAGCTATCTTTTGGCCTCAGCTAATGTCTCATCAACTAGCGGCCCATGGACTGAAAAGAAGGTTTAATCTTCTCTTGCAAGATGACAGGAGAAAATGCTGTCAGCTCAATAACATATAAACACATATTTGCCAGTGTCACACTTTTTCTCTTCACCCTCAAGGGAGCCTAAGAATTATACTTGCTTTCAAATGAGGTGCCTAATTTCTCCACCAAGAGATATTGTGTCATTTGATACTTCATATTACAGATACAAGGAAGAAGATTATAGGAAATTGGGCAATTTTGTGTGTTTTTATTGACATACTTTTTGTAATCAGGAAATGCTTGCGGTAGATGCTGCTTCTCTATTAGGACTAAGTGAAATGCATGGTGCCAGAATAGCCTTCTGAAAATAAAAGTGTCCATCAGAAGGAATGATATTATGTTGCCCTGTCAAAATAGTAAAGTATTCTTTGAAAAATAAGTTTGACATGAAAACTGCCATGGCTATATCCTTAACGTACAGCATGATAAAAAATGCAGAGCTGGAAAATGGTTGCAAGTTAACTCCTAGATCTTAAGGTAGATTTCAGGCCAAACAGCTTTTCTGTTTCCTAGATGAAAACTTTCCAGAAGAAAAGGGCAATGATTCCATCACATAGTGTAAATAACCATTGTCTTGTTGAAGGCTTTCACGGCCGGAATATGATGGCTGGTGTGGCCATGTTCCGGCCTGTGTGGCCGTGTTCTGGAAGTTTTGTTTCCTAACGTTTCACCAGCACCTGTGACCGGCATCTTCAGAGGGCAGGAGCACAGATAGGAGCAGTTCTCTCTGTGCCCAGGATGATGTGACCCTGTTGTGGGTATTTATAGAGATCAGCAAGGGTGCCTGAAGGGGGCGGTGTGGGGGGGTGTGGGGTGGGTTTAGGTTAATGAGTGGCTGCTTGTTTTGGTGTCTGAATATGTGTGTATCTTCCTGGGGGTTAGGCAGGGTTTTTTCTTCTATTGAGTTGTTAATGAGTGGCTGCTGGGAGTGATTAGCATGTTCATTGTGTGACTTGTTCATGCATCCTGGTGGTTGAGCTGAGTTCGTTGACCTTTTGCAGGCTGTATTTTTCAGGATTGGTAGCCAGGTTTTGTTGATTTTTAGACTCTCCTCTTTTTTATTGAAACTGTGCTGGTATTTGTGAATCTCAGTGGCTTCCCGGTATAGCTTGGTATAGTGGCTGTTGGTCTTGTCCAATATCTCTGTGTTTTCAAATGCTGGCGAAACGTTAGGAAACAAAACTTCCAGAACTCGGCCACACAGCCCGGAACACGGCCACACCAGCCATAACCATTGTCTTCATTGCAGAGGATGGTGGGAAGGTTACAAACTTTTTAATTCAGCTTTTCTAACCCTGTACCATCAAGATACTGTATACTGGGACTGCAGCTCCCAGAATTCCATAACTAGCATGGCCATTGGACATACCATCTATGAATGCTGGGAGTAGCAGCCCCAACATATCTGGAGTGCTCCAAGTTGAGAGAAGGTTGATCATGTGAATAATGTAACAGAGGTACGCTGGATTAGACTAAATGTCCAAATTATCCAGTACCCTGAAAAATCCACAAGCAGAACATGAAAGAGATAGATCTCTCATCAAATATATTCCAGCTTCAAATATAGCACCAGTGAACCAAATTATATCCAGTACAGGGCATCTAGGGGGGGAAAGGGGGTGTCAGGAACCGTGTCAGAAAAAAAGTCAAGATGGTGGCCAAGACCATGTGATCAAAACTGTGCCCCCGATCCAGTGCATGAAAGTTCATTCCTATTCATTTAGATTTTGTGCTACACAGCATTATATTTATTTTGTGACAGCTTTCAGTCATAGCAAATGATTCCAGGACAGGAGATTGAAGCAATATATCAACCTGTTTCTTGTTTATTCTATGCTCATCCTCTTCCTTCTGAAAAGGTCTTTTGAAATGGTGATAGTTGCTTTTAGGATTTTTTTATTTTTTATTTTACTTTAAGATACAGCAGATAGCAGCACTTAACCAACTTGGGCTAATTTAGGAAAGGCTGGGCCTGGTTAGCACTTGGGCGAAAGACTGTTATACATCAGGTTGTCCAGTGGGGACCAGTATCCAAGTTAGATCATTTAATTAAATAATATTCAAAAGCTACACATCCAGAGTGAAAATGGACCTCAAAAATGGTTTCTTCACAGACTTCAGAGAAAGGGAATGAGGAACAACACAACAAATACATGACAGTAGGAGATGGCAAAGGAGATGGCAAGAAAGAAAAGTAGCAATCAATGGTGAAATAATGTTTAAGCAAGATTGGGGAAACAGCAGTGAACAAACCCTGGGAGATAGCAATGGGACAGCATATACAGTACAGTTTTGGGGGAAGAATTTATGTTTCGTACAAGCCCTTTTCTTTACCTTATTGAGAGTTTGGGGAAAGTGGAAGGAAAATACTGGTGCACGCATCTTATCTTCAGGGCTTGAGAGTTCAGTGGATGGAAGGAAAAAGAACAGGGGACCAGCTCCTATGCAACAGATAGATAGGAAAGGCGGGGGGAGGAGGGGACCTGAGAGGTCAACTTGTATATAACGGCAGATTGGGGTGGACCGATGGGGAGACAGAAGAAGGAGGACTGCTGTACCTTTCCGTTACATGGTCCTGGTTCTCAGAAAGCTGCAGAAATTCATGGAAGGAGGGAAGGAAGACAAGGGGTCCCCATTTATAACTGTTCACTAATACTTTTTGGTTCAGCATCCTCTTTGACCTCCTGAAGGCATGCTTCTCCTGAATCCTGGAATTCAGGGGATGGGCATATATCTCTCCTTTGACTGATCTTGATGCAGCTGATTAGGCAAAGCAAGATGGCTCTTCCAAGTTGTGAAGCATAACTCAGCAGGAGCTGCTTTAAGGACCAGGAAGGCTGTGCTTCTGAGGGCACTGAAGGGGTTAAGTTCACTTCCTGGAAGACCCAACAACCTCTCAAGAGCTGTCACTGCAAATCCAACTCAGTGGAGGATGCTGATAGGCTTCGGCTGCCTAGTAATTACTTGTGATTGTTTTTTATGTATTTATTCTTCTTAATTGTTTTATGCTGCCCAGAGTCACTTTATGTGAGATGGGCAGCTATATAAATATGACAAATAAATACATAAATACATAAATAAAGGTTATACAGATTGGACTAGCACTACACTAGCCCATTAAGGAGACCTTATGTCAGATGGTTCAAAGAGGCTTCTCTTTGGGATAAGCAAAGGCTCTTAGAAGGGGTGAAGGATTGTTTAGAGTTGTCTGCCTAAGGCGATCAAGGTAATCACTGTTGTGGGTGTTCTGTATTAGGATAACCACCAGAATATATTGGGAAGTCAAAAAAAATATCTGAAGAAGGTAATGGCAAATCACTTCCATACTGTTGCCAAAGACTTTATGATTATATCCATGGATTGAAGTTGACTGACCTTGAGGTAAGCTACTTTCCTTTTACAAAATCTGCAATATGGCAAGAGATTATCTTAGCCAGATTTCCCATCACTTCATCTTATAATGGATTTCACAGAAAAGCATAACGGATTCACATAAGACTTTCTGCCTGTAGAGTAATCCCAATTTGGTGGCATGGATACATTTCTGGATATTTTGTCCCCAAATCTGTGGATCAAGTAGATAATTCATGCAGAATTTGCAGATCTGTTTACTCGTGGACAAAAAGAAGGATACCAGCAGTGTGTTGTGCATATACTGTATCACTTCAGATAAATCTGCATTTCAAAAAACTTTGTGTGTGTGTGACTGAGTGTGTAGATGTGCACAAAAGACAACCTCGAGATTTTTTTCTGCTCTGCTCTTCAGGTATGCAATTACATTATGCTCTATTTTTTCTTTCTCATGTAATAAGAATCTTTTGAGAAGAATGAAGCAACAGTCTTCAAAAATGCAGAGAACCAATGAAATGGAATATTCCTCAGATATCAGACTTGAGACCAATTTTGTTCAGCGCTTTCATGAATAACCCTGGATATAGAATGAAAGCATGCTGAAAACATTGATGAATAACACTGTTATCAATACCACTGAGGGTGGCATAGCTATGCCACAAGATTTGGATTCTATAGCACCCCACAGCATTTTAAGTGGAACAAAATGCAAGAGCCATATACTGTACGATGGAAGTATACTGCATGTTCGGCAACAATATATTTGGAACATGTACATGGGGATAAACAAAAGGCATCATTTTATAAACTGATTACTTCTTATCTATAAACAGCATCAGACAAGAGAGCAGATGACTATGTGGATTACCCTCAACGAGAGGTAATATATAATAAATCCCAATTCTGAGATCTAACTATTTTTTTTTAATTTCTATAAAGTTTACAAAAATTGTATGTAGATAACATTGTTACATACAAATGCGAGTAGTCATAGAGAAACCATAGGTAATTATATACAAAAAATATGGCGGCTGCATTGGGCTTGTACATTCAAAAGGCTGGGTTTATGGACCTGAAAACTCCTTAAATTGTAGACTGGGGAGATGAACCTTGTGTATCCTAGCAGAGATCTGGTTAAGAGAGGGAGTTGTGGGGTAACTATACAGACCAGCAATTCTGTCTCACAACAGGCCGAGGGAAATCATACTGATTCCTTCCAGTCTCTAGAAAAGCTGCAGGTTCTAAGATGAAACCGAAACAAAGCCCACTCTTCCCTGGCTTTGTTTTTTCCTGCCTGCAAATCAGACCAGCTGAAAGAATAAAAACTGGAGCAATGAGAAGGGTTTATATTCTAGGTAGGGAACAAGTAACCAGTCCTCCTTACTTAGCCTTTTTTTAAAAGAAGACGAAAGTGGGGAAATTACGGCACATCCCAAAGTTCTTCAGAAAGCTGATTCCATTTGGAGGAGCATATATAGGTTAAAGGATTTTGTGTGTGTGTGTGTGTGTGTGTGTGTGTACACAAACTATCTTAGCAGATGGCAGCCCCTGGCTGACTGTGCCTGGGCTTATCCAGAATCAGGCCTAGTTAGCATTTCATTGTGATTCCTGCAAGGAATCTCAGGGCTGAAGGCTAACGTGGGAGATTGAAAAGACATCCCCAAGAAGGCATGTCAGGCCAAGAAAACTGCATGGCTGTGCCCATGAATTCACTAGGATTCAAGTTCAGTTTTATGGAGTGTTTCCCTTTAGGTGCAGGAACTAAAGGCCACAGACAGGACATTTTAAATTATAGGCTAGCAGTCATTTCTATGTAACCCAGATCCTTGATTTATAAGCACAGGGTCACCCTTCTCTTGTTCTGCCCATACCATCTTCATCCTGTAGGTACCTGCATACACAAAGCACGCCTCTTCTATCCTTAAAAGCCCGCTCCCTCTCTTCCCATCAATTCCTTGTCGTATCTATGGATGGGTGAGAACTTCATTTGGTTCTTAAAAAAAAATATGTGCAAGTGGCAAGAGAAATTTTTTAAAATCTGAATGCAGGAAAAAGCACACCTGACTGATTCCCCTGTCCACAGAGAAGGCTTTGAATGCTTAGGTTTAAATGTCTGTCTTTGGATCTCTGTGTATTCTGCCCAAGTCTGTGGTATGACGTGAGGTCTGCCAGCTTACCACCTTCTTTTCACATAAATTCCACACAGATAACAGCCACATGGCAGGGAAGAACCATATGGCCAAGATTGTGTGATATGTTTGCCAAGCTCCATCTTCCTAGCCTGTCAAGCTCATTTTAGATATATGTACCTGTGTTACGAAGTAACTATTTATATACTGAAAATCAGAGAGAGAGAGACACAGAGAGAGAGAGAGAGAGAGCACATGCTAAATGGAGGCATTAATTAAAGGATAGTTGGGAAAAACTTTTTTTCTTAACAAGCTACAGGTTGTTTTCATAACAGGAATATTAATGGTCCAGAAAAAATTGGCTCCTCCAGGAGGTCAGGGTTAAAGTTAGTAACTCTGATAAAGCATTGCTTGAAATGATCACCCTGAATATTTCAGGGCATTTGAGTGGTATTTTACAAGAAACAAAATAAAACATAATGGGGTAGCACAAGTACATTATTTCCAGACTTTATTAACACGGCCTTGAACTAATGTTTAAATAGAAGGCTATCTTGGATTTTCAATGTCTAATCCATCCAACTGATACACTAAACCAATCTGATCTGTAAATAATCCATAGAAATCAGACCAAATTTCTTGGGCATAGTTAATGTCCGGGGTAGCAAGATTGCCAGATACAGTTATGGAAGACCTTTCAGATGAGGAGTTCATTTCCATCATTCTTCTGTGTTAGTGTGGTAGAGTGGTTAAGGCACTGGACTAGGACCAGATAGATCATGCTTATCACAGACACTCAGTGGGTGACTTTGTAGCAGGCATTTTGAAAGCAGGAGTACGCAGCACTGTGAGCTCCTGAAGAAAAGTTCAGATATAAATTTATCAAATAAATACATGTATCTGCTTTGTTCATATATATTCTACCAGATCAGTTTCATGTCCATTTAAACAATATGATTTAGTCTGACCAGTTACAGTTTTCCACAGATTCATCCAAAGCTCTTCCCCGCTCTTGCTACTAAAATACTTTAATAAGGAACTTTCAGGGCTGAATGTGTTTAAAAAAAAAAAAAAAGATTGGGTGACATCTCCCAGAGTATTTTCAAAAATTGCCACCAACCTGTGACCTTTTATGAGATAGAAAACAAAAAAGATTGCTGCATTGTAGTTCTCCAAGCTTGGTTTTTAGGTTTCAGACATTTTTTCATCATCCCACTAGCTAACGTCTCAGTGCAGAAGTTTTGGGGTAGTGAGGTTTATTGGTCAGCAGTGGTTATATATCCTTCTGTCTTGCCTGATTTGAACATGCTTGGATGAGATAGTCCTCTGGGCAGAATTTTTTAAGCAATTCATGCCTTGTTGATGGTTGCTTATTTGGCTGATTAGAGGATAGTTCTGTCTTATTTTTGTGTTGGTTGCTTCCTGTATGATCAGTGGTGCTGATAGCTGTGTGATGGAATGCCTTATTGGTAGGGTGTTACACTTCCCCTGTGATTGTTGCAATGTTGTATTTGTTTCTGGGTTGTTCAGTTAATAAGGTGATGGCTCTATCTAGGTATTGGTTGATTGCTCTGTGATGGAGGGAACTGAGTATTGGTCTGATAATGGATCTTTAGTTATGTCTTTTGATAGGTCCATAGATAAGGTTTAAATTTATATCACTGCCTGCTCAGAATGCCATACTTGAGGAATTCTCTTGCATTTTTCATTGTGGCTGCTTTTAAGATTTCACTGTTTCCCAGTTGAAATTATTCCTGAGGCTTTCTGTGTGGGGGGAGATGAGTGAAGTTGTGGTGCGTCTTTTCACAGCTAGATGTTCATGGATACATTCTGCTAGTCTTCTGCATATTTGTTCTAGGTAGTGGCATTCTCAGTCCTTTCATTTCATTCTGTACATGATCTCAACCAAGGATGCTCAAAGCAGACAAGGACATAAAACCCTTGCCAGCCAACAAACCTAATTTCTCCAAAACTACAGCATTGATGTTACCTAGTAGGGTAATAAACATTTACAGCCCCACAACCAAACTCAGAGAACTCCAACAACACAAAATGCTAATTCTAAGCTACATATAAAATTTAATTAAAATAAACATAAACCCAATAATATGATTAATCTCCAACTGTATATTAATTTTTTCTTTCAGGTTGGTAAGTGAGGTCTTACAACTTGGAAGTCACTGAGAGTTGTACTCCAGATTTTCAGGTGCTGAATGAAGCCCTAAGCCCTTAACTTGTGCTCCTCTAGTGTAGAAGCTATGCAGGGAGTGATGGGACAGTACTCCAACTGCTGGATTCATGCACAACCTCCACCCACTGATCATGTCTTTGTGAACAGAGATAGGACTGCCAGCACTTTGTAGACGCAATATCATGTGGAAAGAATCTGCATGTGTTCAGTTTGAGTGTAGGCAAAGGGAATGCAAAGTACAGCATGCCTTTGTCATTCCAATCATCCCATCACAAATATGCTGGCCAAACAACACATTGTTTATTCATTAAATTTATATCCTGCCTTTTCTTCAGGCAACATGAATAATAGTTTCTCCCCCAATTTTTTCCCACAACTTCTGTATCTAGGATATGTTGGGCTGAGAGAGAATAACTGGCCCAAATGCATTTATTGAGCTTCATGAGTGAGAGTGGACTTAAAACTTGGTTTCTCCAATTCTGATCCACCACCTTAATCAGCCTAAGGAAGATCCACCAGAAAGGATATTACACTTCCTTCTACTGGATGAAAAAAATGTGCTGGAGATCATTCGTGAAGACCACTAAAGCTCCTAAAGAAAGCTTAACCCAGCACTATTCCTGTTATGTAACCATATATTGCATTTGACTTCATTGTCTTCTAAGATTTTAAAGATGAATATGCTTAGAAATCTTTTCCAGAACGTCATGCTAAATACACTTAGGAGCCATGCACATGAGAATGTTAGTGAGGCTTCCATGTATGTTCCTGCCTTCTACACATTTTAGCCCCCATCCCTCTTGATAAACTTTCAGCTGAGCTACTATTAATCTCCAAGTAGAACTGGGCTAAGAAGGACAAAGTTTGCATGCATTTATCTTACCCCCCCCACACACACACACACATACACACAAAACCTTAATAAAGCTGACCTTGACATTTAGTAGTTATGGAGCAGGGAAAGGAAACATTGGAGTATGATGAAAAACAAATGAAAAAGATCAGTAAATTATATTGTCCAAAATCTGCTTTATGTTTAACATTAACTCTAAATGTTTCCAACATCATGACTGCAACTTGAGCATTCCATTCCATTTCTAATTGTACGATCAAATGCAATCCATTATCAGCTGATAGCAAAGCAATGATGCCACTGAGTCCTAAATACTCTCCTTCCTCGGGACATTTTGAAAAGGTGGGGGAGGACATTAGATCCCTTCCCTCACTTTACCTATCAGTAAAACATGTGTTCTTCCAGTGTTTGTAAGCACTGCTTTTTCTTTTGACAATGCATAATCCTTTCTGTCTCCTAACTTGTGTTTCATTTAGCTGAGCTTGGATATATTCCCAATGGTTATGTTTTGTAATTTGTTCTTGGTTTTATCTTGGTTTACTTTTCTTTTTAATTCTGTATCATCATCATCATCATCATCATCATCATCATCATCATCATCATCATCATGCTTCTTAGTTTTGTTTTGAAAAAAAATTAAATATAATTTTAAAAAACACTAAGAACACATGCATAGCAGTTATATATTTTAAATCAATGTTGGGAAGGAAGCAAGATTAGGAGGGAATGCATTATTTTCTTCTAAATCAAGTCAAACACAATGCTTTAATTCTCAGTGGTTGAGCTTTTTTAATGGTTGATTTTTATCACATAATTTATAATTTTGGAAGTGCATGGAAATTTCAATAGTCAGCTTCTCCAGTAGACACTTGAGGACATACAGCATGATGTGCTACCTTATGTACCTAATTTTGTTCCTCCTCCTCCTCCTCCTCCTCCTTTTAACTTGCTTATGGAGTTCCCTAGCTTTCTGAATATTTCACAATGTATGCCAAGTGGCGCAACCATTGAATCAAATAGACTGCCTGAGAGAAAGAACCGTTAAGTGAAGAATTTGATTGGAAAAGTTTTCTTCTTTTGAGAAAAACAGAAATGTGCAGTACATCAAAGTCAACAGCCCAGCCTTTCCAGACTGAACTATTAGGATGAATTAGAAATCGCCAGGCTTTGTTTTGCCCTCCAGCTTTGTAGCTCATTTTAAATTTGGGATTTTGCCCTTTTTTAAAAACCAAATTAGTTTGCCAAGTGCTATTAATCGTTGCATCCTGTCATTAAAATCCCCAGGACTTTTTCATGGCAATGCTAACACTCGGAGCCAGGTTTAGCAAAAATCAACATCTCATTTTTATGCCAACTCAAAACTGGTGGCGTAGAGGTACTATTTATTCTACTTGCATCCTGTTTTGGATGAAGAAAAACTGCTCACTGAAGGGCTCAAGCTGGTTAGCTTTCAGTATCTATCTTGTAGATGAATGTCGGTGACAGAGTGGGGATCCAGGAATTATTTCCTCCATTGTTGTATTAGTTACTGATCCTGAAGTTTCCTTTGCCTTCGAAGATCTAGTTGTGGTTATTAGTTTGAATTACTGACAGTTTTCTTTCTTAGGAGGCATTTTTCATACGCTTTTTGCTTGGGACACATACTGGCTGGAACTGAATCATGCTTTACTTTATCAACCCAATTCCCTGGTTTTATGCCACACACCGAATAATAAACTAAATACTTGGGCTATGTAGTTGTCCAGATTCTTTCTCCAAAGGGTGCTTCCAGGGGGGAAGGGGGGAGAATACACCTGACTGCAACACTTCAAAGTAGTTGTTTCGTAGGGCCATATAGACAGGTGTTACATTTAGATTCCTGTCCTGTCTAAAGCCTTTTAGGAGATGGAATCATCAAGTCTTGTCCACTCTGCTAAGTACATAGGCTGGGTTTGCGCAACGCCTGGAGATCTACAGATTAGCCACCCAGATTTTAGCCCAGCACGTTGTGTGAATCCAGCCCCTGCAACATGAGCTATAAGTTGCTCTCAATGAGTCCTAGTAGAAGTCTCTGACATACCCTTACTCTTACATAGTTTTAATTGTTTGAACTAAGGTTTGGAACCATGAACTTTCAGTATATACACATAAAAGCCACTATGTCTTTGAACAGGAATTTGAATTAAGTGACCTTTGATTTTATGTATTTGTTAACTTTGCTTTAACAAAATATTTAATGGAAAACTTTCTGTAACATTTTGAGAGGTTTCTTTGTAACTTTTTTGGTCAGATGTACATTAACTTGTTTAAATCTGTGTTTTTAAAAAGTCACTGTGATGCAATAGCTATAGAAAAGCAAACTGGTCTTCATCTAGAAAACAGTCACAGAATTTTTTTTAAAAAACTTTTATGTAATCCTTGTTTAAAATAATAATTTCCTTTGCTGCTATCATTGGTTACACAGATTTTGTTAAATTTATGTTGCTTTATCAAACAGGCTGAGTGAGATATATCCTCTATGGTTTATTTTACATTTTCTCCCATTTTTCCATATATTTAATAAACTCCTATAAATGTGTATTAAAAACCATGTCCCACTGACTACACTGAAATTGCCATGTAAGCCTATACAGAAGTGCAATAGTTAAAAAATCTAAATGGCCTTCGGTATACTCATAGCTGTATTTAATTTATTTTTGACACCTGAAAATAGTTTATTTTATGCTGCAGTTTCATTCTGGAGCCTTATTTGGTTGGGTGCCATGGAAGTGTTTCTAGGCAGCTCTTTATTTTAAGGATTATCCCTTATTTCAGGACATCATCACTCCACCGAAGGCAAATATATGTGCCTAATTTTGGAACACTCCAGCTACATTACGTTTCATAAAACAACCACACCAGCTCAATGGTAGTTTTTGCTGTTGGAATTTCAATGAGGCAACTTTGGGACTATGCAAGGCTTTGTCTTTTTGGAACACATTATTCCTGCTGAGACATTTGTCACCAGGTTGTGGAATAGTTTCAAAAGGTTGTTTTAACAGCTATTCTCAGTGTTCCATTAGAGAGAGGGAGGGAGGGAGGGAGAGTTATGGAGCTAAATTGACTTGATCTATGTCAGTGTTGTCCAAACTTGGCCACTTTAAGATGAGTGGACTTCAACTCCCAGAATTCACCAGCCAGCCATGCTGGCTGGGGAATTCTGGGAGTTGAAGTCCACTCATCTTAAAGTGGCCAAGTTTGGACAACACTGATCTATGTAGTCAAAAATTGCACAGATTGGCTATTTGTAGAATAAATTATTGCTCAGGTGGCTCATATACATTTGAAATAGGTCACCATCCATTCCTAAATGAGTCTGCAATTAAAAAAAAAAAAAGAATAAAAGCAGATGGTTTGTGGGAATCTCCCAGCATCTTCTGCTGCACATCTTCAAATTGTTGCAACCTGAAAGATAATGAGGAAGAAGTCACTGAGCTGTGAGCTGCTAAATGGCCTGCCATGACAACACCCAGCAAGGGTTGGATCATGATATCAACAAAGAGGTGACCAGAAGTTCCACCAGCTCTGGCCAACATGGCCAATGCTCAGGAATTTTTGGAAATGTTGGAACCCATGCTGGATGTCATCACTGCAGGCCATTTAGCAGTTCAGCAATATCCACCAGCTCTCTAGCCCTGCATTAGAGACTCAGTTTTCAGCAGCCACCAGTCAGCTATTTTGGGCTGGTTAATAATTTACTGACAGTAAAAAGGCCAAGCAAGAGAAGCAGGCTCTTCACTGATCACTGAGACTTCTGATACCTGGCTGCTGATGAGCCGAGATGCCTGGCTCTGGTCTAGAGATCTATCAATAGGACCATGTGGCTTTCTCTTAGGGTGGTTGGCAAAGCTTGCCTAGCAGATGATGTGGGAACTGGGTTTCTATATAAGAAGCTTGTGCAGGGCTGTTCTGTAGACAGAGCATTGTTGCAGTATGGCCATTTCTATTGTATACTATCATGCACAGAAGACTGGCTCTTCCATATTATGAGGGCTATCACAGAAATGAAATCAACTGAGGGGAGAGAAAGGGAGCGAAGGGAATAATTGCACCGTTTTATGCATTTTCATCTTTTTCTGCCAATAGACTGGGGGAAGGAATCCCATAGGTAGTAGGAAATCTCTAGGCAATTTTAAAACAACGTAATGCCTCTCATTTTGTCCAAGAAAAGTTCTTTCATTAGTCTGGCTATTGAACAATTTGAGAGGTGAAAGACATGGAACAGAAATGAATGAATGTAATTTTTTTTTCCCCCAAAGGAAAAGACTAGCTTAATAACACAGTGCTGTAATGTCTGAGCAGACACAAGCAGCAGCTTCAGAATGATGGTTTGTGTCAGCATCTGACAAGATGAAGATGTGGTAGAAAGATTATATATTACCTTGTAGATAGGTTTCTGTTAACTGGTTCTTATGAAACTGTGTCAGCTTCATTCCTGTCTTTTTTCCTCCCTACGCCCACCTCTTTAGTATGTCACTGGAGAGTGAAAGCATCTTTTCCTACTCATTTTGTTTTCATAAAAAATGACATGGTGACAAAATACAAACTGTGCTCTGCTTAATTGTGTGAATGTGAAATGTATTCAAGTCGAAATGCAAAAATTAAAGCAATAAATATGTGTTAAAATGGTTCGTCGATCCATCCATCCATCTGATATTTCTCACATACCACAATATCCAACCAAGTTAGACCCTTCTACATTTCCTTGGTTTCAGCAAGAAGAAATTAAGCACATACAGACTGGCAGAATCCAGTCATGCAGTTCTTCTCAGCTGTATGGTTGAATCCTATACATGGATATCACAGCCACAGAGAACCAGGCTATAAAGAAGCAGGTCTCATATTGTTCTGAGTTTGTGAGTGAGTGAAATGAAGACTCAAAAATGGCATCTCATTGTTTAAGGCAGTGTTGTCCAAACTTGGCCACTTTAAGATGAGCGGACTTCAACTCCCAGAATTCCCCAGCCAGCATGGGTGGGAGTTGAAGTCCACTCATCTTAAAGTGGCCCAAGTTTGGACAACACTGGTTTAAGGCAAAGCACAACACTGCTAGTAGAGAACAGTATTTTCAGTTACACTTGAAGGCTCCTCCTTTAGGGGAGCCATTTTGGGATGGTCCAATCCTGCTTTGCATTTTAGGGTCATGAACTTTGGAGTATCTTCTGATAATACCATAGTGATAGAAGAATCAGGGTAATTGGATTATTGTAGGGAGAGGGAAGTATGACATTGGGGAATTACAATTACAATGTCATACTTACATATTGTATTTGGTAAGAAGACAGATTAACATCTTGTGCTTGTTTCCTCTTCTGGTTGCTCCCCCACACAGATAAATTCTGGACACACTGTCCTTTGTCCTATAAGTGCTGCTGTTCAAAACCAGACCAATAACAGAATTCATATCACCCATTATTTGACTGTAGTTCAGAGGGCTGACCTGGAGGGTACGACTAAGACCCGGATCAGAGATCTGGAGGCTGTCAGTTTCTCCCAGATGTGTCCTTGAGTATTTGGCATAGCATCAGAGCAGATCAAAAGGAGTTTTAAAAAGAGCACTACACTTGTTTTTCAATCATGGATCTGGTGCACTTTTGAAAGAGTGCTAGAACCATGTTTAAAGAAACAGGACCACAAAGCACTTTTCCTATGCTGCACAGGTCAATTGAAACTGGGAAAGAGAGTTGGGTTCCATCAGTTGTGTGTGCTGGGTCTGTCACCGGTAGGTTTTCTACTGCTTTGGCTGACAAAGGATTTTGTGTGGCCATCCTTTTTTATTGTTTTAGTACTTTTGGAGGGGCAGAACCACTCTGCTTACTGTTGTTCCTTTAGTTCAGTGCTGTCCAAACTTGGCCACTTTAAGATGAGTGGACTTCAACTCCCAGAATTCCCCAGCCAGCATGGCTGGCTGGGGAATTCTGGGAGTTGAAGTCCACTCATCTTAAAGTGGCCAAGTTTGGACAACACTGCTTTAGTTTCTTCATGGGCTACTTCTGAGTGGAACCAGCCACAGCCAATGACCAACCACACTGCCATTTCCTTGCAGCACTAGTTGAGGATGGAGCTTGCTTGTTAGCAGTCACTCTCTCCTGCTTCACCACCTGCTCTTCCTCACCCACTATGCCCTGTAGCTAGGCTATTTTGGGACATGAGTTTAGTGCTTTTTCAGAAGAGCACTAGACTTCTGTTCAAAAATAGCCCAGCTGGGAAATAACACCTGCATCCTGTTAATTGGGCCACTTGACATTCTAAGCGCTTGCTACATTTATCCAACCCTGACCCACCACATATTAAGGACAGCAAGGGGGGTTGTTTTTTCTCACTGGCAGGTAATACTCAGTGGGAGGGGAAATGAAGCCAGAGGAATCTACCAGTCATTTTCCTTAATTTGTCTTGCACTAAAACTGTAGGTACTCTATCAAACACTGACTTGCTTACTGAGACTAAATAGGGATCAGCAAGGAGGAGAGTGCAATTTCTGGCAGTACAACTGTTCTGCCAGATCATGTACTAGAGCAGAGCACTTTAACGTGGCCACCTGGCTGTGCCCTGCCAACCCTGTGTATTGATTGCACCGAGTAAGGAAGTTTGTGAGCTAGGAAAAAGTAAGCAGGCTCCACGTAGGAAAATGCATATGAAATAAAGCTATTTGAATGCAAACCATTTGTAAAGCCCTTGCTGATTGCCTAACAAATGATAATATAAAAATCAAACATGACATTCTACCTGTAGGACCCGACTTTGACAGATGGAGCTGTGTTTAAATAGCTTCTTGTTGCCAGTTCCAATCAGGGAAAATACACAAAAGCAAAGCACCAAAGGGGAACGAAAAGTGTTCTGTGCTGGAAACAGACTAAGAGAGGGGTAAGAGCAAAGAGCAGGCAGAGGCCAGTCCTTTTACTGTGGTGTCATTAGGAAAAAGGTTTCTGAGAAACAAGAGATTAGTGAATACCTGGAGGGGTGGGGCAAATAAGAAAATAGATTCTATCTGTGCCAATAAAGAGCAAAAGCTTCATTGCACACACAGGCTGTGCTATGCAAAGGTGCTAGGCTAGGGTGGGTTTTAGCTTTACAGGGAGCTATTTATCCCAAAAATTGTTAGCAGACTCCATCAGCTAAGTTTCAGGGATGAAGATGAAACAGATGTCTAATAATAGTGAAGAAGATGATAATGGTAACGATAGCAGTTCTCGCTGAAGCTTCCCCCCCCCCCTTGTTTTCTTCTACTTTTTTTCCTTTCTTATTATGCTTATCGGTTTTGAGGTTGTGTTGATCCTTTAATACTGTTGTATATATTTCTACTTGTCTTTTGTTGATTAGTTTAGCATAATAAAATGAAACAAAATTTAAATGTAACACGCCATGAATATCTAAGGGTTATACACCTGCTTGCCAGAATTAGTAAGCATATCTTGACTGCTGGCTTACAAATTAAGGAGCTAAGGGAAATTCATTATAGCTCTGAGGCTGCAACAATCAAAGCAACAGGGGAGAAGGTGGTTCTTTGGTTTGGGTCTTCCACTCTACATCCATGGAAACTCTGTAGCAAGGAAAAACTGACCATTCAGCTTCACAGAAAAAGGGAATTGAAGGAAAGCTTTGCTGTACTGGGGTCAGGGGCAGATTGGGCCGAAACCAAAAGAGGGCAAACCGGGAGATGTATAGGTTAAATAGGGCATGAGCATCTAGCTATGAGGGTAGTCCATTGACTTCATGGGCTATTGTTGGATTGACTGCAAGATTATTAAAAAATGGCAGCTGCCAACCAGGACAGAAAATAGGAGTCTGGAAGACCAGGATGAGAAGGCTCGGCCCAGGACAGTGACCAGCCACTGGAGGAAAGGTGTGTGCCAGGCACTGTAGCCAATCAGATTTGTGGCTGCTACCAAAATGGCATGAAGCACAGGAGCCCATCCACTCTGAAGGAATTAAGATGGCTTGGATCAGAAAAGAGCAGTTTTGAACTGAGGCTGGAAAACACAGGTGCACGGTGTATTTGTAAGTGGAAGGAGAAGGAAGTGGTGGATGGCCCATACTGGAATGGGCTAAGCAGAAAGTGTGGATCTGTCCTAAGACGAGGACCACAAAGTGGCAACAATCAAAATCCTCCTGTCTCCCATCATGACAAAGATATACCCAAAGCTTCTGTTTACCAAAGGTGTGCCAAAATGTGTCTTCTCACTCTTTTTTTCCTCTCCTTGGGAAGGAGGCTTCCGTTTTTCTACTTTATTTTTTCAGGGTGGAACATCTTTCAAATTTCTATTGGTGGTGTTTTGGTTACAGCTGAGGATGCTATTGCCAGTGAGGTAGGTTCTATTGCTCATCTTTCCATCATTCACTTGTATCCTACCTCCCAGTCTTAACTAGCTCAATGAAAAAAGTTCTTCCTGAAAATTTCCTATGGATTTAATTGAATGGTAAGAAGCAGGACATCCACACACAGGATGCTTCTCACTATTCGATTAACTTTAATGAATAAACATGAATAATGAATATTAATGAATAAATAAATTTATAGATAAATATTCATTATTTTAATGGATAAACATTAAAGCCAAATAGAATAAACCGTGCTTGCAGTCCACCTGAAAATCCAAAATGATTTACACTCAGATGTATCTATTACACATCACAACGTCTTTCTCCATTTTTGCTATTGTTTCTAGTGGAGATGACCGTAAATTCTAGAATAATGAAGTATGGCTCACTTATGAGTAAAGATAGCATTACATACTTTTGCTACAGCAAAAACAGGTTAGGAACTATTCCTAGCAGTCTCTTATAATGCTCATCTATTGGTCAGCCTGATGCATGTTAATATATGGTAAGAAGAGGTATAAGGATAATCTTATAGCCACACTTTTAAACAGAATACTGTCCATGGCCTTAAGAAGAAAATGACCTAATTTAGCATTTCTTATCAAGATGATACTTTAAAAAAGATTTTAAGACCATTTCTCAATGAAGTTTATTTAAGTTATTAATCAATTAAGTCCATGTTTCTTAATTGGACAAATCTGTTGATTCTGAGTTTGCAGTTTGTTTTGTCCCATTTGCGCTCACACCTGCCTACACACAAATAATTATAAATAATTTTGTGTGCAATTTTCCTAGGGTACTTTTGTTTTTGCATACATTTGCCAGTTATCAGTGTAATGGAGAATTTTTGTACAGCATCTTAGAATACATTTTAAGACTTGTTTAAAACACAGTTTAATCTTTGTTTCTTTCATATACAGAAATGTATCACTAAACTCAGAGGAGGATAAATATAGCGTCCCACCAATTCACAAAGTCTAAAACTGAACAAATGTAAAATCAGTATGTGTACTCTGGGAGATCATATACAAGTTCAGATAATGGGCAAATTTGACAGCCAGCTAATATGACCCACCTAGCCCTCTGAGAGCAGGTCCTTCTGAACTGTTTCTTTTTCTCAATTCACTGCAGCCTATGGATGGCATGCATTCAGAAAATCAACAATTATAGCCAGATAACAGCTTATGTTGCAACAATAGCTAGGGAGAGCCACCCTCTGGGACTGCAATTGTTAGCAATTGTTTGATTTGTATCAAGTAGAAATAACTGAAGACCAAAATGACTATCCTTTAGTTGGTAAGAGCTCTCAGCTGGGTAACCCGTTTAAACCAGACAGCTTTTCAGGAAAGAGGAATTGTGTTATTGGCTTATTTGCACCCCTCTGACAACAGTAGATTACTTCCTACGGCATACTAGCATTAATTCTGTTTTATTAATATTTATGCCCTAATATGGTTGGCCAGTTCTAAAGTTGTTTGCATAGAAGCAAAGGACCTCACAAGAGGCAATCGGTAATCTGAAATAATGATGAAAATTAATTGCAATGCTTAAAGGTTTTGTTCCAGTTCATTTTTTAATGTCCAGGTTTAATGACTGGTATGATGGTACCCAGACAGAGTCCATGATGTTCAACCTCCTATTAGCTGAGACATAACATCAACTCATCATTTCAGGCACTTTCAAATCTCATTCTAACTTGCAAAGCTAAAACCTGATATGGGTTCTTCATACGTTTATGAAGATAAGGAAGGTGCGTGTACGTGTGTGTGATTCTGAATAAGTGCTGCAGTTCTGCTGTGCTTACTTGCCTTCCAGCAGATTTTATATAGCCGCGTTACACATCCTACCAAAGCGATCAGGAAGAACAAATGAATTATGTTAACTTTTCCTTCCTGCACTGCTTTTAGAAGTCAGCTTGACCTTTGGTAGCTTATAGACATGCCCATGTGGTTTCCTTGACAGCTGTATGGAAGCAGTTTTTTATTGCATTCTTTTAAGGATTTTTTTTTTCAACTTCTTAATCTAACCTATAGATCTAGGGTTTCCTGGTGCTCTCCTAGCAATCAACTCCTATCTTGTTTGGGTTTTTTGAGACTGGTAGGCGTTAGTATGATAAGGTGATTATTTCTCAAAGTCCCTTAATCTTGCCTATAACATGACCAACTTCCATTTCTTTCTAGAAATAGGTTTGGTTCATTTTATTTG
Source organism: Python bivittatus (assembly GCF_059951505.1). NCBI lineage: Eukaryota > Metazoa > Chordata > Lepidosauria > Squamata > Pythonidae > Python > Python bivittatus. The sequence continues at coordinate 86,542,229 of NW_028277075.1, read as the reverse complement.
TACATTTTTGGCAACATTGATATTTACTTTTTTTTTTCTCTATGTAATTCAAATTTTCACAAAACTGTTAATGACCACAGAGAAAACTCTGAGAGGATGCAGCACTACCACATTTATACACAAGTAGTGGCAGTCATGTCAGAAGTCTCAGCTTATGCAAGCCCTTATCAGCTCTTATTTTATCAGTTCTTATTTTACTTACAATTGTGCAATTGCCCAGTACAGTGGTACCTCTACTTACGAACTTAATCTGTTCCGTGACTCTGATAGCAAGGCGAGTTGGTCGCAAGTCAAAGTAAATTTTCCCATAAGGTTCAATGTAATTACCGTTAATCCGTTCCGGCGTCTGTGGACCACGCGTCAGGGGCGGAAAAACGGCCGCTGACCATGCGGCAGGGCGGGAAAACTGGCCGCAGACCACGTGTCAGGGGCGGAAAAACGGCCGCGGACCACGTGGAACGGGCGGAAAAATGGCCACGGACCATGTGGAACAGGCTGAAAATGGCTGCGGACCACGTGGCACGGGCATAAAAATGGCCGTGGACCACGTGGAACGGGCAGAAAATGGCTCATAAGTCGAGGCGAGTTTGTAAGTAGAGGTAAATTTTTGGGGCCGGAGCTGATCGTATCTCGAAAATTTTGTAAGTAGGGGCGTTCGTAAGTAGAGGTACCACTGTATCTTGAATGTGTGTCAGTACCTGAAATTGTACCTCCTAGCTGGTGGGTTGTAGAGAACAATATATTAGCTTGCAACATACTGTCTAAATGAGTTATTTAAAAAGCATGTTTGGCCGATCATACATGATAAAAGACTGAAAGAATTAGTGAAGTATACAATGCTGATGACAGGTTCTGAATGTTGGACAGGATTATTTAGATTATTTAGCAATTGCAAGAGTGAATGTTAGAAAAAAAATGGACATGGAAGAAAAGGAAACAAATGGAAAAAATTAGAGTGAAAGTAGAACAACTGTGGGAAGACGAAGTACAAGTTCTGTATGAAAAATTATTAAAAGATATATTAGTATCCAAACAGAATGAATAGAAAGTAGACTTAAGGAAAAAGATGTGGAATTGCATGAATCAGAGTGAAAAGAAATATACTACAGAGTAAATCAAAAGTATGTTGAGTCACACTGATAGGAAGTGTGACAAAGGATGCTTGGTGAAGTGCTGTGGTGACAGAAGCCGAGGATGAGAACAAATATGTTCAAAAAATGATTACCAGAAAACAAGAAGACAAGAGAAAGTTATTATATAATGAGTATGCACAGAAAAAGGTAGATGCAATGAATTAAGTCCAAAAAAGCAAGGAATGGTTAAGATTAAAAAAGGGTAGAGAATGTCAGGTTCGGTCAGCACGAGGTTTCAGGGAAGCACGGGGCTGCAGGGAAGCTCGCAACCAGACCACGCGGAATCCACCGGCGGTAGCTAGCGGGGAAAAGAGGAACCGAAAGCGCCGCTAATTAACGAGCCACCTGCGGCCAGCTAAACAGGAAAACCGCAGCGGAAGCTTTTAATTACGAACTGATAACGGCGCGAGCAAGCAAGGAACGGGGCCGCAGGGCAGCGAAACAAGATCGCAACGCAGCACAGAACCCGCGGGTCTGCACGTAGCAAGGAGGGGCCAACCCAGCCGGAGGGGGACTGGCAATCAAGGACAATGGACTCTGACCGACCCTGCCATCATGAACGATCAGGGGGGACATTGGGGGCCTAATTGCCCACAGCCGCAACGCGATCACGAGGCGGGAAAAAGCGCGGGAAGGGGGAATATAACAAGTGATGCAATTGTACCAAGCCAGTCCTGGCTTTGCTTGTGACTACTACGTTACGCATGAGTAAACCTTCTTTGTGAACCACACGTGTCACGAGAGTTTCTCTGTCGAACGGGGCAAATCTCACATAAAGCCAGGACTCACCGTCAGCGCTACCCGGTACCACCGAGGAGCGTTTTCTTTCTCAATACAGGCATGACCAGCGACGAGGAATCCGTGGGTCAGCTGGAGCGCGAGGGATCCAGGCTCGCGGAAGGGCGGTCGGAGCCGCCCGGGAGCGACGGGGCAGCGGCCAGGGCCGGGCGCACTCCATCCGAGCGGTGGTCGATGGGCGTGAATCAAGGACCAGACGATTCGGGCGTTACGATGACCCGGGGTTCGGGGTTCCGGGACCGTGAGTGGAGCGAGAAATTCGCCCCGACTAGAGGAGAGAGTCGAGCGACGCCTAGACGCCGTGGAGGCGATGCTCCAGACCCTACTGCAGAGAGTGGGCCACCGGCGGTAAACGAGGAGGCGAGCGACAGGGGGGCGGTCCGACACCCCCGCCGGCACCACCCACGGCGCCCCGGTCGGAGGACCAACGGGCGGCAGACGCCCTGAGACTTCGAGGTATCACTGGGAAGTTCTCAGGGGACCCCGAACAGCTGCCGCACTTTCTGACGCACGTCAGGGGGTTCATGCAGAGGGGTGGTCACCTATTCGCTAGAGACGAGGACAGGGTATCCTACGTGGCCGAGCTGCTAGATGGCCAAGCCGCCAGCTGGGTGATCGGGCTGTACGATGCCAACGCGGCGGAACTACGGAGTTTCCCGGACTTCATGCAGGCGCTCCGGGACAGATTCGAGGACACATTGAGCGCCAAGCGGGCGGAGGACGACATCCTACAATTCAGGCAGCGGGGCAAATCGGTATCGGAATATGCCCTGGAGTTCCGGAGGTTGGCCGAGAAGCTCGCGGACTGGCCGGAGTCCCTGAAGGTGAAGTATTTTAAGAGGGGACTCAACCCAGAGATCCTGGAACGGGCACTGGGGCGGGACGACCCGGCCACAGTGAAGGATTGGATCTGGCTGGCCGGAACGGCGGAATCGGCGTGGCGGCAGATCCAACAGAGCACAAGACGACGGGACCAGACGAGGGACCGGCCGAGGGAGAGGACCCCGAGGAGAGACGGAGCGGTCGACGGCAGTCCACCGGGAGGCGAGAGGCGACCAGAGCCCCGAATCTGTGTTTCCGATGCGGAGGCAGAGGCCACCGAGCGGCGCAGTGCCCGACGGAGCGGGAAGGCGCCCCACCACGGCCCGAAGTCAAACCCCCGCGTGCGAACGGGAAAAGGACCGGTGACCGACCGCGGAAGGGGGCAGTGGCGGCGGTGACCGAGAAAGGACGCGGGGGTGGTCGACCCCGGAGACAGCATCCTCCGGAGAGGACTCGGAGCCGGCGGGAAACGAGGCGCGCTCGCACTGAACGGCGTCCCAGTGCGAGCAGGGGAGTCGAGGCGCGCGGACCCAATAGGAGACGAGGACTGCCCACCGTTCCGGGTGAGGATACACGTCCGGGGGTGAGATCCGGAGGGGAGGCGCAGCTACGGGCGCTACTGGACTCGGGCTGCACCCACTGCTTGATGCACCCAGCGGTGGTCTCGGGGCTCGGGCTACAGCTGAGGCGCCTCCGGGAGCCCATTTCATTCAGCCAGTTAGATGGCACGCTGGCAGGGGGGGGACCAGCTCAGTATTACACCGAGCCGGTCCAGATGACGATCGGGAGTCACCGGGAAGAACTGAGGTTCGTGGTGGTCCCGGTGGCCGACTACGCGGTGGTACTCGGCTTGGCGTGGCTGCGGCGGCGGAACCCACGAGTCGACTGGACGGCGGAGGCAGTGCGGTTCGGGGTCGACAGACCGGCGAGGGGCGAGAGCAGAGGGGACCGAGCCGTGGAGACGGAGGCAGCCGCAACCACCGGCGGACAAGCGGAGGGTCCGGGACACCGGGAGACGGGGCGAGAGCAGATGGGGCCCGAGACCCGGGCGGCGACAGCAACAGCAGCAGCAGCAGCAGCAGCGCCGGGACCCCGGAGACCCGCCACGATCCCGAGGCTATGGGTGGCAGCGGCGACTGGCGAGGCAACCGCAAAGCGAGGGGCCGGACCCGGGAACCCCGACGGGCGGCGGAATCCCGAGGCAGTATCGAGACCTGGCGGCAGCGTTCGGGGAGAAGGAGTCTGACCAGCTCCCACCACACCGGCCCAGTGATTGCGCCATCGAGCTAGAGCCAGGAGCGACCCTGCCTAAGCCAAAAATGTACTCCCTGTCGAGGAGGGAGATGGGAGCCCTGCGCGAGTTCATAGACAAGAACCTAGCACGGGGATTCATCCAACCAGCGAAGTCACCATTAGCGGCCCCGGTGTTATTCCGGGAGAAGAAGGACGGCTCGCTCCGTATGTGCGTAGACTACCGGGGGCTGAACGCAATCAGCACGGAGTACAAATACCCCCTCCCACTGATGACGGACTTGATGTCGCATCTGTCGAAGGGGAGGGTGTTCACAAAACTGGACTTGCGCGAATCCTACTTCAGAGTAAGGATCCGCGCAACAGATGAGTGGAAGACGGCGTTCAACACCCCGCTCGGAAGCTACCAGTTTTCCGTGATGCCGTTCGGATTAAAAGGGGCCCCGGGGGTATTTATGCAGCTAATTAATGAGGTGCTGCACGACCTACTCTACCGGGGCGTCCTGGTCTACCTGGACGACATCCTCATCTACACCGAGACCCTGGCGGAGCACGTGAGCCTGGTGCGCACGGTGCTCCAGAGACTGCTGAAGGCACAGCTGTACGCAAAGCTCTCGAAATGCGAGTTCCATCGAGAGCAACTAGACTACCTCGGCTACCGAATATCCAGCCGGGGAATTGAGATGGACCCGGCGAAAGTAAGGGATGTCCTGGGTTGGGAAGCGCCGCGAACCCGGAGGCAACTCCAAAGCTTCCTAGGGTTTGCGAACTTCTATCGTCAGTTCATCCCGAACTTCGCCCAAATCGCCCTTCCCCTAACCGACCTGCTAAAAACCAAGGGCACTGGGAAAACCCCCAAGCCCAGCATGGCACTCGCGTGGACTGCAGAATGCCAGGGGGCGTTTGAGGAACTAAAACAGCGGTTCACCGCGGAGCCGATCCTGCGCCATCCCGACCCAGACCGGCGGTTTATAATCCAAGTGGATGCATCAGACGTGGCAACGGGAGCAGTCCTGCTCCAACCCAGCCCGGAGGGGCCATCCACCCGTGCGCCTACGCCTCCCGCAAATTCACCGAGACGGAGAGGAGGTGGATGGTGTGGGAGAAAGAGGCGTACGCGGTCAAGTGGGCGCTGGCCACGTGGAGGCATCTACTGGAGGGGGCAACTGAACCGTTCGAGGTGTGGACGGACCATAAGAACCTCGAGGCCCTGAAGACCCCGCGTAAGCTATCCCCCAAACAGGCACGGTGGTCCCAATACTTCGGGAGGTTCAGGTTCACACTGAAACACATCCCCGGGAAGCGCAACTTCTTAGCGGATGGACTGTCTCGCATGCCCCAACACGCCAGCCTACGGGAGGAGATCGTGGACTCCGTCATCCCCGCCAGCAGGCTGGCTGCAAAGGCGGTGACCCGAAGCCAGACCAAGGGGGAGCGACGGGACGCGGCGTCTGAAGTAAGGCAAGGGTTCGCGGAGGCAGCGGAGCGGGACGGTTGGCTCAAGCAGAACCGAGAGGCGCTAACCGGCCAAGAGGGTGTGTGGTGGCACGAAGGAAAGCTGTACGTGCCCGAGGGTTGCCGACGGGAGGTCATGGAGAGAGCCCACGACAGCCGGAGCGCGGGGCATTACGGCTTCGTAAAGACACTCCACTTAATCCGGCGGCAGTTTTGGTGGCCCACGCTCCGGAAGGACGTGGAGGCGTACTCGGGGGTTGCCCGGTGTGCGCAACGGCGAAAGGAGCCAAAGGCAAACCTAGAGGCCTACTCCAGCCGGTAGCGGAACCCGACGGCCCTTGGCAAGAGGTCGCCATGGACTTCATAGTGGAGCTCCCGGAGAGTAAGGGGAAGACCGCCATTTGGGTGGTCACGGACTTATTCTCCAAACAAGCGCACTTTGTAGCGTGCCGGCGAGTCCCCACGGCCGAGGGGCTGGCGAAACTGTTCGTGCAACATGTCTACCGACTCCACGGCGCACCTCGACGTATCGTCAGCGATCGGGGCGGCAACTTCATCGCGCAGTTCTGGCGGGAGTTCCTGAAGCGGGTGGGGACGAAACAAGCCCTATCCTCCGCGGCGCACCCGCAGACGGACGGAGCCACGGAACGCCTGAACGGGGGCTCGAACAGTACCTGCGCTGCTACGTGGGGCACCAACAGGACGATTGGGCGGAGCTACTACCATTCGCGGAGGTGGCATACAACAACGCCGTCCACAAGAGCACCGGGTTCTCTCCGTTCAAAGTAGCCACCGGGAGAGAATTCGTCCCCATGCCGGAGCTGCCTCAGCCGGGATCCCAGATCAACTCCCTGGACGCCTGGTTCGCCCAAATCGACGAGACCCGGCGAGCGGCGCACGCGGCATTGCAAAGAGCCAAAGCCGACTACAAGAAGCACGCGGACCGCAAGAGGCTCCCCGAGGAAAAGTGGAAAGTGGGGGACCAGGTGTATCTGTCAACCAAGAACCTAAAGACGCACCAGGCATCGAAAAAACTCAGCCCGAGGTTTGTGGGGCCGTTCCCCATTTCGGAGATCATCAATCCGGTGACCGTCAGGCTGACGCTCCCGAAAAGCCTCGGGAAGATCCACCCGGTGTTCCATTGCAGCCTGCTAAAGTTGCACCAGCCGGGGAACGCCTGGCACAAGGCGGAGGGAGTACCACCACCCATCATGGTCGGGGGGGAGCAGCATTTCGAAATCAACCGGATACTGGACGCCCGGAGGCACAAGGGGCAGACCCAGCTCCTAGTGCAATGGAAACATTTCCCCAAGTCCCACAGCGAATGGGTGAGTAAAGCCCACATAAGGGCGCCGGACCTAGTGCGGGACTTTTACAGTAAATACCCCGGGAAGCCGAAATAGGACCGAGGGGGAGTTGTCGTCAGGGGGGCGGCATGTCAGGTTCGGTCAGCACGAGGTTTCAGGGAAGCACGGGGCTGCAGGGAAGCTCGCAACCAGACCACGCGGAATCCACCGGCGGTAGCTAGCGGGGAAAAGAGGAACCGAAAGCGCCGCTAATTAACGAGCCACCTGCGGCCAGCTAAACAGGAAAACCGCAGCGGAAGCTTTTAATTACGAACTGATAACGGCGCGAGCAAGCAAGGAACGGGGCCGCAGGGCAGCGAAACAAGATCGCAACGCAGCACAGAACCCGCGGGTCTGCACGTAGCAAGGAGGGGCCAACCCAGCCGGAGGGGGACTGGCAATCAAGGACAATGGACTCTGACCGACCCTGCCATCATGAACGATCAGGGGGGACATTGGGGGGCCTAATTGCCCACAGCCGCAACGCGATCACGAGGCGGGAAAAAGCGCGGGAAGGGGGGAATATAACAAGTGATGCAATTGTACCAAGCCAGTCCTGGCTTTGCTTGTGACTACTACGTTACGCATGAGTAAACCTTCTTTGTGAACCACACGTGTCACGAGAGTTTCTCTGTCGAACGGGGCAAATCTCACAGAGAAAATGCAGGGCAATTTTGATGGAAAGAATATTGGGCATGAAAAGAGCTAAATAAGAAGCTTGCAGCAGACTGAAAGGAATTAAACATAAAATTATGAAATATTTGGGATGCAACTGAGGTGAGAGAATGCTAGAAGAAATACATTGGAATTATCGTTATCCTACTCTTTGGCAAGAGTAAGATTGAAATGAATGTTATAAATGCTGATATACCAACAAGCTTCTGGTGAGATGGTGATGCAGAAGCCTGCATGTATGTGAGCACCACCTGATAAATTTTAATTTTATTTTATAAACATTGGGAAGGAGTTGAAATGAAATATACAGCATTAATATCAGTTGTGGCTTCACTGAGACAAGCCAAGTTTTTGTAGAAGCGTGGTATGCTGATAACAAAGAATGTAAACTAAAAATGGAATTCAAAGTGTCCTATCCCATAAACCTTATTTTAGCTCTCCTAACTATAACACAATAAATAATTAGTAAAGTTGAGAATATTCACTACAGGAGGATGAAAGAATGACTGAGAAAATAAGGAGGACTATTATTACTATCTGCTGAATATTAAAATGGTACTTACAAGAGGTGGCTATCATCGACTAGGATTAGAGCCAGAGACTGGAGCAGCAGAAGAGGGAGGCAGTCAAGCTAAGATCACAGACTTTTTTCCCCCAACAAGGCCCTCTCTTAACCCTGTGTTAGACAATGGCTTAACTACCCCAAATGACAGTCCTATAGTAGAGCCAATTCATGACTGGTCTTTAGGGCCTCATTGTATGTTTAAAACAGAGCCGGTTGAAACTGGAGTAGACCTAGCCAAAGAATTTGCCCTTATGGATCAACAAACTTACACATCGTCAACGAATTATACTCCCACAGAGAGGAATTGTTCGGTACAGGGAGGTGAGGAGACTGAAGATATAAATGACTCCCTAAGTCCAGGTTTTACAACTGGAAACACCAATGAATCATTAAGATTAGGTCTGCTAACATTGACAGACATTTTTAGCAAACAACAACAGAATTTAAATAGCCTAGCTCATTCATGGGCGCAAGACATATCCATGTTATAAATGTTAGTGTCCAAAAAAATGAAGAAAAGAAAATCATACATGCTCTGAGAATGTTGATAAAGGGTAAGATTGCAGATGTAGATGGTATTACATGGAAAAATATTAAAGTATGGATCTGATATGCTTAACATGCCTGAGGATTGGAAGAATGTTGTTTTTGCTGAAAATTTGGAAAAGTTGCAAGAGTGAATGCAAAAACTACAGGAGTATTATTTGCTAAGCTTACCTAGGAATTTGGCAGAATTCTGATTAAAAGAATGCTTAAGCAAAATTTAGAAAATGCGGTATAGCTTTTTGATCTATAGAAAATGGACAGACAGCAGTTTTGTTCTTCAGCAGATCACTGTATGAATATAAGAAAGAAATTTTACTCCACGTTTGTACAATCAAGTGAACTCGCTTGAATTATGAAAAATAGTTGAGGGTTAGTTGTAGAATGGAAAACGAACAGTTTGATTAATTAATTAATTAATTAAATTTATATGTTGCCCAATTCCCAGCAACACTGGGCAGTTGATAGGACTAAAGCATCCCTGAAAATACATGGAAAGTTCAGCAAATAGTTCAACATTAAGCAGAAAGTAGGGTAAGATGTGTATTGTCCTCTTCATTTTTCATGTATTTATGGCTAAATGTATAAGGAATGCTTGTGGTTCTGTGAGATGTATGATGATTGACAATGTGAATGTGGGTGTACTTTTATATGCAGACAGTGCCATGCTGTTCTCTGAGAACACCAATGATTTGCAGAAAGTAGATAGGATAGATTGCATGATGCAATGGGAAATAGATACTTGAAAATTAATGTATCAGAGACCAAGGCAGTTGTGTTTGACAGGGAACATAAGTGAATGTTTGAAGCTGGCAAACGGCAAAACAAAAACAAAACCAGAGCAAGTGCATAAATTTGTGAGCCTTGGTAAAGTGTTTACTGAAGTTGGAAAAGTGAATAGAGAAATGTTAAGACAAATAGTGATAGAAAGGAAGTGGAGTGTATGTGGTCTCTTGTGAGGAATGAATGTTTGTCAAGAGCAATGAAAATGGCTGTGAATAAGAATTTATTTCTGCTCACTTTGCTAAATCAAAGTGAGAACTGGGTATGTCAAGAAAAACAAAAAGTAACCTGAATACAGCAGGAACAAGATACTTAAGAAGTGTTTGTGGTAAAACAGAAAGAAAGGGGGTCAAGAATGAATGGGTTCTGAAGGAAAGTAGATTGTTTTCAAAAGTAAGTACCAGTGTGAAAAAAAAAGTACACTGAGACGGCTTGAGCTTACAGAGAGAATCAGTGATGATTTAATCACAAAACAACTGCATAAAGGCAGAAGGAAGGAGTTGAGAGCAAGGAGAAGACTGCAAAAGTCTTGGTTGGAGGGAACTGATGGGATCCTGAAAAGGACAGCTGAGAGCTTTAAAGAACAAAAAGCAATGTATAAAGTATGCACGGATATGATGGTTTGCAAAGACAGAAAGATAGGAAGAGGTATACTGCATGGTTGTGGTGTAAATTGGAATTAGATATATATTTTTCTTATTTCCTGTCTTTAATTTCTTTGATTTCATTTATGTATTTATTTAACCAATTTGTACAGCTGCCCCTCTCAACATGTGACTCTGGGTGGTGATCAATATTAAAAATAAAAATGGAAACAATTACAACAAGAAGTACAAAAATTAAAATACATAGCAGCTGAGGAAAATATCACAAGCATCAATCATTAATACAATCAGGAGATGGGTCCCTTCATGCATTAGGGCCCCCAGCCCAGGCACTTACTACTTCTTACTCTTTTTCTGTGTGTTGCATAATATTGCTTCCCAGAAATGGAATATGATCAGTATGTGCGCATATATGCAGTTCTCCACTCCAAAAGCAAAGCATTCTGTATGTTCACTCTTCTTAACCTACTCAGACAAACCATTTTTGCAGCCAACTTACTCTTCACAAAACTGTTCTACCAGAAAAGCCAGTGATATCAATTATATTGTCTCATGCCTGAATCACTTTGGACAACACAAATATTTTATTGTTCATTTCTTCTCTACCTTTTCCCTCCTTCTTTAAATGTTAAAGTTTAATAACTGAACAGATTAGAGGTAATTCAAATATATGGGTAGCTATAATATCATCAGAGAACAGTAAAATCCAAAGTACTTATGACATCATAGAGGGGTTTGTGCCTGCACCTCTAATCTTGAAAGGTAGGGTATATATTAGAAAGGCAGATACACTTGTAATTGTTTACAGCAATTGCTTACCATCTATATACTACTAACATTCTTGTGTCTGTAACCTTCAACTGGGTGAAACAGTGCATCATAGGGCAACAATTTTTGAACCAAAGTTCCTTAAATGGGCTAACTTACAGAATGCTTCCAAAATCTGGGACCTATTACTCCCATGGGTTTGAAATTTGGGAAATTTGTGGCCACTTCAGCACTGTTGCACTGCCATGCCACCACAGTCAGCCCAGGTCATCTGATCATCATGGGCATATCCCTGACCTCTTTCCCACGTCCTTCTGTCCCATGTGCCCAATCAGCTGGTGGCAAGGCCCAACAGGCGAGAGGCAATTGGCTACTTTGGAAATGAGACAGAAGTTTGAACTCTTTTAACAGCAGTGAGCATTGAGGGAAGGAGTGGTTTGGATATTTGCTGGTGAGGTAGGGCTGGCTGGGGAGCACTAGTAGTCAATGGGTGAGCCCTCTTCCTTGCTCAAGGGAGGGAGCCCTTGGGGACATGTCAGAATGGGAGTGGGGGTGTTTTCCTCACAGTCCATGGCTCCCTTTGTTCCACCTCCTCCCAGAAAAATGGCAGGCAGTTCCATGGGTCAGTGGAGGAGGAGGAGGAGGAGGAGGAGGAGGAGGAGGAGGAGGAGGAGGCAAACAGCACAAGCGTATATTATATGTGGGAAGGAAGGAAGGAAGGAAGGAAGGAAGGAAGGAAGGAAGGAAGGAAGGAAGGAAGGAAGGAAGGAAGGAAGGAAGGAAGGAAGGAGGGAGGGAGGGAGGGAAGATTTCTGATGCTCCCTATCAGCTTCCCACAAGCAAAGTCAATGAGGAAGCTGGCAGCAAGTCATAAGTCACTCACATTCCTACTGCTTTTTTGCCCTTGGTCATTCTCTTTCTCTGTTTAGGTAAGGAAATATCTCTGAAAGGATGACCCAACAGTTCACAGGTTGTCTAGTAATTACTAAACTTTGGCCTGAGCACATGGGAATTCAGACCTAAAGACTGCACATCTACAGAAGGATAGGCCCATTTTCCAAAGCTTACTTTTTCTCAAGTTAAGAATCTGTATGAATGTACATGCCACAGCCTGTGTAAAAAGGAGAGTCAAAATAACCCTGTCTTGATTCTCTGTGGTATAAGAGAAGTCAGAGGAAACTCTTGCAGGCTTTCAACATACAATTGTTACAACCCTACAACAATAAAATAGAATTCCAATAGTCCTTGTAGTGTCTGATTCCTCTCCTGGCCCACCTTCCATGGATGAAAATTCAAACTGACCAATCAACACTTTGAATGGCCTTATTAGGGGTCTTCCTGGTGATTCCTATAATATCTGTTTAACTTAAGGCTGAATCACTGGAAAATCAGCATGTGGATTTGAGTAGATTTGGGTTTGGGATATGCCTTTTGTTTAGAAGAATGGTCCAGGAAGTAGGAGGAGAATCTGATCCCATCTCTATAGTCCTAAATTTATAATTCCCAAATCATCTGCTCTAAAAATAATCCGTATTTCCTTGAGGAATGTTTGGGGTATTGGGAAGAGGAAAGGGCTATCACACCTAGACTGCAAAAACCCACTAGAGTTAGAATTTTCTGGGTCTCCTTGCTGCCACCTAGTGGTTGTCTGCATTTTTGCAGCTCAAATTTGGTAGTCCTAACATAAGAGATGACAGAACTATATTAAAGCAACCATAAAGCCTTCTTGAAAAAATGATTGACAGGGAGCAGTGAAGTTACCCCCTTGATAAGCCTTCCTGACAAGTGCTTCATTCTCTTGATAAAGAAGATCTCTCCAGGGAAGAGCTCCATCTATGACAACCATTTCATACAATCATGAGCGAACTTCAAATTTTGTGTGACAAGCATGACTACTGTCTGAACCATGAGAGAATCAGACAGTTTCCTCGCACCGTCTCTAGCACTTGTTCCAGTTCCATGAAGCTAGAAATGTCATATCTGGAGAGATGGAATTCAAATGCTGGTACAGAAAGTAGCTTTTGCCATGGAAAATATGTATTTTGGAAATAACTAAAACTACTATTCTCAGCCCTTGAGTCAGAAGTAACTCCACAAAAATGTGAGCTGTATTTCATACGGTTGACGGTTTTTTGTAATGCACGGATACCTGCATATATGTTTATTGTATTCCAAGCAGCTTACATTATTTAATTCTGTGTTCATCCAGAACTCCATTCCATTTATGAAAGGCAATAATTAAAGCTTGTTACAATTGCCTAATGCCTCTTCCAAAGGGGAAAAAAATCCAGACTGAATAGTTCTGCTTTGAATTTATTCATCTGCAGCTTTAGTGTTATCAATCATTGTTATTCCTTTTTAAAGAGAGCTTTCTGTGTATTTCTCAAAAGCTCAAAATCTTTTATGCCAAAATACATTTTAAAAAATAAACTTATCAAATAAAAAAGAAAAGTTGCATGTGGGAAAAACATCAACAATACTGTTGCTCATGTGGAAAAATACTAAATTTCTTTGGATTCAGAAAATTCAGTACTTAAGTATCATTGATTTTAAAACCACAGCACTCATAAACAAGGTAATTATTATTTTGTCAAAATCATGCAATAATAACAAAAAAAAGTGTTCAAGGTAAGAAGTTTGGGAACATGAACCTTGAATTAATGCACATCTAGTTCATGCAAATTACATCTATTTAATATTACTTCACTTGGTTTTACTGTGTCCCTAGATTTCATACTGTCAAACATAACTTCCAAAAACAATAAGGACAATGTTTACAAATTCACTTTTATTTATTTTAGGCCTATCAGATCTTATTTTCAAAAATCATGATGACCATTAGATGGTAGCAAGGAGAAATAGAAAACTCTAGTTCTTTGCTGTCCTCTAGCGATCATCTGGATCTTTGCACCTTAGGTTCGGCAGCCCTCATTTCCTTATTTGGAGTGGTAGATGGCTGTCACCTAGAGATGGCACATGCGTCTCAAGTGTGCCAGTGCACAAACCAAGGATACAGCCACTGAAACATTCAACTCATTCTTCCATTGGTCTTGCATATAACTTAACTCTGTTCCCAGCTTATTGAGAATAAGTGGCCTGCTAGCTGCAACTAACAAAGAATACAACTAACAAAGAATTGAGAGCCAGTTTGGTCTAGTGGTGAAGGCATCAGGCTAGAAAGCAGGAGACTGTAAGTTCTAGTCCCGCCTTAGACATGAAAGCCTGCTGGGTGACTTTGGGCCAGTCACTCTCTCTCACCCTTCCTCACCTCACAGGGTTGTTGTTATAGATAAAATAGGAGGAAGAAGGAGTTACTTATAAAAATAACAAAGGTGGGATAAAAAATATCTAAGCCCCCCCCCCAACTTTATTTAAGAATGTTGGAAGTGCAGTGACTACAACCTAATGCTTTATTCCATTTAAAGGCATAGATATAATATTCAGGCAATTATTTCCCACAACTCTCATTGAGAGGTTCTTGCTCCTTCCTTGAGTGTAGAGGAGTACAGAGATGACCTTGAAGAAGGAATTCAACAGCTGTTTGGAGAAACACCAGCTTAGCCCTGAAACTCAAGATTGTCCCACCTTGATTCTCTTTGGTATTAAAGGGGGGAGAAAGACACTCTGACAGATTTTTAAGATCCCATTGTTATACCCTGAAACAATAGAGTTCCAGTAGTCCCTGATGTATTTGTATCCTGACCTGGCTTATCCTGAAGGGCTGACATTGAAATAGGATGGTAAGGCTTATTGTTGGGATCTGTTTCCACCTTCTCAGCCCCAGTCTTGACCTAATCAACACATGTAGTTCTCTTAGATGAGAATAACCAATCATAAGAATTATGTTTTGTACAATAAGAGTAGATGGGCAGGTTACTGGTATCAGCGTGACCAAAAAAAATCAGCCCATATAATTGGTCTTTTTAAACATTTGTATCTAGATTTTTTTTTTTTTTTTGCACAATCTTATTACTCTATGATGAAACCCAGGTAGATATTGCATACGGGTACTCGTTTTGTTATCCTCCATGAATACTCCTCAGGTGCCATGAAACGTAACTTTTCTTTATTGTGAAATACAATGCTACATCACTTCTTAAGCATATTATACAAGAGTTACCTTAACTGAAGTCTGGAAATTCATTGGTTTAGGATCAGGGTGTGACTTATTTCATTTTCTTCAAATGTTTTCAAACCGGCGGCTAATCTCTGAAACTTTCTTTGGCTGATTATACCTCTGCTGACATAAGTACATAGAAATATTACTGAAGTATACCCTTTTGACAGCGAACAAAGGAAAAAGATAACAGTGATGATGGGGAATCATTATTATTATTAATGCTATCAATTCATAAAGCACATAGACTCTGTGCTCACCAATTTTTTTTTTACAAATCAAAAGCAGCAAGCAGTCAAAGCAATTGCACAGCACTGTTATTTACCCAGAATTACTACACTGCCTCTGGGAAACCTTTCATGATCTTATCATACAAAAAGCATCATCCTCTCTATTTCTTCTTTCAGTTAAATGGAGAAGCAATAGGCATCCCAGTCTTCTGCCACAGGATAGCATGTGTCTTATAGTGGTCAGCATCCGCAGTTTTAAAAAAGCATCACTTCAGGATGCTAATTTCAGTGTTACGGAAGGACTAAGTGCTGTACTTCCACCTTCCAGAATACCAACAAACTTAATCTCTTCTAGGAGGGAGGGAGGGGAGAAGGAGAAGGAAGCTCCATGGAAGATTCTCCAGTTTCAGCTAATAACAAGGCCCACAAGAAGTACTCCTGCATTGTCCCTCCATTTCCCTTCATCTGTGCATTGTTGTTATCTTGTTGTGTGAGAACAGGGAAGAAAAGTGACTCTGGATGAAGGACAACAGAGAGGACTTCATCCTGACATAGTGATTTATTAGTAAGTTTCAGCAAACTATAACTTGTTATAAACAAGCACTAGCCAAATACATTTTGTCTACCAATATATATATTCTGTGGCTGATCAAATGCAATAGAGCCATTATAAATGTGGTTAAATTTGGGCACTGAGACAAGGGTAAACCCTAGGATATGTTTGTTTTCAAAGACTTGTTTGCAAGAAACTGTTATGGCTTTTAGATTGTTTAAATAAACTGACTGTTTGCAAGAAGGACTCTTTATATTTTTCAGCACGAACCTGGAAAGAAATATTAAAATTTCTTGATGTACAGGAATGACAGCGAAGCAATTACTGGTGGCATGTTATTCTGATGCTGATGAAGTACAGATTCAGTCAGTGGAAATGTAGTTGCATGGATAACATACTGCCGCAACAGCTGGGAGCAGTGAAAGTTGGAGAAGACCAATGTATTTTTATATACTGATGCTTCTTCCTTTTCCCCAAAGATTCCCAACATGACGTTATTTTCTGTTTTGTCTCAACACAACTCTTTCTCCCCACACTTGTGCATCTGGAAACAAAAACAGAAGGAAGTGGTCTCAGATTAGGAATCACATAGACAAAAACCTGGTGGATGGACAGACCAAGAGGAGACACAAAGTAAATCCTTAACTTTCTATCAAAAACCTGCTTTCCCCTTGTGGTCAGTAGGTCATCAGGTGCTGAAGAGTCAGTGAATTTGGATTTGGACCTCCATCAGTTCCCTGAGGTGCTCTTTTGTAACAAATATAGGTACATGCAGTCACAGAAATACCTTTTACATGTTATTTAGGGCACTTCTGCACAGCCCCAGTTACATTCAAGACCAATTATCATTATAACCTTTTCTGCACCATCCTGTGACTTTCCTGCCTGTTGCTGATCTTGCAGTGTTCAGCCCTTCCACAAGCTGACAGTGCACCCCCCAGCTAAATGGGAGAGGGGGCATAAAAAATCTGGCCTCTTCCTATCATTCCTCTCCTATCCTCCGCCTTGCCTCCTCATCTGTGTTCATGGCAAGAAAAGATAAGTTCCTTCTCTTCTCAGTTATTCAGCCTGGGGAAACAGCAGCTTGACTCCAGCAGGGAATTAAAAGGCAGGAGGCGGACCAAGGCAAGCCTGCCCCACAGCTCCAGAATGCACGCCTCAAAATTGTTTTCACAATATTAATGCTGGAGGTTGAGCTGAGCTGCAAGTTAATCAGCTCAGTTGCCGACAAACTTCTGGAAATTAGCATCATGGGAACACAGGTCTGGCACCAACCCCAGATCAATACAAATGCTGTATATGAAGGGGCCCTAAGCTAAGCTTTGGGTGACCTAGGAAGGTGTCCTGACCACCCTTCCCTCTTCTTGTCCTTTCTCCATATTCCTGAGTAATAAAGCCTATTATAGCAGCAGGAAGCCTGGCAAATCCTAATTAGAAGTATGATAGGCAGACACTGCACACACTTTGCGAGGCTGCTTTTTAAAACCAGAGTGTGATTTCTTCCAGCTGCCAGCAGATTGGTGCTGTGAAATTCTAATAAGTAGCTCTTCTTTTGTCACTTGCAGGATGGAAGACTGGCTGGACACGGAAGGTGAACAAAAGCAGCTTCTGCCAATATACCTGGCTTGTTTCCTATAGCCCCAGCACTTATCTAGCAAAAATGAAATAACAGTCCTACTGATTCAACTCTGGTGGAGGGGAAAAAGGCCCTCCAGAAGTTCAGCTCTATATTTTCAAATGAAGAAACCCATATACTGTTCTTCCAAACCATTTTTAGCAGGCTTTAAGATGTCCTACTGCTTCACATTGATTTGTATATGTTTATATAGATGTCATGTGATTAGAAACAGAACTGAAATACAGTTACAAGCACCTAAATTATTCCAAGATCTTTAAGGAGTTTTGATGCAGATCCTACATGCAGCTTTTGTAAATGAGGCTACATTTACATGAATGCGCACAATGTATTTCTTCATTTTTTTCAATAACTTAATCAACTTTTTAAAAATCCACCAAAAAAAGTTTTTAAAATAAGAAGTTCAAGGATACCACCTCTATCTTAGATTTTTGTAGAAAGCCAACTCATTTCTTTATACATACATATGATTGGACAATTCAAGTCCTAAGAGAAGTAGACTTAAGCTTCTAGAACACTAACTATACTTATATTGAGCAGGTCCCCAGAGTCCTGTCCTCAAGTGTCTCTGCTTCTCTGGTGATGTCACTATATTACTACCATGTTCCCTGTAGTCCTCAGAATTTCTCCCCACAAAAATGGATTAATGCAGAGGAAAGTTCCTCTATCCTATGCACATATACATCTTTATAAAATGTTTTCCCAGTGTTCTTTGATCTTTGCAAAATAACATATAAAATACAAAATACCAGATTCAAAATATTATTGATAAAGTAAATTTTAAACACATAAACACCAGAATGCCAACGTGCTTTTAAAGAATACCCTTAGTCTAATTTTAAGATTTATATCAATTTAATGGGGATCTTACTGAAGATCACCCAAAATATCTCCTGGATCTTGCAGCCAATCTGCTATTTCAATAGATTAAAAAGTCATCCAGCATGTGGCAACTTTACTGAGAAAATTATATTACAAGTGCAATGCAAGCATGCTTCCTAGCCCTTCACATAGAGCCATCCTATATGATTTTTTTTTTTACTCTGTGCCAAAATATATTAATAAAAAAATTAAACATTAGATGGTTAAAATCAAGAAGAGGACTCAAAAGCCATGGACTGGCTGTGGCCACTCAAGCACCCATTTTGCAGCCAAAAAACACTCAAGTTATTCCAGTATCATACAGGTACAAAATTACTGATGAAAGTTGCCGGCCAGAAATGGCTGACGCTTCAGCGGTTCGAGTCCAGCCTTCGTGCTAAACAGGGTGAGCTCCTGCTTCCTCCCCAGTTCCTGTCAACCCAACAGGTTGAAAACTCACGTGAGTAGATAAATGGGGACTCTCACTCCGGTGGGAGGAAAAATGCTGGGGGCGCTTGCACGGGAGTCGGGAGCAGTTGCCAATAAGCGCGAAAAACCGTGCACGCCCGAAAAGGGCGTGAAGCAACGGAAACCCCGCCTCCTGCACTCGCCAGCTGGGCTCTGCTCTAGGAAGGAGGCTCTGGCAAACCACTTCCGAAACAATTGCCTTGAAAACTGCAAGGACTCGTCCAAGCAGTCACTGCAGGGTCAGTAATGACTGAGCGCAGACAAAAAAAAAAAAATGTGCTTCTTAATTTTTCTTCCCTTAATCCTTCCCCAAATTGGCCCCCAATATAGCCCCCAAATAGATCCTACCTACTTCCTGTTAATGGCCGCAATTCAGTTGCAAACTCTCCTTTTTTTCGAGCAAACTGCTGGAGCTTAATATGGGCTTGGAATAAGCCAATTATTTGCATTCATTGCAGTATGGTTTCAGTCCTGGGTATAGTACAGAAACAGCTTTGGTAGCCCTTATAAATGACCTTTACTGGAAGAAAGACATGAGAAGCATGGACAGTTGATTCTTCTGGCTCCTGCAGCAGTCCATAACACCATTAATTATGGGACATTGCAGCTCAGAAGGTTGGGATTTTGATGCCATGTATCATGGCAGAGGAAGATTCAGTCTGGTTCCCAAAATCTTAGCTGCAGGATTCCCCAGGGCTGTTTTCTTTCACCCTTGCTATTCAATCTCTACATGAAATTGTTGGGGGTGATCATCTGAAGGTTTGGAATTTAGTGTCATCATGCTAATGATGCTCAGCTTTCTCTCTGCTTTCCTTCCCCCTGAATGAGGAGAGGCTATGCAGATGCTTAACAGTTACCTGGAGGCTGCAATGGATTGTTGAGGGTGAACCAATAGGAGCTCAGTCTCAGTAAGGTAGAGGTACAGAATTAGGAAGATGGCCTCTTCTGAATGAGGCAGCAGCAGTTCTGAAGAAACAGGTGTATATTATTGATTTCCAATATGTTACTAGATGCAGAAATAGTGGCAAAGAGGGCCCTTGACAAGATTTTGGGAGGGGGTAACATTAGCTATGACTACTTGGATTAAGCTAGGGCACAGCCAAATGATTTCATTGAAGTGCTATGGAACAGTCTTTGAATCAGTAGAAAAATATCCTGACTTAAAATTTTCTATCCCAATTACTAAGCGTATTCTGCTAATATAACAAAGCCAGCAACTGGTGCTATCTTGATGGTTTAAGTGTGGGTCAAATTTGGTGGGTTCTCCAGGTTTCTTTTTCTCCAACCAAGTATTGACAAATACTTTAGAAAGCACCACTCAGGTTTTACATGGGCAGAAGTACATCCCACACTGAAATTTTAATTAATCTATTTATTCAATTTATAAGCTGCCTCAATTGCTGGAGTGACTCTAGGCAATATACAATATATTATGACATAAAAACAAAGTAAAAGAAATAACTCCAAACAAAAGCATGTTAAACATCTTTGCATATTTATTTACTTACTTTACAGGAATTAGAGCCCTGACCCCCACTCCAGAACAACTCTGGCAGCTTACACAAAAAATAGAAAACAATGAAAAAAGAAAATCCCATGTTCTTGGACAAGTACACTCCCTATAAGGGAGTTCTCATTTAGCAACTGCCTTATTTAGCAACTGTTTGTAGTTATAACGGTGATGAAAAAGTAACCTTACAACCAATCCTCGCATTTACAACCTTCACAGGTCTGTAAAGCAAAGGAAAGCTGAAGGAAGATTGTAAGCACAGTCATGGTTTCACTTAGCAACCGCTTCACTTAACAACCTTAGTTGCTGGTGCTAATTGTGGTCGCTAAACAAGGACTATCTGTAACAGAAAATATAACCAATGGGGTTCCACAAGCATCTTACCCCAAGGCCTGGGAGAACAGCAACTTTAAAAAAGTTTTGGAACATCATCAGGTTGAGAGCCAAACTGATCTCGGGGGGGATATCATTCCAGAGAATAGGCTCCATGACAGAGAAGGCAGGCTTCTTGGTCCTGTTAGATGGCATTGCTTGATTGACAGAACCTGAAGCACATCAACTCTGCCCAGTCTTACCAGATGGGCAGAAACCATGGGATATTCAACTATCATACCAGAAAGGAAAGCACCATAAATATCAAGGGAATAATATCCCAATACCAGTGTAAGGTTTCAAATTGCTCTGCTGCACAGCCTGCTGAAAAAAACAGGTTTTTAGGGTCAAACTTGGGGAGGGTGGGGAAGGCTACTGCAAGAGCTAGAGGGAGGGGAAATGCCTGTAGCAGCCCAGAGTAGATGATAGGAGCTGTGAAAATCCTATCTCTGATCCCATCTGCCATCACATTGTTAGTGAAGTGTGCCATATTTTATCCATGGCAAAAACTATGTCAGGAGGAGAGGGAAAACATTAGTTTAAACCTGGGACAGTTAAAGATAATTTTAAGTAGCCAGAGTTTTGGGCTAGGGGTAAGATAAAGACAATATTGTAAGAACATGGGATTAAAAATGGTTATTGAGGGATATTACTGCCATGGTTAGAGGAGAAAAACACCTATAGTCTATTCTCAATTATACATGCCTAAAAAATATCTCAGATTACTGCGACAAACTCAGCATACCCATGAAAATAGTTTGGAAGTTATAGCTGCTGATTGTTAAGTGGGGCAGCAAAATAGAGCACATGACACTGGTTTGGAGAGTGCTGTGGGCTACCAGGCCCAATTTAAAGCATTGGCATCAACCCATAAAGACCTTAATGGCTTACGTTTCTAAAGATTGCCTCCTCCAGTGCTATCCAACCCCTGCAGTAAGTTTAGCAGGGAAAATTCTCCCTGCAGACCCATCAGTGGATTCCTATGGTAACCAGGAATAGGTCACCTCCCCAATTGACAGAATCCTCATTATGGAACTCTCTCCCTGGAGATGTTCAGCTGGTTTGCTCTCAGAAAAGGTTTGAAGCCATGACAGTTCCCCCAAACATTTATGGGACAGCAACTACTCTTGGAAATGTTTGCCTTAGATTTTACCTATTATTTTACTTTTCTGTTTTTTAAAATGAACTTTGCTTAAATGTTTGTTTATTGTTTCTAAGCATTGTTGGTTTTATTCTGAAGGTTTTATTGAAGGATGGTGAGGAGGAGGAGGAGGAGGAGGAGGAGGAGGAGGAGGAGGAGGATTCTTTTGTGAATCATTCTGGGATTTACAAATAGGAATATTTATTATTCTAAATGGAGTTATATGCCTGAGCTGAAAGCAAATCCCTTTTCTACAGTAAACCAGAACTATATACAAAAAGATACACCATTTTTCAGGGGGAGGAGATATCTATACTGTATATATTATTGTTTAATCTTCATTAGTCAGTGAGCTTTTCTGTAGGCTGTTCTGCTCCAGTTACCCTGAAACCATAGTCAGGAAGGTTTATTTATTTTTAATTTTTCAGTGATCTATATATATTTATGTATGATGCTGTTTTTTCTGTACTTTTAATTTTGCTTCAAACTAAAATTCTGAGAGTTGGGAAAATATATACTGTATCTAAAAATTAACCTAACCTCTTCAATTTCTAGAAACCACTCAAGCAGGCCTCATCACCATAATCAATTATCAATTTGTATTCTTGTCTTTAAGAAAACATGTTGTTTATCTAACATGTTATACCTTGAAGTAATTAGAAAATAAGTATAAATAGATGCTTACAGCTTTTATATTCTGCCTTCTAAGGATTACATAATTTATCATGTGCTATAATGTTCACTTCCAGTCAGTTCCCAGCATCCGACTCCACCACTTCGTATTGGCCTCTGTGCCCTTGTGTTAATTACTTTGATTAACTACAGGACAGACTTATTAAGTTTACTGATGCCACTGTTTATGAAACTAAATATCCTGTAATCCCCTCTGTATCAATAATGAACAGGAACCTGGCAGTGATAAACTTTCTCAAACAATCATGTTTCCTTTTGTACTTGAGATGGATGAAGGTTCTACCAATGGACACCCAACATGCACTTAAGTCCCATTTGGAGGAAGAAAGCAAAGAGCATATAAACCTTCTAAGCCGACAAGATGTTAATTCTGCAACCAGGGTGTCAAGTTTCATTTTAAACAATGTCTGAGAAAAGGGGACAGACATATGGAGCAATCTATCAGTAGTTTTCAATTCTACTCAGGTGGAGGAGAATCCTGTCTACAGCAAATTTGTCTAGGGATTCGCAAAAGTATTTTGCATGTAGATCATCATTGTGCAGACATTACCAGTCTTGACATTATTTATTCACTTTATTTATTTATTTACATATTAGCTGCTCCAAACAGCCAGTTCTAAGCAATGTACAGCTCCTCAAATACGTAATTTGGGATTTTAAAAAATAGATAAATAATTAATTGGAAAAAAAACATGCATTATAATCAGATATAAAAACTAGGAACCACATTCAGTACAGTACAGCTAAGTCATCATATGGAAGGAAAGTGATAACAACCCAGCCTCACAGCTTGGTGACATGACCAGATTTTCACCAATTTTCTAAAAACCAGGAGGGAGGAGGCCATTCAAAGGTTTGGGGGGAATGCTATTCCAGAGGACTGAAAGGCATGGTTTTGCAGCTCCTAAAGATGGATATTATTAATCAAGGAAAGTATACAGAACCCTCTGTTAGGTCTTTTCAGAAAGCAGAAGGTGTCGGAAGAAGGTCCCATAGTTATCCAGCCCTGAACCATGAAGGGTTTTAAAGTTGGCAACTCCCACCTTGAATTGCATCTGGAAGTCAACTGGCAACCACTGCAGCTCTTGAAATAGAGGCATTACATGGGTGTACCCATCACTACTTGGACCACTGCACTCTGGAGCAGCTGCGGCTGCCTTTTGTATTAATGTTCATACTAAACAGATCAGTAATAATGGGCAAACTCTCCTTCAGGGAACCTTTTTCTGATGATTGCTCTAGTCACTAAGAAACTCCAATACATTTCTGTTGAAGTATTAAAACCACTACTTTTGGCTGGAAGTACAAGAGAACATTTCAAGTTCTACACAAAGTGGAGGCCATTTCAAATCTACATACACATTTATGCATATTAATGGGAAATGGTGTACAGATGAAGGGTGGTGCTGGAATTATAATAATTTTGAGATTGCATAGCCAACCCAATAACTCAAAATAACTAGAGGCATTTTATAGTTGCCTCTACAGCTTTTCTAATCTATTAAAAAAACATCTCCAGCTGATGCATCCATTAGGAAAATAGAAAAAATTAGTCCTTCCACATGAATATCTTCTACCAGGAATTGGCCCCTCTAATGAAATTTTCTTAGATTTAGCTTTTCTATATCCATATTAATATTTTCTAGTCTTTATCTTTTACTTTTTCTGTCAGGTTGTAATGAACAAATAGCAAACAATTTCATTTCTTCCTTCTACTGTGCAGAAATACTTTCTGTTCCCATCTTCATTGTAGATGCTTCAGCTATCGCCTGAGAATAAAAAGGCTATTAAGCCATGTCCCATCAGCATTCTTACTCCTTATGACTTACCTATTTGGGTTTTCTATTCCTTGAGGAACCCAACTGAATTGGTATGGTACTACAGTTCTCCTGGGCTTTGTGTTGTAAGCTAATGATTTTCTTGCCCCATTGGAATGTTGTTGGAATTTCCAATAAGCATTAAAATAATGGAGGATTGTTTTGGAACAAAAAGTAGAAGTATTTTCTCATCTAACCCATTCTCTCATGTTAGTATTCAGAGACTGTCGGCACAATTGAAACATCAACAAATGGATTGTGAAAAATTATATGCATCCATCTACATATATAGCATTACAGACATGGAAGAAAGAAATACCTAGTCTTTAAAAAAGAGGGGGAGGGTGTAATTCAGATGATAGCCTTTTAAAAAAAGAAACAAGAAAACTAAAATGAAACTCTCATTGAAACAAAAGTAGTAAGGCCAGAGACAAGTTTCAAACGGTAATGATAATAGAAAAGGCGAAGCACATATCTTCTCCAGTGCCAAACATTTAATGAGGATAAAACAAATTTAAGATTGTAATCTCAAACTGCTTATTGGGTGCCAACAGTAATCCTACAACAATGTGGCACTCTGGCATTTTATATTAGGAACAATAGTGTAGAAAATTGCTCATTTTGAAACATATTATCTATCTCCTGAGTCATCCAATCCAAATATCTCTAGGATGTACATCTTCTCTTTCCTAGATAATTGATTCTGATTTTGCATTACTGCTCCCTCTTCTACAAAACAAATTAGTGGTTTATCAGGCTGTGACCAAGTCTACCATCATATGACCCAAGCTAGTAAAGGAAGTAACCAACAGAGCTGGTTTCATATCACTTGAACCAAAATCTCAGCTGGAGTTCTAGTTATGTTCCACCACTAACATCTGGAAATGTTAGACTGGAGGACAGTCAGGTCCAAAACAGAAACCTCATTTGATTGCCCAAGTATATCTCCTGGTAGACTCCTACAGCTGTAAAATCAGAAAGAATAATCTCTTGGTAGGCATTTCTAATATTCAGACATCCTGCCTCTGATTCAGATCACACTGATACCTTGTCTTAAAAGACATTAGCGATACTGAGGACTGAAATGTTGTGCCTTGCTGTACGGAGCGGGGCCTCTGCATTGAATATTGGAGCTTCATAGCATTTTTTAAAGTTTTATTTTAAAGAGGAACAGAGGTTTATTTTAAAAAAGATAGGAATGGGTTCCTAGGTTATTTAGCACCCTTCTGAAAGGAATGGTTATGCCCTAAAATTATAGAAGGCTTGGGGCAGAGAAAATAACTGTTATCAACTTATCACCATTAAAGCTATTGTAAATGTTATGGATAGGAGATCATGAAAGAAAGGAAGGAGTCCATTTCAGAATGACCACTTTCTGCAATTCAGGATGAGAAAATCAGTCAGGGCAAGCCTGGTTTCACCCATTTCCACTTCTCACTATGAAATACATAGGCATTTTCACATGCATTTCTCCTGGGTACATATTTTTTATGCATTTTTGCAAGCAATTTTCCCCATTACCATGCATTTTCCCCCCATTTGACTTCATTCTTGTATTCACTGTTCCTTAAAATCTTTTTTTTTTTTTTTTACTGTTCCAAGCTGCATTGCAACATTCTGCAGCATCTCTGTTTTGACTTGTAATTGTCACCAATTAGGTATGCGCGTCCAGAAAGTTTTAATTAGCTAGATCCCTATAAAAGTGTGAACCAAATACATGTCCACACCCTTCCTAACTATAATGTATACTCTGTTCCCCACCAATATTGAATTTATGGTTTTATAATTTCTAGTGTAAGTAGAGGAAGTGCCATGTCCCTGGAGGAGCTAAATGTCTCCTACTCCCAGTGGCTCCGTCTGTCTGTTATTACTGGATAGTAAAAGAAAGGTATTTTATATAAACTACAGTAAGAAGCACTCTGTTCTTTATTAGTACTTCACATTTCCAAAGGCTAAGCCCTGACATTTACTTTGAACTAATCTTACTGAATTTCACAGGAGTAATATTGATCAGTTTATTGAAGGGTTTAGGGCATGAACCACAAACCATGGTTCACAAGAGGCATGATATACTGTAGTTTTTACAGTAAGGGCACCTATCCCTTGCTTATGCCCTATCAAACATGTATTTGCCTGTATTTCTCTCTACACACTACAAAATCTTTCCTTTACTCAGTGGCTTTGTCATATAAATATATGCTAACCTTTGTCTTTAACGAAGGAAGCAGGACAAGGAAGGGTAACTTATGACCAGACTCTGCATTTTCATTGTTAATTTTTTTTTTAGCCTCCAAGAGTCACAGAAAAGATACCCAGGGACCTGATGACATCAGCAAAATATTTCAGCCTATTTTTTGCGGGGGCAGGGGACATGGGAAACATTGAGTGACTGATGGCCAGATTAAGCCTGGCACACTGTTCGTGGTTCTATTTTGTCCCTTTTTAAAAGCAAAACAAAGGACAATGGTCAAAAATCTGTGGTTTTTCTGCCAAGTATCAGTTTTATGATCTAGGTATGCTTTGGAAGCTGCAGAACAGATGTTGGGAGACCATGTGTCGCCTCCGGGCTGTATATTGCTCGTGTCTAGGTTTGATAAATACATTCCATGTATTTTAGCTGGCCTCACTTAAACAAAATCATTACCAATAAGAAAGGCAGGACTGTAGCAGCTCTGAGGTTTGTCTGAATCAGAGTAGAATTCTGTACGTTTCACGCAGCCAAGCTGTTCATTCCCACATCTTTTGCTCAAACCAGTGAGGCAATAGAAAATGGATATGTGGGAGGGTGCAAAATATTAATCCCTAAATCTGAAAAAAAAAAAAATCCCTTACAGGGGTAAATCGATAAAAAAGAAAATCCAAAAAATGTTAACAGTGCTAAAGTTGTCCTATCTAATTCACATGGCAAAGCACAGTTCTGAATTCCAGTGACAAGCCAAGCTGCCATATTCACCAGTGACATGGATTCACATGGTCCCACTTTTCTGACTTAGAAAGGAAAAGAGAGAAAGAGACTTAAATTTAGAGATACAGTGAATGTCTTCATTTTGTTGAAAATCTATATTCAGATACGAATGCTGAGCAAGCAACACTGGTTTAATCCTAGTTAGTGGGATTCAGGCAACAGTATGTTGGGTAGCAAGGCAGTGAGTAAATTAAAGGACGTGGCTTGCCTGGGATAGAGTGAGTATGCTTGGAATTAAAGTGGGCTTTGGTTACCAGCTGGTCAGAATGTTTCTAACTGGTTGGAACTATCTTTATCATTATCAGGTAATATCGCACATGGCATGGTGTTTTCCCCCAACACTTTGCCTCTGGGTAAAGCAAATATCCCATATCCATTAGTGATTCCCAAGAGGAGGAGCTGAAAGCTAGTGTGATCAGCACAAGTTTTATTAAAGGTAAATACTTAGTGGAGTAAACACACAAAGCTCTCTGTGATGGACAATAGGTGTGCATGCTATGTTCTGCCACGGCACATCCATGCCAAGGGGCTGGTTTGTAAAGTTTTATAACCCTCATGCTGAGCATGTGCAAAACAAGTTGTGTGAGAAACCAGCTTATCAGCCTGTGAAATGCCTTTCTTGTGAACTCCTCAGCATCTCTGCACCTGGCATTATCCCCACATGCATTCCCAGATACAGCCTGTGCTGTGCTGTGTATCTTACTATTTTTTATACAGAGGTTCATGCAGTGGTTAAACATGAGATTAGCTTGGTTCAGGGCATACACATGGGCATGACTAAGGCTGGTAGCCTAACATATGCTTGATCTTATTAACAGGCATGATGAGAAAGCTTTGGTTGACCAAACAATGATGGACAGCAAAGGTCATCAGCCCCCTGGTGATGATCAAGACATACGGAATATAGTGACTTGGAATGTAGGAGGAGTGCATAGTCAAAAGCATAAATCAACAATTAAAAGGAAAGGAAGAAAACCAGATATTCATGAAATCAAGAGAAAAAGAATATTGTAATCGAATGGAAGTGGTCTGATTTGATGGGAGTAAGAATATTTCCTAAAGAAAATGAATGGAGAAATGTTCAGATGTGCAAATGCTGGAAGAAAAGCAGTGGGAAATATGTGGTCTGTTGCCAAGAATGAGTATTTGTTGAGAGGAACAAACTTGGTATGTATAAGAGCATACTGCTTCTTTTTTTACTGGTGGAGGTTGAGGAATGTACGTGTGAGTATTCCTGAGAGCAGAACATGACTGGAGGAATGATTACTGAAGCAGTTTTTATAACTATAGCAGAAATGAGATTTATTTACAGGAAATACATTATGGGGATAGGCAAAGCCTAGTGCATAAAGACTGTCCCTATTCAGCACCTTCAGAATAGCCTATGTAAATGAATCTCTGATCAGTACTAGTAAGGGCCTTGACACAGGCACATTGTCTCATACTAACATTATATCCTTCGTATTTAGACCATGGCAACCAGATGATCCTTGGATCCACACAGACTCTCAAAGCTTCCCTGATATAGCACTTAGCAAGTGTTGCAATGCCATCTACCACCTTTAGAATCCAGCAGTCCACAAGGTCCCTGGTCCTTCATCTATCAGATACATGATCAAAGTGGTGCTTTCCAGCGGTAGCCCAGCTCAGCTGGATATTGGCTGACAGTAGAGATGACTAATCTTCAAAGCTTACTCAGATAGAAATCCCTTAAAAAAAAAAAAAAAAAAGGCAAGGTCTTTGCCAGTGGAGTTCTTTGAAGTTTAGCAATTGGGAGGGTATTGAATCAGGGACAAATTAAGCCCAGTAGCTTTTTCTTGTAGTTCCATTTTGCACGGAATACGATTTCTTTACTGTTCTTTCCCCACAGCAAAAAACTGTAAGTAATTTCAAATGCTGGGAGTGAGAAATCTACTAAATAGATGAATAGCTTTCACCCAGCAATTGCGTTTAGTTATTGTTTGTACAGCAAAAACAGATCTATAGTGCCATTTTCCTCTCTCTGTAAAGCTTTCCTGCCTTTCAGCACAGTCATTTACTGTAGTTTCTTTTAGCCAGGCTCAAATCACCTTGCTTCATTGACTTTATCAGATGGCACGAAGTTTAAAATCTGCTAACGGAGCCTCATTGTTATTGGGTTACATTTGACTCCATGATATCCAAGAACTCTGTTAAAATACATTTTCCTTTGGAGCATTAACATTGTCTCATAACGAAGAACATGCTGCTTGTCTCTGACTATACCAGGCAAGCACTAAGAGATTTTTTTTCCCCTCCCTAATGCTGGCGAAGTGATTTTTCAAAAAGGAAATAAACTGCAGATCTGCCACCAATTCCACTGTAAAGCTCTGAAAAATCCTTCCATAGCCCCTATCTAGTTTTCTTATCCAGAAGATGTTATTTGAATGTTTTATTGCTTAAATCTAGGATGATCAGTTTAATTCATCTCAGCAGCCACTTCTTTCTCCAACAGCGCACTGCAGGCTAACAGAACATCTTGGAGCATAACCTTATGAATTAGGTTACAACCCAACCCTGGAGAGGAACTGCAGTTCCCTATGGAGCAATTTGCTGCCTTGAGGTGTTCTGGTCCCTTGAAAGAAGCAACTATGACCCTTTATTTGGTCACCATGCAAGAACAGCCCCAAGGTAGCTCCAATCTGTTAGGCCTTGTCACCTATTATCTGGGAAGGAAATCAGTTAGTGACTCTGAAGAGAAGAAATAGAGGCAGAAGCAGGATCGGCTATGGGGACAGCAAATTCCATGCCAGCATTTTTCTGCTGATTCATGGATTGGTGGAGAGCACTTTAATTCACCAATGGGGAGATGAGGAAGCAGATCCAACAATGCATTTTTACAAACTAAAGGAAAGCAAAAGGCTGTGTTTGCAGGATATATTTAGCTCACTCACTAGGGGTTAGCAATTTATTTATTTAAATTTATTTATTTATATATCAAATTTGACACTGCCCCTCTCATTAAAAAAACTGCTCTGGGTGGTTTACAAAGCAGTTAAAATCAATTAAAAATACAATATATAAATAGAAAAAAATAGAAAAGAAAAAAATAAGAATTTAGTAAAGAAAAAAAAAAGGAATATATAAAGAAATGACTTCCCCCTTCATCACAATAAGTATAAATAATTTTAGTAACTTATCACCTTCTCTTAAAAACACAACAATAAATGATCTCTTCTTTCCATATCTCATCTCTTATTTATATATAAAAAAAATCCTTAAAAGCTCATCATTCAGTCCTGATCAGCAAAAGTCCATTAAGGGTTACCAGAGATAATAACATATCTATTTTAACCTTGATCAAATAAACTAACTTTATATTCCTTCTTTTTACTTTTAACAATCTTGATCTTTAGTCCTTTCAAATAACTTCCGGGGAAGAAATGCCAAACTGAAGCCAGGTCTGCTAAAAGCAGAGCCAATGACCACAGTGGAATGAAGAGCTGGTGGGTAGAGCAGCTCTTCATAATTCCTCTCCAGACAAGGAGAGAACTTGAGATTGCCCACAAGTGCTCCAGACAGTTGCTCCTTGTGAGGAGACCACGAGACAGCAGTTTACAGCAGGTTTAAAGCTCTGGGAGACAAGGGAATAGCCGTCTTGCTCAAATCACAGTCAGCACCTTCAAAAGGACACCAGGTTTGCATACTTCCTTTTCTAATCACTTTTGGAAATTGCTTGTTAACTGCTTTTCATCTATTAGGAGCCTTCAGAGTGACAAGTCTAAAAATACCGGGTGAGTTTCCTTCAATCCTTAGTGAAATAAATTTTAAATACAAGTTTAAGGATTAAAAAAAAAAATTTTTTTTTTTGAATAAACAGCAAAAGGGTAATTAAAACTTTGATTCTGGAAAAAGTCACAAATGGAATAAGGGTTCAGATGGATTTGAAATAAGATTCTGGAATTAATTATAAGAATCCTTCCTGTGATGGACTGGAATGGTGGGAGGGGAGTAAAGAATGTGCTCTCATCTCCAGAGGAGCGAGGAAGAGATAAGTGGAGGAGATTGGCACCTCCCTGAGAAATACCATCGGTATGAACTGGCTGAGCCTGGGAACTGGGCTCCAGTCTGGGAAGATTCCTGTAAATGGGTTGTAGCTAATAAACCTTGCTGGATAATTTCTGTATGGTCTCCTGGATTTCCTTGGGCTAGGCCTGACACTTCCCATGGGAAAATGCTTTTGTTTTGAATTCTTAAAAAAAAAAAATGACAGGATGGGACTTTGAAGGTTGGACACTAGAGGGAACTAGAAGGAACTAAAGATTTCAATTAAAGGAGAAGAACACTTAAATTTGATTTACTGATACAGTATGGAGCAAAATATTTTAACATTGGACATATTGAAGAATATTTTTGAACAATGATCTAGAAATTAATTTTAGGAGTGTCTGCCTCTATAGATAGCCTGTGGTTAAAAGATGCTATGGAAGAGGGACACGTTTTACCAGACAAGACTGAGACTGATTTGAAAGTGGATTTAAAAATCACAGGCTACAAGAATGATATGGAAAAAGATGCTACACTGGATGCACAAATGAAACCGGCTGATGTCTTAATAATTAAAAGGGAAATACAAATAACAAACCAAGAGAGTGACCTGGATAATTTTCCTATATTGGATTTATAAAAGAGGCTTGTTAAAGCTTTGAAGAATTTTGTGAGAAGGGACAAAGAAAAAAAAGAAAAGAAAACAAGTTCCAGGACATTATTTAACTTTGATCTTCTTGTGAGATTTTTTTTTGGGGGGGGGTGGTCTGGATCCCCCTACGTGTTATGAGAACTGAGATAACTGCAGTTTATTCAGCAAGCCATGGTCAAACAAATGATGGCTTAGTACTACATATGAAATCAAGACTGGCAAGTGATAATAAGGTGACCAATAAATGAGGATCTTTCATTGTGTCTTATGTACAAGGTTGGATTCAATTTCTTTGTATTGATATAATGCCCTTTGATTCAGATTAAGAACAGCGTCTTTCTCTAGCTCTCTAAGATGAAGGAAAGTCTTTTCATAGATTTTTCTGTGTCAGAAAATCCCAAAGGTAAGTTAATTGAATATCTGCCTGAAGGAACTAGATATTAGTGTTAATAATTAAGATAATACGTTTTTAGTGGAAACCTCCATCTTCTCTGTAGCACCAGCTGTAGAATTCTAGGCACAATGTTCAGCATTTTATAATTTTTCAGGAAGTATAATCACAACTAAGCATTTTTCTTCTTTTGTTCTAGCTTTAACTACCAGTTATTCCTTGACTCTTTCTGAACACTGTTGTGTTCCACTTATTCAATGCCTGCTAAGTAGCTTAAGGTGAATTAATTAAATTACCCACACTTAGAATTACCTGGTAATAAAATATGTGGACTTTGGGAATCTATATTAAGGCTGTGCAGTACTTAAGATTCAAAAGTTAAAAGTGCTTTGAAGGGGTAGGGATGGAACATAACACTTGCTGGCAACTCCAAAAAGCAGCTGCATCTTTTGGGGGATCACCCCCATATGCTCCTAAACACCTTTGTGCTTTAAAATCCAAAGCATTGTGCAGCATTTAAATATAATGGCACTAATGCAAAGAACAATCAATTTCCCAAAAATGTGAACTGTAAATTATATTAGTTAAAAATGTAATATATATTATGCACCCCCATAATTATCCTTCAGAAGGAATTCAATCCAGTTGACTGAGGAGAGGGACAAAAAATCTTGACAACACATCTTTTCATGACAAACCTGGAGCCCAAGCAAGCAGGTACTGTACTCTTGATATATTTACTACTCATCTCCATGCTCGTGGAACATTTATTTTAATTAGGAATGTATGCCTGTGATATGACAGAAACAAAGAAAAACAATGCCACAAAGCAGGCTAGGGGATGGTTTCATAGCATTATTTAGAACCGGGAAATGTAAACAAATCATAGGAAATAATGAAAGGGAAGAATAGCTCCATCAACAAGCCTTCAGACCAGAGCAGTAATATGGGATCCCATCTGGACTTAGGAAAATCCACCTTTCCAGCCACATAAACCATTTTGTTCCAGATCAGTGAGTCCTGGCCCAATTGCACATTAAAAAGTCTTCACTGGCTTTGATTTGCCCCCAACAAGTAGAAATTCATGCATCTGTTCAGGCAATGAAATGCATGACAAGAGATTATTGTCAGCAGTTAGCCTGTTCAGGTATCTTCCAAGGTTGGATTTATCAATGATCAGGGCTGACAAAAAATATATTGACTGACTGTGACTACCCAGGCAAGCCCTGAGTAGGAATGGATGATACCATTCAAAATAATGCTTAAGTAGCAAGTCATATATAAGAGTACGCGACTGTCTGGACTCAGTCTTGACCTGGACCTTCATTTTTTTTCTTACGATTCTACTGGCTTGATTCCCTATTTCAGCTCAGATTCAGAGCTTCAGTTTGGCTTATCTTCTTCTTGATTACTTGACATTTGCATCCTACAGATTCAAACCAGAACTCAAATCTAGGATTATGGACTTTTAGCATGGGAAGAATAAGGTATACTTGGGGTCTCAGACCCAAATTGTACCCTGTAAAATGTCTTATTCTGCATGCTTGCAGACTCTGATCACTCTTCTGCCATGAGCATCAGACAAACAGCCTGGGCATCTGATATCCAGTGAATGGTAAACATTTGTTCTTGTCTCTCTTAGACCTACATTCTGATATTTTTTACTGCAATTCTAAAAGTTTCATCAGTCCTAAAGGAAAACTGTACTGCCACCTTGTGCCTCAATCTGGAGATATTTTTAAAAAATGTTCCTGTGTTTTTTTTTCCAGAGAATGATTGGAATAATAGCAATTTGTTTTGGGACTAATATCAATCCTACATCTTCGTCTTCTGGCTCATAGATTGCATCCAAATGGAATAACAGACTTGATGCAAATGCTCATCTACCCAGACATTGTAGCAATATATTCCAGCAAAACTTTGCCTCTTTCACGTGCATTATTTTTCCCAAAGCTTTCAGGTTGCCATCTATTCAAGAGAGTCTTCATCAACACAGTATCTTCCAGAGGTGTTGAACTTCAACTCCTATCATTCCTAGCCAGGATCCTGGCTGGAATTATGGAAACTGAAATCTAACCAATCTAGCAAGGCCACCCTAGATATTTCCCCAACTCCTCTTGCTGGTTAATAAAAGCATCAGTTTGTTTCAGATCACCCAGATGAATTATTGGTTAAGGACAATTCATATTTAATTTACATCTGGTCAGAAACCTTCCTAGGCTCCTTGCTGTGGAGACATCTCCCAAACTTATATATACATATTCCCCCCCCCCACACACACACACACAGAAGTCTCCTATGCAAAAAAAAAAAGAACTCAAAGATGATTTGTGAGGCAAATTATTATGACAGCATCTCTCCTGGGAATTGATACACAAGCCACTAGAATGCCAAGGAGATTTAATGTAATTAATGTGCACAATAAAATAGTGGCACCATGTATAGCAAAACATTCAGATATGCTGGGAATGGGCATTAATCTATGACTGCCACCAATGCACCTGTCCAGGAAATACCTCACTTGGCAATAATAGCTTGTATAGGATAGGTTCCAGTAGTAATGTATGGCTGTGAGAGCTGGACCATAAAGAAGGCTGAGTGCCGAAGAATTGATGTCTTTGAACTGTGGTGCTGGAGAAGACTCTTAAGAGTCCCCTGGACTGCTAGGAGGTCAAACCAGTCAATCTTAAAGGAAATCAACCCTGATTGCTCACTGGAAGGATTGATAATGAAGCTCAAGCTCAGATACTTTGGTCATCTAATGCGAAGAGAGGACTCTTTGGAAAAGACCCTGATGCTGGGAAAGATTGAAGGCAAAAGGAGAAGAGGACGGCAGAGGATGAGATGGTTAGATAGCATCACTGAAGCAATGAGCATGAAACTGAGCAAACTCAGGGAGGCAGTGAAGGACAGGAAGGCCTGGCGCAATATGGTTCATGGGGTCACGAAGAGTCGGACACGACTTAACGACTAAACAACAACAACAACAACAAATAGGATAGGTAAAAAGATGAAAGCCAGAAGACTGAAAAGTACTTTAGCAAGCTGACTGCCAAAGAATAAAATAATAAGCATGATTCGACCTGATACATGAAAGAAAGAAATCAAATCTTCTACTTTCCAAATAAAAGAAATAATTTTGAGTTTTCCCCAAGATTATACTCCCAATGAAGCAAGCAAATCTACTTGTACCCCAGGCCTGATCTGGCAGCCACTTAGATACTGAAATGTTTTTACTTAGGCTTTCCCAACCTGTTAAGGACAAAATGTACAGTATTATTTACAAGCTCATTTTTTGCTCCTTTTGAGAGTCACTTTGCTGTCATGAAGGTATCATTCGGAGGGAATTATGTATATATCCTCAATAACATACAAGCAAATACAGTGAAGACTAATTTTTTAGATATTGCATCAGGATTTTAATGTCAGGACAAAAGTAATGAACAGATTTGTCTAAAATTTAAATCAGTGGAGATTAACATATTTTTCCTTCAAACTTCTTAACCCAAACCCTAAAAATATTTCTGTGTAACAGAAAATCTGGAATTCAAATGGCAAAAGGTGTGCCCTACAGATGGTAGCACTCAGTGTTTGTATGGGAAACCAGCAGGAAATCCAATACCAGAGACTAGGTTGTGATGAAGAAAAAATCCACAAAGAAGACAGTGACAAACCACTTCTGTTTTCCCCTTTAAAACAATATGGACATGACTGTTCTGTTATTGGCAGTTGAGGATGACTTAAGAGAAACATTACCTTTATAATAGGACAGAATGACTGTGTTGAATGACTGAGTTTAGCCTCTGTCCCCCATTCCCCATCCCAACTCACAGCCACATAATTCTCTAAATGAATGTATTATATAATCAAAAAACACTACTGTTGGAAGGCACCACTTAGACCATCAAGTGCACCCCCCTGCTCAGTGCAGGAATCCAGATTAAACCATCCCAAACCTATTGATTATCTAGCCTCCCACTTGTGCACATCCACATACTGTATACTCTCTAGGTAACTGGTTCCAGTGTCACACAGCTCCTCCTGTTAGAGATTTTTCCTAATGTTCCATTAGAATCTGCCTTCTTGTAACTTAAATCAATATTCCATGTTCTGCACTCTGAACAAGAAAGGACAGGATTTTATCTTCTTCTATGTGACATCTTTTCAGCTTTCACATCCCCCCTCAGTCATCTTGTCAAACATACTGTGCTCTTTTAATCTCCTTTCACAGTGTATAGCCTGTTGATCAACTTCATTACCCTTCTCTGAATCAGATCCAGTTTTTCTGAATTCTTCTTAAAGTGTTGTGCACAGTATTGGAGGTCAGGTCTGACAGCAGAGTATAGAGTGGAATTATTACTTTCTGTAGTTTGGAAATTATACGTCTGTTGATGCAGCCTAAAATTGCATTTGTCTTTTTCTGCAGCAATATGACATTGCTGGCTCCACGTTTAGGTTGCCATCAAACTATTATTTCAAGACATTTTCTGGGAGTACTGTTACCAAGCCCATTATTTTCCATCTATAGCTGTATGCATGCTTTTTTTTTTCCTGAGTGGAGAACATTGCACTTATCTTTGTTAAATTTCTTTCTGCTACTTTCAGCCCATTTCTTCAACCTATCAAGATCATTTTGAGTTTTATTTCTAACTCCTGAGAATAGGGCAGCCAAGAAAACAAACCGATGGATCATTGAACAAATCAACCCAGAGTTCTCACTCGAGACACAAATGACCAGGCTCAAATTATCCTACTTCAGACACATTATGAGAAGACCCAGCTCTCTGGAAAAGGCTCTAATGCTGGGAAAGGTGGAAGGAAAGAGAAAAAGAGGATGACCAGCAGCAAAGAGGATGGACTCAGTTATAGCGGCAAAGAGTGCAGTATTGGAAGACCTGAAGGAGCAGGCTAGGGACAAATCATCATGGAGAAAGTCTACCTGTGTGGTCTCTAAGAGTTGATGCTGAATTGATGCACATGATCAATCTGCTTCAAAGGAATGAGATATCTCATTGCATTTTGTACAATCTGCAAATTTGATAAGCATTTCCCCACTTCTTTATCAAAATAATTAATGGAAATATTGAATAGTAGGAGATCCAGGACTGATCTTTGTGGCTAACCCACTGATGCCTCTTTCCAATCTGATGAGCGTTCTCAGAATATGATATCCACTTAATTGTCATGTCATCCAGCCTATACTTAACTAGCTTATTGATCAGCATGTCATGGATTATTTTGTCAAATGTTTTGTTGAAGTCAAACTATTTTATATCTACAGCTTTCCCACAATCTATAAAGACAGTTACCCAATCAAAAAATAAGACTATATTAGTTTGGCAAGATTTGTTCTTGACAAATCCATCCTGACTTCTGCTAACTACCACATTATTTACAAGGTGTTTACAGCTCAGTCTTTATATCTGCTCCAGCATTTCCCCAGGCACCAGTGTCAGATTGATGTTCTTTAGTTACTAGATCTTCTTTTCTCCACTTTTTGAGGATAAGAATTATGCTGGCTATCTGACACTTCACTGGTTCTCAGGATATTTTAGAGATAATACATAAGTCATTTGTAGAGAGTCAGAGAGATGACCTTGCGGAAACAGGCAAAAACTGTTACATAAGCTAAGAGGGGTGACACAAGACCCCTTAAGTCCTGGGAAACAAGATGGTATTTGGAAGAGACTCAGACATGCACCTCCCTGATTCACTGGGGTATAAGAGGGAGGGGACATAAAGCACAATCAGGCTTGCAAGATTCTATTACTGTAGAATGCCTAGCTCCAATCTTCCTGTGGAGTTGGTTTCCCAATGTGGTCTACCTCATAGGGCTGACAGGTTTAGTCTGATCATCAGCTAGTTCCTTCAGGATCCTAAGATGGAATTCGTCTGATCTTGGCAATTTTAACTCAAAGAGGATTTCTGTTTGTCAGAAAGAGGAACTGGCAGAAAATCACCTTCAGAAAAGGTGTCAGAAAGAATTTCTCATGAATGGAATTCCACTCTTGGTAAATTTTTATCACCTTTATGTCGTATGATTGTACTGCCAAGAGATACAGGCAACTTTTGTGATACTCAGACACAAAAATCACTCCCTGAAAGTTGAATTCATGCTTGATTAATTTTTTTCCCATGAAAGCTCAGACCAGCATTTTTTTGCCCTGCATGGGTGAAATGCGTGCTGTACCTTTGATGGACATTTAGTTTAAGCGAGGAACAAAGATTCTGCCAAGAGTATGGGCAATCCCACTTCATTAAATGTTGTGGTATGTATACACTTGGAATTATACACTTGAAAAAAAGGCTATCTTAATAGAAAAGCTTGACCAAATACAGCTGTTGAATCAAAATGCACATTTTTAATTATTGGTACTTGACCATAAAATGCCAGGTCTTTTAAACTTCAAAGGACCCTTGACTCATTCTTTAACAGTGTAATTAACTGTTCTCCCTTCCCATCAAGGAATTCAATTCATGTGAAGGACATCAACGTTTTGTCAGCCTTTGTCTTGTTTCCAATTAATTTAAGTCATATTCCACTACAATTTACAACAAGTTGGCATTGTGTTCCTGCTTTTCCCTTGTCACATGTAAAAACTGTAATCTTTTTTCAGGAATGAGTAATAGCATGTCAAAATGCACTTTCTCCCTCTGCTTTCTTATCTCTGCAACTAACACTGTACTAGCCACATAATCAGTTGACCTTTGACTTCTGGGTTCAAGTACCATACAGAGGATGATAACTAACTGCTTTATTTAAGACAGGTAGATATCACCCTCTCACTTGGTTATAAAAGCCAGAGATTTTCAGTGCAGCAGGACTTCCAACAGACCAAAAGAAAATGAGAAGCTGGAGGCTGGGCAATACCCATGTGTCACAAAGTAGGTCTATTTAGCCTATCTTGTTGCTTATTTAGTCAAACAAAACAAAATAATACATGACCAATTTGCTGTCTTATTTCCATGGTGTGATCTTGGGGTGGGGGTAGGGACTGTGGGAATTACAAAAATGGGGCCTCGTGCAACTTATTACTGATGTGGTGCTTGCTCCTGACTTAAGAAAGCAGCACTCATTTACTGTGCTGAAACTCAGTACAGTGGGGATAATATTTCTAGATTGCTACATGTAAGCCATCATGCCTTTAGAACTCTACAACACCTAATGAGAAGCATTAGGGAGAAGAAAAACACAGGCAATTTAGAACATTATAAGATTAAAACACCCTGGAATTCTCTTTTAATGCTACTTTGGAAATACAACTTAAAAGTCTATTTTCAAACAAACATGCAAATAACAGTCAGCACGATTACCGTTGTTATCACTGAAATCAAAACAGTGGAGAATTGAATAGTCAGGCATATTCACGTTTATGCATCTAGGGCAGTGTTTCTCAACCTTAGCAGTGGTAAGCTGTGTGGGCTTCAACCCCCCAGAATCCCCCCCCCCCCCATGCTGGCTGGGAAATTCTGGGCGTTGAAGTTCACACAGCTTAAAGTTGCCCAGGTTGAGAAACACTGATCTAGGCTACCATATGTGAACTGCAAAAATCTGGATAAGCCCTAGGTGGTAGCAAAGGTATATAGAACACTCTAATCAATCTATGTGGTGGAAATCAGGGATCTTTGCACAATATTTAACTGCCAATTTCAGAGTACAAATTTAATTTTCTCTTTTCCTCCCTTTTTAAATTTTTCTTTATTTTTCTCACTTTGGGGGACAGGACTATATTTTAAATGTTGCCACTTGAATATAGTTGGATACAGCATGCACATTTTTCTCTTGCTCACTCTGTCTAATAAATATTGCAGTCAATGGCACTTTACTCTGTAATGTGGAACGTTAGAGGGGTTTTTTAAAGTGCTTTTTTTCATTTCATATTCCAAAAGATAAATATATTTTGGTGGGAGGCGTCTATTTAAATGGCAATTCTAAACATGTAAGAGATGTTGTAATTTTGATTATTAGATTTTCTAAGCTGACTACTGCAGAAATATTAAAAGACTACTTTTTAATACTTAATATTAAATTGGTTGAATATCAACGAGTCCCAAATCCATATAGCCTGGCTATAGATTGTCCAGAACAAATGAATAGTTATTTTAAATATAAATCATATAATAGTTGGAGGCATTCTGAATCAACTTTGGCTTCCTTTTTAGACCCCATCACCCAAATTAGATTCTTGGATATGTATTTTCAAAATTGCATTTCTGAATTTAGTAGATATATGGCATTTCATTACTCCCTTCCAACATTAATATACTTTCTTTTTTCTGTACACAGAAATTGTTTTCATCTAGATTATTTCTTGATATCTCATTTCTTGGTCCTAAGTTAACAGAAGCTATTACAATTTCACATCATGCTTCAGTGAAGTTTATAGTTTTATTTCACAAAAATTTAAATACCTTTTAAGTGGACCTTGAACGTACCTTTCCTGAAAAATAAAGATTTTATTAACCAGATGGTTAATAGAGGAGAGGGAAGAGTTTTTTCATGCTAAGAGGAACTTGGTGGCAACACTCTCTTTAGTATGAGACACAGCCAAAGCATTTATTCAAGGTCAATTTATAGCACATGCATCTGACGCAAAGAAAAAGCAATTAGTTACTGTAAATCTCTAAAGGAGACATTTAATTTTGTAAACTCTTTATGCATTCTAACCATATCCTAATCAATAGAGATCCTGTTTCTGTTAATTATGAACTAAACAAGCTTCATGTTTCCAAAATCTTTTTTTTTTTTATTTCAACCTACAAGACAACAATACTGGAAATGGAGAGAAGTATCTATTGTATTAAGCTACTGCTGTCACACTTAACAAACTACGCAGTATAATACTGTACTATCAATTTTGATGGATACATCATCCCCATCCACAAAATTGTTTCTTTTATGGTGCAGAATAGAGGAGGGATCACCTGGTGTTCTACTTTCCATCACTATTCTGCTACCGTTATGTACACAAAAGGGTTAAAACTAGGATAACCAAAGTCTACTTCCTATGGGAATCAATTAGCCTTCATGGCAGTGTGATTGCCTCCAAAGGCCATCTACTGGATGACGAGTGGGCTGCCTTGTGCAGTTGGTTGGCCACTGTGAGAACAGCCTGTTGGATTAGATGGGTCAAGGCTCTGCTTATGTTATGTTTTTATGATAGACAATCCAGCAGCTATTATGTCTTTAGACTATAAGAAAACTTTTGATATAGTTTCTTGGAAGCTTTCAAGGTAGGTTTTGACTTATTTCAGGTTTCTTGAAGTTTTATATTCTTTGGATTGATATGAGCTAGCTAAATCACAAGTGATTAATCAAGTTGAGTTCTCTCCTTGGTTAACAATATCAGTGCACACTTAAAAAATGCCCTTTTCCCCTTTGTTTTCAGCTAATAGTGCCTTTATAAAAATGTTTCTTGCCTGCCTTATTCTGCTGAAAATATTAGATTATAAGATGGACAGCATTAAATCTACTATCTGCATTTTCTGTGTTTTATAGATAAACTAGACTTTTCCATTCCTAATCATTTTGTTAATATATAAATCTGGCATCCTGCCTGGTTGACCTATAAATTAGAGTAATCAAACCTGATGATACATGCTCATAGCAATAATGCTGACAAACATAAGGGTTAGGATATAGGGCTGCCTGACTGGAATCACTTATGGCCTGCCTCTCACACAGCTGGCACGACTGGCTTGTCCTGCATGTATACCAAGCCTGGTGCAAGGCAGAACTTGCCAGCTTTAAAAGAAGCTGGTTGGCTGGACATAGTTGCTGGTTAGCAAGAGAATGTTGCAGAAAATAGATCCAGCTATAGTGCCAATGTGTTGCATGGTCTCAGGAGAAAAGACAGCTGGCAGAACAAGTTCATGGAGAGCAGCTGCAGGATGAATCTCATCTGGCAGGTCAGCTAGTAGAAGGGAGTCTAGGAAAGACTTCAAAAGTGATCTTTAGGCCAGAAGAGTCAACTGTGAGGAACAGTCTGGAAAAAGTAGTGAGAAACTGGTTTAGCAAGTTGGCTAGTGGAGTTGAAGGGGCAGTGGTAATGAAACATGCAGGGAAAGCAAGCAACTTCTGGAGGCAGTGCAAGCACCCCTAAATTCCAAGTCAGGGATGAAGAAAACACCCCAAGTGGAACACCCAAAACCTCCCAGCTGGAGCAGCCAAACCACCCCAGTCATGGAGATCCAGGCAGCAAAAGTCCCAGTGAGGAGCTAGCTGGGAGTCCAGACTCAATCCAGCCAGCCAGCAGCAGAGCTAGCCTAATCCCAGCTCCAGCTAACAGGGGAGTGTCTGTGACTGCAGGTGTGGGCTTGGAGGGAGGTGGGGGAAGCAATCCAGTGCCAGCTGCCCAGTGGCAAGAAAGGCCACCAGCAAGGAAAAGTGTTTGGGAGAGAGAAGAGAGTGAGGGGAGACAAAAGGCTTCCTTTCCTATACTCAGTCATCTTGAAAGACAGCCAAAGAAAACCAACTCTGTGGCAGATTAGCAGGGGTGGGTCTGAGAGTTCATTAGGAATTAGATTTACAGTAGCTATAGGAAGAGTGAAACAGTAGGCAGTTGACAAACAGAAGGGTGAAAGGGGAAACTCCAATTTCAATTCATTCCTGTTATAAATAATGGTTCATGATTAAATATCCAGAAACAGAATTTTACTTTTTGTAATAATGGGGGGAGGGGGAGAGAAATCCCAGAAGAAGTCCATGTGTTGCCTAAGTTTGTGCCATCCCCCAAAAGTTCCTCACAGATCCTTGAGCTAGGAGTTAAGCAGAGTGATAGCTCTGCTTAACGAAGGCCACTTGCAAATAGTCCCCACTTAAATGGGAGTAGAAAGACTTTCTCTAGAATATGGCATGAGCAGGCAGAAGTGGTGTCCATGAAATTAGCTGAAGCCCCAGAATCCAAGAACGCTAAGACAAAGATCTAAGGCAAAGATCGAAGATACAGATCGAAGATCTGCATCATGCAATCAATGCATACTGGAACAATAAAAAGCTGTGAAGACACTTGGGGACTTTTCCCTCAGACTAACAACCCCTAATGAGCTGGGCAGGTCTAAACATCTTGGGCATTTGCTGGGCATTTGTTTGCAAAATGTCCCACATGCCCACAGTATAAGTATAGCCCTTCCTTGCATCTAGGGGATGTTTCCTCCTGAGAGAGATGGCCCGGGCCCTCCCTATTGCATGGTATTCAAGGATTGTTTTAATGGCTTGGTAAATATAGGGGCAAATTTCATTCCACCCTTTATTGCCAGAGCTTCAAGGTGCTCTCAGTGATATTGAGCACATCTGGATTCAAGTAAGCCTATTCTAAGGCTCAGCTGAAGCAACCCTTGTAAGATAAGGTCTCTCCACTCTTTCATGCTTGTCCAAATTCTCCTCCCTTGATGCATTATGCAAACACTCAGGGTCTTTTCTTTAGAAAATACTAAATTGTCTTCCAAAGTCATCAGCCAGAGATGCTCTGCACCAGGGATTAATATGATTTTTTGTTGTTCAGATTCTCTTTTATGACCTTTGTGGTAAAAGGCTATGCTTCATTGCAAAGGTTTCGGTTCCAGCACACTTAATAAGGAAATTTTAAAAAAAAAGTAATAGTAACAGAACTTTCCTCTTAAAAGCAGCAAGTGGTAGCAATGCCATTCTTCTCCAGCCATGATTCATAATCACCCCAAAAAGAAGAAATGATTAAATCCACACATTATAATTTGAACACTCCATGACTATCTGGGCAGTGAACTGTTTCATTCCGGGCAGGCTGATGATAAAGTTGTTGCCTCTGGCAATTGTTTTCTAATGGATGCTATTTCTCAATATCCCTTCCCCTTCTTTTTAGTATATATTCTGGAGTCACTTTGCATACTAGATCTCAAGCACCATGTTGAGAAACAAATTTCCTTCTAAGTCTCTGATTCAAAACATCTAGATAAATGTGAAATGACTAGAGACCATAGTATTAAATATTATTAAATATTTTAAATAGTATTCCTATTAACTCTCTATCAGATGTGGTCTTGGCCCAAACCCTAGCTTATGAAATAGGTGCAATGCTGATATTCTTAACAAGATACATACACAAGCATAAATGAAGAATGCATCTTTCTTTCTTTCTTTCTTTCTTTCTTTCTTTCTTTCTTTCTTTCTTTCTTTCTTCCTTCCTTCCTTCCTTCCTTCCTTCCTTCCTTCCTTCCTCCCTCCCTCCCTCCCTCCCTCCCTCCCTCCCTCCCTCCCTCTTTCTTTCTTTCTTTCTTTCTTTCTTTCTTTCTTTCTTTCTTTCTTTCTTTCTTTCTTTCTTTCTTTCTTTCTTTCTTTCTTGATTTTTAGCCCATCTTTATTTTTGGTCGACTCAAAGTGACATACATCCCTAATACTGCCATCTCCTATATTTCCCACAAGAACAACCCTGTGATGTAGGTTGGGCAGAAAGTGACTGACCCAAAGTTACCCAGCCAGCTTTCTAAGGGAGGGCAGTAACTTATGGTCTTCTGGTTTCTAGCCCATCACCTTAGTCATTAGACCTAACTGGCTCTCACTTATTAAACTTATTCTCTCTTATTAAAA
The DNA here is from genome assembly GCF_059951505.1 of Python bivittatus. NCBI lineage: Eukaryota > Metazoa > Chordata > Lepidosauria > Squamata > Pythonidae > Python > Python bivittatus. The sequence continues at coordinate 86,497,509 of NW_028277075.1, read as the reverse complement.
CTATACTGATTAATAATATTGAAAAACTGATTCCAAGATCAATGTCCTTTTTAGGATGATTCTTACCTTCTGTTGTCACAATTACATAGAGAAAACATGTAGACAATATGCATTATGACAATTCCTCAAGCCACAACCAGACAAGTTATTATGATTTGAGCCCCAAAGGGGTGCTTATGTACCTACAATAATCAGCAATCACTTCTCCAAAATATTTCCTTCCAACAGTGTATGTCCATTGAACATGTATTGATAGGGACATATCTGAGTTATAGCTTCCCACTCCTCTGTTATATCTGATTAGGATGTGGTGGTGTTCCCACATTACACACAATTTAAAAGTAATAATGGATATGATTAACCTGGAACAAACACAGGAAAAATTATTTCTCTTCTGGACAAACCAAATGTGTTGACCTTAAGGTCTACCTGGATGAGTGCCAGTATGTTACAGGAAAGAAGAAACACAGAAGCATGGGAATATTCTAAAGGTGAAAGTCAGTAGAATGATTTAGTAAAGAATGAAAAGAGATACAGAATAAAATCCCAACTTTCCCTTTAGCTGGACAGAATGTAGAACAAGCAAACAGAGCTAGAAACCAAAGCTTAACATGCAACTGTAGACAGGAAGGAGCCTGGGAAGAATCGCATGGCTTCCAAGCATAACTGCACCAGGCTCAGCAGAAGAACCTTCAGCACAAGAAATTATGGACAGTGACCACAAAACCTGTGTCCTGTATTTGTTTAGTCAGTGGGCTACCTGCCAGAATCAGTAAAGGGAAACAAAATATGCACAGATTCCTAATTCAAAATCAAAATAGCCCAAAAGGAATCAGAAAGTGGGCAGAAAAAACAAAATCACAAAGACCTAAAGATTGTAACCTTCTACAGGTAGTCCTCGCTTAACAACCATTCATTTAACAATGGTTCAAAGTTACATCAGCCTTGGAAAAAGTGCTTTATGATCTGCACTCGCACTTACAACTGTCATCCCCCTGCAGTCACATGATTGCAATTTGTGACCTTTTTTAGAACAGTCATTAAGCAAATCATGTGGTCATTAAGCAAATCACATGGTCATTAAGTGAATTCCAGCAAAAAAATCCATTAATGACCACATGATTCACTTAACAACCATGTGATTCACTTAATGATATCATGATTCACTTAATGACCATCATGCTTTGCTTAACAACCATTGTAAAAAAGTTGTAAAACCAGATCTGGTCATGTGGTGACTCACTTAACAACCACCCCACTTAACGACCAATTTTCTGGTCTCTATTGTGGTCATTAAGCAAGGACTACCTGTATAGAGGCAAACCAACACCACTGAACAAAAGTGGAACTAAGGCACTTTGTAAAGATGGAAAGCTTTAAGCTAAGCTAAGGAATAAAACAATGCAAGATACCAAGCTGACTAGCAACAGGGTCACTGAGAGATTAAGTATTGTCTTATAAGGCATGCCAACAAAGACCGTTGTATTCATCAAAAAGTGGATGAACCTAAGGCCAGGAGTTTCCAAGAAGAGGATGGCCTGCCCTGTGCTCTAAGTGCCTCTTTTTCTTTCTCTGCCCTCCCCATCTTGCCCCAATCTGAAAGTCTAATAGATGTTCATTCCTGAAATTTCAGGGCAAGGGAAAGCAGGAGGGCCAGAAAAAGATGATCATTTCCCGACAATGTTTTTATCGGCTCCATTGAACATCCCACCAGGTCACTGCCAGGAAAAGGCTTGGTGAGGTTCATCAGGCAATACATCTCCTCCAGTTAATTCAGACCTGACAACGTGGACAAGTTTAGGAGAAAAAGGAGAGGAGGAAAACACCTGTGCATGCACACACAGACGCACCAAGACTCAGACGGATAACAAGGGGATCATGAAAGTGGTTCTGTGTTTTTTATTTGCACTGGATTTCAAGCTGGAGCCCTCATCCACAGAGCCAGAACAGCTAACAAAAGGGGCTTGTAAAACTGACGGAAAGAGGATTTTGTGCCACGGCAGTGACAAGAAGCTGTTTATGAAGAGAATAAAAACATTCCACGGAATCACTTTGGGAATGATCTCATTACTATGTTTGTTTTGTGGAGCTGCATTAATTTATTTCAGGTTTGTGGCTTATTTGAAACCAAGCAAAGCTGTTATGTTCATTTGAACAGCTGTGGCTCTAGAGATCTTGCGTGAATCCATTTTCCTGTTCGTAGGAAGTCTTGCCTTGTTTGGTGTCCTGGAGTTTTGTTCCTGGAGATGGTCTGTTTCTGTATGTACTGGTTGGAACTTATTTTCCGTCCTGCAATCAGCCTGCCACAGCAAAATACCACCATGCTTGCAGTTACTGGAAAAAGTGACTCAACTCAGAATGGTTGCCCTTCTATCATTTCATCATCACGCCTCACAGGGGTTTTTAAAAGCAAGAGAGGAATGATGGCAGAAAAGCTGGGATGCTCTGGAGGCTTTCAAAGATTGTGTGTGTGTGTGTGTGTGTATTACAATCAACCTTCCCTCTCAGAGTTTCTCATCAGAGCAATTTTTTTTCCCATCAGATTTTTTTTTTCAGACCACAAGCCCAAGGCAAATAAAATATCTATAAATTTGGGGTGTAGGGGGAAGGGGACACTGAAGTTTGTTGGATTTCATGTAGGAGTGGGGCTCTATGACTTGTGGTTCATCATGGGATGGTACACTGATTAGATGATGTACGTTGCATTCTCCTATCAGCCAGCTTGAAAGAATGAAGATGAATCCTGATAGGTTCATGGTGTTTTCTGCATTTTGAAGTTGGCCATGGTAAAGACGATTGCTGGAAGCTTTGCTTTGAGGGATTGGGAGAAGGAAATGCTGGTATTGTGGCAATACCTCAAGATGCTCTTTTGTTTTCAGCCTGGATTAGTTGTTTTGGTCCTTGCTTAATGCCCCTGGATCTACCCAGCCTGTTCCATTTCCAGTTAATTCTGCATCAATTACCTAAGTGATGCTCTATGGCTTTCACCCATCACTCACAGCAAGCAATATTGTAGAAAGCTGGATGATACACTTGTATAACCAGACAGAGGTTCCCATTCCAAAGATACGATATTTTTAATTTTTATTTGCACAAATTCCGTTCATGCGGCGGGGGGAGGAAAATAGTGCTGGGCAGACAAATTCCCTGCATGTTTTCCTACCTGTTCTAATCAAGTAGAATGGAAGAAAATGTGCTAACTGGACTTTGGAAGAATCCTGCCCTTGACAAATTGCTGGAGAAATTGTCCATACAATTTTTTCTGCCAAAGATGTGATAGAAATTTTAAAATGTCATTTATGCCCGGGTGTAGAGGAAAAGCCTTTTTCCTTGGATACAAATGGCCTTTCAGTTCTATTCCACCATCCGCTCTCCCAGCATCCATACATTCAGTGCTCAGCAGAAAGAGCCTTATGAGTATACAGCTGTTAAATGTCTTTGGAAATCTGGGTTGTTCTGGTTGGTCCATAGGTAACCATCCACAGGAAGAGTGCTTTATCATTAACTAAAAAGGAAACTTTCCTTCAGGTCAGTCTTTACTTCTGGTGACTTCATGGACACAGCCATGTAGTTTTCTTAGTAGTAATTCGGAAATGATTTCCCATAATATCTAGAAGTATATCACCAGGGGGTTGATTAGTTAGATAAACAATTATTTTAGCATTTAGGGGATTTTAATAGTTTCAGATGTGGTTACGCTCTTCTTTTGGCAGAAAGACACTGAAATAATAACTAAATTATATAAAGTCACAGGTTGTATGCAAGGATATGTGTCTGATTTGAGAATGCTCCCCATTCTTGCTTCCAGTGCATGTATGTAAGGGGTTATAACTTCAACCCCACTGAGAGCTTAAACAGGTTTGTACCTTGGCTTGGAGTCAGCCAAGTTGAATGTAAGAAAAAAAAAAATAGCCTTGAAGTTCAGGATTTCTCATGATGTGAATTAAATAGAAGAAGAGAATGATACAAGAGGTTCAAATGCAAAAAAAATGTAGCTATAGTTAATTCTTTTAGTGTGCAATATCAAAGGAAATAACTTTGCAGAAACGTAACAAGAGCATAGACACAAGAAGATGAAATAGTCAGCCTGTATGTATGCTAGTCACAAAATGAAAAGGAAAAAGGATAAAATGTAAAAGGATATTTTCCCCATTTATTTTAAGGAATGGTATTACATATTTTAATGTCAGGGCGTCCCCTAAGATTTTATATTTTGGTCACATAGTTAGCCAGTTAAAATGAAACTCAGTGTGCTATCCTTAGGCGAGGGGACAGCTGCCAGCTGCAAAGTTTTATAAAGTCTTTAATCTTGTCCATAAATATTTAACAAGAACTGGTTGGTACACAAGCCAACAAGAAGTAAGAAATCAAAACCAGTTGTTCACTGCTAATCTTGTTCCTTTGTTTTGGATAAAATATACATTCCTTGCAATAATATTCTTTCTAAAAAGTAAAATTATTATTTCCCAGACTCTTGCCCTGAGCAATTTTTGAGCAGCACTGATTAGGTGACTTAAAGTAATATCTACTTTCTTAAATCAAAAAGATCACAAAGTTAGGTCTTCACAGTAAGCGCTAAAGTTATCACATCATAGAGTGAATACTATCTCTCTGCCTTTTTCTCTCTGTGCAAGTAATTGTGATTGGGGTGACCAATGGTGGACTGAGCATAAAGCTCATGCTGCTTTGAAGTTATACCTGTCAGTCACTGAATGCAGGATTCTCCCTTCCCAGCATACTATATCATTGTAATTGAGCTCACATGTCGCTATTTGGCAAAAACCTTGCAGGATTTTTTTGTCTTAGGACACAGAGGGAAGAATGTTGAGGCTGTATTACATTTAAGGGGACAGGGTAAAATAAGTAACTGTTTTTAAATATATCAGAAAACAGCCTTAATGTAAATATTTACCTAGATTATATTTTGCTTAAACTCCTTTGAACTATTAATCAATGATTTTTTTTTTATCATAGTGTCCTGCTATATACCTGCCCTTTGCCCAGAATAAAGGTAATGAACTGATTAACATCCATACGTGCAATGAAAAAGAATGTCCTCTGGAAATTTAACTGTATCGAGGATGGAATTCTTAGAAAACTGCAAGAGAGATTGCCCATCATTTTTCAGGACACTGTTCCAATTCCAATAGTCTGAGCCTATCTGTCCAGAAAGTCATTATTATTGTAAAAATAGAAAAGTCATATTGCTGCGCTACAGTGTCCAATCTCACAATACATCAAAAAACATATGTTCCAGTGATGTGTACTTAGAAGGCAAGACATTATGAAATGTAATTTTAGAGTTTAATTTAAAAGCTAACAGACAAGCTTTTATTATAGTGGCCTGCTTCAGACTTATCAGTAGAGATTAAAAGTTCACATTGGTTCATTATGGAAAATAGCAAAGTCGGATTCTATCAAATAAAGCCCAGAAAATGATCAGATTACCGGAGCTGATTTGCTGAACTTTTGCACAAACTTTTATGTCTCACTGAAGGGACTAGCAGGACAGACTTCAGCTTTCCCTCTTTGCGCAATCTTAGGAAAGTCACTGTATTTTTTTGTTTTCATTCTTTTAAACTTTTGCAGAAAAGTTTGGATATTTCCCCAAAGCCTATTAAGCCCCAGGAGGTTCCCCAGTTCAAGTTGCCAAGATTGCAGTGCATTCTGCCAATATCAAGGAGCTGATATAAGCTGTCCAATGCTCATTGGGGTGATGCTACAAGAGGAATTTGGATTGTCTTCAGTTGGAAAATGGCAATATTATTTATTTAAAATATCTCTTGTTTTCAGCATTCAGTCAGAATGCTTTAGCAATGTCTGAAACTCCCAAACCACTATCAGTACTGGAATATGGTTTGGGTTATGTCTATAGTTTTTTTTTTTTTAAAATTAAACAAAGTGTAATGCTAACATGGATATTAGTTATTTGCAAGAACTTTGCAATAAAAGGATATATGTATGTATGTATGTGTGTATATATATATATATATATATATATATATATATATATATATATATAAATATTCCATATTAATAAATCAATGGCTAAGGTTCTTAAACAATATTAAGTATGCTTCTTACAATCATAAAATGAGATTAATTCAGTATCTTTTAAAAGGTTTGGCTGTTAACTTTGTTATTTTGGAGTTATAAAATGGGTGAGCAGACACTAACTCATATAAAATGGGTTTGTCCTATTATTGATCTTTTTCCTTTAATATTAATAAGTTTGTTAATATGGTATTATGAAGATAAGTACAGTTTCAAAGTCAATGTATTTCTGTATTACAGTAAAAAGAAATTGGAGTCTTATCACCATATGGAGAATTATGGTGATTATCAGATTATAATCTTTGATTTCTCTTTGCTTTCTATTTATAAAAGGGATAGCTATATATATAATGGGAATACTGATCAATATTATTTTTCATGATCAAGATTTAATTATTAGTTTAAATTAGGCTGAATGGTTTCTTATATGTGGCATAATTTGTGTTGGGTTTTTTTCTGTTTTTGTAAATTTTCTCTTTTTCTTCTTCTTTTCTATATAATAAAGCAACACAAATATTTTTTTAAAAAACAAATCTGGTCTGAAAACCACCAGAAAATCACCAGAAGTATATTGTCTGTACAGTATCTCTTCACTACCATCTCATGGTCATATTGATTTTTGCCGCCTAGATATAGTATCTTAGGACATCATTAACTTTAAGGGGCTTAATCATTTGTTTCATATGTAATCAAAGTACACTGCATTGCCACTCTCTTTTAAGACAGCTCTGCATTACTGCCAAATGGAAGGATTTGGATTGAAGATACAAGAGGCTAACAATAAGCAGATCTGAGTGTAAGATGGGAGACTCTCTGGACACCACTGAATTGTATTTTGAATACCATAAAAGAAACCCAAGATGTAAATATACCAAATTGATGTTACAATCAGAGACAGGAAGCTTTTTTGAGAGATTGGCCACGCTGGTCTTTAGGTGGTCCTTGCAGTAAATGAACGGGGCCAGGACAAAAATTACATCAAATTAAGTATTAATTTAATCACATTCAATTAACTGGTTTTCTCCCTTGCCCAACCATTTAATCAAATTGAATAAATTCATTTAAATTAAGTATAAATGCATGTTGCCTCACTCGGTCACAGACACGCTGACATTCTCTCACATTCTTGCTCTCACTCTTGCTCGCTCTCTCTCTTTCTCACACACACACACACACACACACATACACTTTCATGCTAAACTATGAAAATAGGCTTCCTATTCCTTCAGCAAACTGAAGTTCTCTGCTTTCCATGAATTGAAAATGAGAGATTTACAGTGGAGAGTTGCTGAGAAGAGGACTGAACTAATAATAGATGGAATTGTTCAGTACACAACTGATTGTGTTGGAGGAGACTTCAACAAGATAGCCAAGAAAACAAACAAATGGATCACAGATGAATCCTGAACTCTCACTCAAAGCTCAAATTATATGACACATTTTGCAAAGACCTTGAGAAATCTGTAATGATGGGAAAGATGGAAGCAAGGTGGATGGACTCAGTTACAGCAGTGATGGGCTCACCATTGGAAGACCTGAAAGGTCACGTTGGGGACAGATCATCCTGGATAAAGCCTATCTATGTGGTCACTAAGAGCTGATAACAATTTGATGGCACATAATCAAATTAAACCTGATATTATGTCAGAAACTATTAGACACCAGACATTTATATTGCCAAAGGGCTTCTTTTTTTTCCAAAAAGACATGTGCTTTTTATATTCTTTTCCTCTTTTTGGTGCAACAAATAAAATGTGTGGTGTATAGGAAAGCATCTGGCTGATGTTTTATAAACAGCTGGAAGGGAATAGCTAATTTAATTAACAATATTAAGCAAGGAGAAATGGAAAGAGCAGAAAAATTAGTCATGATTTGCCATCAAGGCTTCCTTTAGATTTTCAGAAATGAGATTACATTTAGAATAAACAGCTGTGAAGCTGATCATTATTCCCAATGTTCAAAATTAGAAGCCTTTTAGATTCTCCTTTCTTAAGTCTGACAATAGAATTCAATAAGGGCTATATATCAAGCAGGCACATTCAGAACTGCAGTTGTGAATAAATTTCAGCTGCTTGAAAGATTGGAAGGCAAGAAAAAACAACTTGTAATCACTGCTCAGAACCAAAATATTGCAGATCAGAAGCCACCAGTAACTTGAGATGCCAGGAAATATAGTTGGCTAACTGAGTTTATATCTGGTCCTTTTCTTGGAACGCTCAGGGCAGGTAATAGATTATTGTAAATTAAAATAACGTAATCAAAACTGAATAAACCATATATACAAGTGCCAGGCAAGTAAACAGACAAAATGTTTTCTATCATATTTAAAGTAGGATTACACCCAGAGCTATAGCAAATCATAAGGGAAGGCTATTCATTTAATGGGAAGCCTTTTTGGAAACTCTAACTTCCTTTAACCTTGGAAAGAGTTTGAAGGACCAAAGAAAAGGAGTGATTGACAGTTGCTCTCCAGCAAAGGTCTTTTCATATCACGGGCTACCTGATCCCTTTCCTCTGGAGATGTCAGAAAAATCTCTTGCATTCCAATCATGTGCTCTACCACTGGTCCATTTGCTGAACTATCATCCATCAAGGTAATGCAAAGAGAAGGTAAGTCAAAGGGGAAAGGCTTCTGCACTCATTGCTTCCTCTTTTCATAGCGAAGGAAGACATTTCCATATTTAAATACCACTATGTTCAGCTAGAGCATCTCTAGCATCCAGCTGGGTCAGGAGGAGAAATTGTATAATCCCTAATCTTACCTTTAGAAATGCACATTGCGTTTTGCAGAGCTGGGTAGTTCAGAACAGACGTTCCTTTTTCACTTCTATTCAACAACTACATTTGTAAATATAGGCCAATACTACAAAAGAAACTTTCAAAGCATTCTTCAAAAGGGAATGAAAGCTAGGTTAATGATGGTCCGTTTTACTGTCTGCATTAGCAGAGCAGTATTCCAGTCTGGCAGATATATTTATAGATTTAAGGAGGGAGGTGGGGAATTGAAAAATTCAGGCATTTACTTTTGTTATGTCACATAATATGAAGAGTCTTTGTATGCCTCTTGTCCTAATTTATCTAGTTGTTAAAGTAAATTACACAGAAACTATTTTCAATGCAAATTATTCTGCTTTTGTTCTTTGACGCGCAGGCCCCAATGCAGTCTTCTTTAAAAACTTTTTTTTCCAATATAAACTTTTTTTAGTTCAATGATCATACTCTGAATGCAACTTTCAGTAGAATACCTTCCTTTCTGCATTTTTTTAAAAAATAAGGATTCCATTCGATGTTAGCACCTTATTTGATGCAAGCATTTTTTGCCTCTATGAAGTCTGGTTGGAACAGAATGGAAGAACAGTGGTGCAGGTGGCGAGAAATACTACATTAATTTCTTTTCTTATTTCATACACACACAAACACACACACATACATATACATATACATATAGACATACATACACACGGATGATCTGATGAATATTGTTCTCATGTGGCTGTTCCAGAAATCTAGAATTTGGCAATTTTAATATTAGTTTAAGCTAAGCTTGACCTTTAAATATTAGCATTTAAGAATTAATGAAATAGTGGAAGGAAGTCAGATTGACAGGTGTAGTACAAGTTAGACAAAATTGCAGACTAAAATTATACGCTGCTTTGAATTTCTCATTAGATGTAACAAGGTACAGTATGTAGGTAGACTGTAAGAATTCAGTTGTGGAATTGTGTTCATTGGCTCTAAGTAGGGAACAATATTTTGATAAAGATAGGTTAGACTGAGACTGACACAAAATAAATTTGTCAGCAATGCCATTTTCCCCTGAACAACAATATCAAACCTTATTATGATCATTGATCAGAAGCACAACGAACACAAAAAACAAAATATGTAGTATCTGTTTTCTAGAATTGGTTTCAACCCTCTGAGAAAGTTGGTTCCTCTGCTTGCCTATGTGCCTTGAATAACTGCTTCAGAGTACCCCTGTACTAAACCTTCAGTTCAACCTCTTTATGATAACTTGGAAAGGCTATACTTCAAAATCCAACATCCAAGTACGAAGAGAAGGTCACTTCAAGCTTTATATTTATGAACTGAAATGTTCTGGCTGAATCAACTATTACTTGTAGTTGTGTATCTTCACATATGAGGGCAGAACACACAATCAAAATGTTCAAAGCTTCATGTGGCCCTTAAAAATCTTAGATGAGACTTCTCAGAGTCCCTCCAAAAGTTGTCACCAAATTGTAAATTTTAATATAGAAGAACATGGGGTTTATTAAATAAACTTGGTGTCCTGATCTGCATTTCTCAATTAACACCTGGAAGAGAGGCTTAGACAAGCTAGCTCTTCCTATTTACTCTTTTAAGTTGTGAGATAACAAACATTTTGCTGTAACAGCAATCAGATAATCATTTCCTTCTTTTGTCGTAGCAGGTGCTTGCTAGACACTTAATCCTCATAAGATCTAACCTTCCTTTTCTGATGCCTAAACTAAACAACTCTGGGGGTGGAGAGGAAAAGAGAGATTGCAGGTCTATAAAACTTGCCCAACAAAAGTAACCTCTTTGTGAGTCAAACTCCAGAGACCATCCTCAGGCTCACCTTGGCACATCAAGGAAGGGCCCCTGATGCTGTAAGTAATTAATGGAGACAATTTAAATAATTAATTAATTAAATGCTGGGAACGGTGGAAGGAAAGAGAAGAAGAGGATGACTAGTAGCAAGGTGGATAAACTCAATTACAGAGGTAATGAGTGCACCGTTGGAAGATTTGAAAGACCAGATTAGGGATAGATCATCATGAAGATCTATCTATGTGGTCTCTAGCAGTTAAAAACAACTTAATGGCACATAATCAGTCAATGAAAATATGTGTTCATATTGTTTGTGCACTGCCAGAACTATTAGATTGAGACTGTATACAAATTTTATTAATAAATAAATGCAAAAATTTGGAAATTTTGCATTATTGGCTCATCGGTTCCTAGCATTTTATTTTATGGGAACCACTACATCATCACTCTGCATTATGAGGACCACCATATAAGTCATGAATTGGCATGCACCTTGCACACATAAACTTACCCTGATTGAAATCACAGACATCATGTGAGACCATTTATTTATGTATTTAATCAAATTTATATGGCCACCCACCTCACACAAACTGACTTGTCAAAGATCTTGGGTAAGAAAATGAAAAACATTCAAGATTTAGTTATCCTGATATTTAGGATATTATACACTTATTTTTATTTTGGTGATTGCACCAAGGATTAACTTCAATATTTTCTTGGATGATCAGTAGTCCTAGATGACTACTTGCAAAGAATTGGATTAGATATCTTCTACAAACTTTCTACAAGTTAATATTTACAGTCCTAGTAAGATCCTTTCAGTACTGTTGACATTTTCTATAAAATTGAGCCTCCACAGGAGTTCTTTCCTGAAGTAATATTTTTCTTTAAGGATGACAGAAAACTCGGTTTTAAAGTCCAATGGAGTTAGTCTTAAAGATCACTAGGTGATCTTAGGCCAGCAATCAGAAATCTGTGTTTCTCCAGATGTTCCTGCATTATAATTCCCCACAATCCCTAAAAGCATGGTCGATGGTTACAGATGCTGAGAGTTGTAATTCAGCAACATTTGGAGGGCTCCAATTTCCCTATCTTCTTCTACACATCTGTAGGTCTAGTTCATCTCGCAGAATTGTGATGAGCACAAAATAGTGTGTGCTGCCCTGAACCCTTGGAATAAAAATGGAGAGCTATGTAAGTAATAACAATTTTTCCATTTAATGGAGAATGGGAAATAATTGGTTTATTATTTTTTACCAATAATGTGTTTTTTACCATAAGGTGTCTTTGCTCCTCTCTCCTTGCACAAAGGAGGGGGGGGGGAACAGTGCTGTTGATGTTAAAGAAATGTAACCCTGTATCTTGATGCTTACTTTTTTTTTTTTCTTCAAACTGGACTTATCATGTTATGTGCTATAGTTCCAGCATCAGGAACAACAATCCTTCAAAGCCTGGGTGGGGAGCAGGAAGGCATTTCAACTCTCTGTGACAATAAGAGCTAATGTAATACTGGGACTGTGGGGAATTACAAATGTCTTCACTCATTGCTGGAACTCCTGGGGTTGCTTTAGGTCAGGCACTCAGCCAGCCTATCTCAAAGAATTGTGATATAGTGTGGTTGAAGTTAGAATTAGGAGATACTTCCCAGTGTGCATTATAGCAATTTTAAAGAAGATATGGGACACCCATGGCCTTCTAGATGTTGTTTGTCAATGGTGAGTGACAATGAAAACTGTGCTATTATGGCCAATGGATGGCTGTAAGTTGTTTATCGGTATCTTACAGCAATACTTCTTAAATTCCTGATTCTTCAGGGAATCTCTGAACATGAACTCACACAATGAGAAATCCAATGGCTAGGTCATCCTTATATTCTGAGT